>NC_137667.1:13135448-13365448 GCF_963422515.1 Blennius ocellaris
GCAGGCCAGGCTGCTGTCTGACGCCGCTCTGCCACCACTAATGGCATTATTAATAGGCAGCTAAAAAATTCATTAAAAAATCCATTAAAAATAAATGTGTTTTACATAAGACTTTGCCCCAGGTAGAAGGGATAGGGAAGGCAGAGGGGGGTGAGATGGGAGCAGGAGGGGGAGAAGAGGCGAAAGACGAAATGGGCGACTGTTAGCTTTAAGGTCAGCTGAACATCACAGTTCAGACAGTGGAGGGAAACGTGGCGAGGACTAAACACACAAACATTCGCGAGAAATGATGGTGGGTTTGGGATAATGAGGCTAAACCGGCAACACTGACATTTCCACTGCTCAGAGGAAACGTCTACAGAGACCACGCAAAACACACAAACCTCCAAGTTAAATACAGGTCTGCACCCTGTCAGTCACCCTGTCAAACACTGAGGCTACTGTAAGGATAATACATCAATCAGAGATAGAGAGAGAGAGAGATTGGGGGGAGAGAGAGAGAGAGAGAGAGAGAAAGTTAATTTCCATTCATCTGCTCTGGAGTTTGCATGTTCTCTCCAAAGCATGCGCAGGTGGTTCATTGCTGAACCTGAATTGCACATCAACATGAATGTGAGTGGTTGAGTTTGTCTATCTTTCCCTACGTTTGCACTGTGACGGACTGTCCAGGTGACCCGCCTTCACCCACTGCTGGCTGGGATCCACTGCCAGGATGGGAGGACGTTGTGCACACTTGCATCTTTGTACATACACATGTTGTCCATGCACTGCACAGACATAAAAGAGGTAATCAGATGATACAGAGAAGACCGCGGAGGAAATGCAGCGAGTGAATGTGAAGTCGGTGACAGAGGACAAGCGGCCACAGCGCCGAAGGTGAACCAGATAACGTCAATGACCGAGCAGATTCACAGACGCCACTCATGTACGGCCGGGGAAATGTGTGTGTGATTGGCGTGTGTGAGTAAGCAATGCCTCGTGACGCCGTGTGTTCCAGCATGCTTTCCTTCAGATCTGTGTTTATGTTACACACATTTATTATAAGATTAACTATTTCAGTACCACCGTTTTTCAAATAGACAGTAGGAAGAAAACCGTTTGAACGAACAACAAAAATTAAACGATTCAAAGTTTTTAAACTGATTAGCCCCTTAAATGAAAGAAATGTTTTGGGATTACTGAATGTGAGAGAGAGGGAGAGACAGTGAGGAGAAGGAGGTTAAAGGTGAGAAGGTTCTGCTTTGTGTGTGCCCGGGAGACATTTAACCAAATCAGATTAGTAACAATAGATGCATCTATTGCTGCGCACACACACGCACACACACATAAAAGAATGGGCGTAAGGGCCTCACAGTGAGCCCTGGAGGCCTTTTTGTAGCCTGGGGGAGTCATATATGTAAGGAGAGTCATGAGGGGATTCTAGTAATTGCTGGCATACTAACTCATTGACAACACGCACACACGCGCACACGCGCACACACGCACACATGCACACACAGAGGCAGACGTATGCATCCTGTGTAATAATGGAATTTGAATGAACAGGCAATAAGATGCAGTTTTCACAGCAATCACATGGACTCATTTCCATCAGGCCGTTCTGCCCCTCGGCCTGCGGAGCATCACAGCCGTGCAGGACAACACTCGGCGCACGCTGTTGTTTTATCACTGCCGACACATAGCAGCTGCCCACCTGGAAACCCGAGATGAAAACAGAGATGTCGATGCATTTGTTTGTGCGATTATAATGCAGAGATGTGATAAAAAATTTAGAAGGCGTCGCATGTGATAGCTCACCACGAGACAGTTATCGAACTGAAGAGTGAAACGTGTGACGAAGTCTAGCAAGGCTGCAGCCATGACTGTGTCGGCCAACTCACAGCTTTTAGAGTGAATACTAAAAAATATCCCAACCCCAGGAGACGTTTTAATCATGTAGCTGCCTCACCGACACTGGTTTAATGTATTGGAGTTGCATGCTACAATCCACACATATACTATATATATATATATATATATATATATATGACTGCTGCCAAAATATTATCGGTGCATATATTCATAAAAGTAAACAAATAGGAGCAAGACCAACTTCGTGTTTCACACATGCACAATGGATTTCCATGGCACATACTGCTGCAAATACTTTCAAACTCAAAAAGTTTTCTGTGTTCACATTCAGTCAAAATGTACTTACAATCCCTTCCTCTTCATGAACAGAGTTTTATTTGTTAAATGTGTGGTATATTTCAGCATTGTTTTATTTTTCTTCTCATATGTTTTTGCCTGACATCTTTTTCAGCACATTTACACAATAAACATTCCCACACCGACATGCCGGGGTGTGGTGTTGATCATAGAGTATCATATTGTGTCATATCACACTTAAGAGGCCCACAATTGAGGCATCAATTGGTGCCATTGAAAATCAGGAGCTACTGTGGGGCACTAACCAGGAATAATGGTTACAGCATTTGACTTTATCACCTCGTAACACATCTGCCAGCTGTATTTGCTCACTTTTATTTAAAGCCGAGTGCAAAACGTTCACACTCAACTTCTTGACAGTAATGAGATTGCCATCCTTACAGACACAGTACACAGTAGATAGTGAATCTTATTTGTCATTATGCCACAGATGCAGCATAGGTCAACATCAAGCACAAATCTGGATGATGTAAGAAGTCCTGAGGGGAATTTAATCTAAAATAAGAACTTTTATAACTAACGATTTAAACCAGATCACAGATTTCAGACTATGTTCATTTGGTGACAGTCGCATTGAGGGCCGTCGAAAAAATAAATCAATTATTGATGTGACAAGCCTTTGCCTCTAAAACAGGAGCCGTTCTCTCGGGTACACACTTCTGAAGGTATCTGGCAGGGAGGCTGTTACAAGAAATCTTGGAGAAATTGCCATGGGGGGGTTCAGGGTTTTTGACATGCTGCAGAATGAACTTTGGACCAACCAGAAAAATATCTGATGAAACTGTGTGACCGATAAACGCAGGACCACGTATCTCTATAGCTATAAACATACATCCAAATAGATTGTCACTCTTGGACCTTTTGGAATGAGCTCAGCTCTATCTGGGTGTGCACATGTGAAAATCATCTCACACAAGAGTCCAGATATCTCTTCTATCTGATTATTGGGAAATCCCAGAAGTGAAGCTTGAACACACTTCAGATCACAGAAAATGCTTATAAATGTTATTCATACGAGTGAAGACCTTCATGTTGGATTACGGACTCAAATACAGCAAAAATGACACGACTGATGTCGTTTATAGCAAAATAACAGGTGACATGTCTTGTAGTTTAAACAATATATGTGAGAGGACGTGGAAGCGCTATGTTTTTTATGTTTGCATGTATTGAATTTCTTATTCTCTACAAAAGAGTTGGGGTTGTCACTGGAGGGCCACCACTTTGAGTCCCTGAGCAAGGCCTCAAGCAGTGAATGCTCCCAGGCCATGACTGACCACACGGAGGTGTTACCTGCCGAGAGCTAGTTTCACTGTACACAAGGATGTTATTTCTTCAAATCATGTTAACACAGTGGCTCAGAAGGGGGCCGACTACAAAATCCACAACATCAACAAAAAGCCAGAACAACAGATTTTGTTTCCGGCGATAACATTTTGTTTTGCTTTTTGCTCTTGCGTTGTGTCTTTTGTGGTTACCTTGTGTATTTCGCTGTTGCATTTTGTATTTCACTGTTGCATTGCGGCAATGGCCCTTCTGGGCCACCGTATGTTGACAATGGTTGAAAGTTTTAGGCGGAACAATCTTAACATCCTTCAATTTACAATTACTTAAACAAATTATAATCAATAACAACAGCCAATTATAGCCATGGTTAAGAATGATTGTTCATTTTGATCTTGATTTAAAGAAAAGAGCAGTTCACAAGTTTTTTTTTCTGATTAGGATGGAAGAACAATAAATTCATAGAAGGGCTGAATGATTTAAACATGGAGGAACATAATTTGAGGAAAACAGTCGTACAAAAAAGAAAAAGGCTGATATGAACATAAGATAGTTTGATAAAGATCGCTCAACCAGTTAGAACACCGGGACAGACATTAGGCTGTTAAACTAAGGGGTAACTCATGCTGGCTGTTGGGTAAGTCAGTGTCTGAACTCGTATAAGATGTTTGTAACGCAGGAAGATTTTTACTGATCCACAATCCTCAATTTCAAAGATGCTGTGAAACTCGAGGCGAGAATTGAACTTGGCTTCCTCCTCCTGCATCATCCAACTCCATCAAATGTTTGTTGGGTAGATATCATGGAGTGATTAAGAATGTGTCAGGGAAGGGAATCTGAATCAGAGCCGGAAAAAAGTAAAACGCAACTTACCAAATTTGGGCGAGGAAGGGCAGAAAGTATAAGGCAGGAAAAGAGCGTCTCCCGCTGCGCAGAGAAAAAGACAGCAGAAAGTCAGCAACATTCACACTCAAAGCAAACATCAAACATCATCAAACACACAGAATGAGGCACTTTGATCTCCCTGGCTCCACAGGAAGCAAGCATCTTTAGAAAATCCTCCAAATGTAAATTAATTTACTACAGAAAGAGATCCTGAGGCACTGGTGTGCAACCCAACATCAGACATCAGAGGGTTAAACCCAAACTCTGCAGCTCTGCCCACAGAGACAGCTCAGCCCTGGTGAGGAGATTTTGACCCTGAGCCACACATGTAGGTCCCCACTAACTGCCAAACTAACACGCATGACTGAGTCTTGCATTACTACCGAGTAGACAGCTCGACACACTGGGAATCTGTTTGTGTTAGCATCTTAGCTCATCATTACCAGCGACTCGTTTGCAGCACAGCCCTGTTTTTAATTGCTGAATGTTGGAGGAGGATTTTGGATGTGTAAGCAAACAGAGGATTGTTCTGCAGGCCTTTAGAGAATACTTCAAGTTGCACACTGAGATGGAGATTTTTCTTTCATAGCACAATTTTGTGAATTAATGGCTGCGCTTGTGCAACATAGAAGTAATTGATCTACGGTTTGTCGCCAACACGGATCACAGCCCCGCATAGAGCACAGGAACTATTATTACTATTAACATGTCAACCAGCTCCTGTTGTTTATATTTATATTTTACATTTATATTTCTGCGTGCAGCTCAAGCATTTACCTCTGCTGGAGCTTTGAAGCTAAGTATAGCCCATCTCTTCATCTTCTGTCCCACTTTAAGCGATTCAGGGTGGAGGAGGCTGGAGGCGATGCCAGCTGAATATGGACAAAAGAGAGGCACACCCTGCTGGGTAAACAATCCAGAGCAAACACAGAGTGACCAACAAGATATATATATATATATATATATATATATATATATATATATATATATATATATATATATATATATATATATATATATATATATATATATATACACACTACATTCACTTCACACCACCAGTAAAGTCCTCAATTAACCTCAAGCAGAGAAAACCCACAATGCATAAACAGTTCAAACACTATCAAATGAAATTATTAAATCAAACCTTCGTATAGCACTTTTAGTACAGCAAGAATGTAGCACAAAAGTGCTTTACAGGTTAAAAACAAAAACAACAATAAAAAAAACAGAGTGAAACCCATCCATCCATCAAAGGATAAATGAAAAATAAAACATTTAGCCTCATTAAAAAAGGTATTGAGCTTGCTTTTAAAAACATGAACTTTCTTTCATTCTCTACTATATTGATTGAAATATGTAGAGAAAATGCCTATCCTTTTATTTACCTGCCATTTTTCCCCCCCCAAAAATTGACATACCAGCATTAAAGTGAAAGAAAATCTGTTATCAGTGAAAAGAGCAATCCAGCAATAAGTCTGTCCACATCTGTCCTGAAGGTTTATCCCCCTGCGAGCACTTTGTCCCCAAACATGTTGCACAGGCAGTTGAAAAGAGTGAAATTACAAATAAACAGCTGCCAGTTTTTCCAGCTTCACCCCTTCCAAACATTTGATGTGCCATTATTTGCTGTACTCACATTATTTTAATACATATGAATGAGACAAGGAAGGAGATATTTCTTCAGAGGTTTCACTCTTGTGAGCTACTAGCTTTAAATTTGAAATAATCCCAGTCAACATTTAACCTTAAGGTATTTATATTTCCTTACCTTTCTTCTTTTAACCAAGATTCACAGGTGAAACAGGAAGTGGAATATACCAACTGTGGAAATAAACAGGGGGAATCTGCTACTTTACACATCTAGATCCAAATGTACTTTATTCTAAGTTCCAAATCGGCATGACAACATAAATACCCCATATTTGGTCAAAGGCAAAATATTAGTGAACTGTATTGCAACATGGCTTGTTTGCATAGTATTTATGCAGCATGCATTAATTCACTGGATCTTTAGACAGTCATTAGATAAATGTAACTGCCCCCCCCCCTCCCCAAAAAAAAAAAAAACTCAGATATTCTTGAAATCTTTTAACAAAGAAATCATGAAAGTTATTTTGTTAAATCAAACATATTCACCATATATATAGCTTTCGATAGAATTTTTTAATTTTTTTATTTTATTTCAGTATTTATTCTCCTTCCATCATCTCCTTTATCTTCATTTCCGGTTAACCTAACATCCATGCCTTTGGTGAGGGACAGAAACCCTTGAGGGGAAAAACATGCTGAGAGAGAACATGCAAACTCTATAAGCATAAAAGCTTCAAACTGATAATTGACCACTGATTGTCAGTTATATTTTGTCCAAGGCCAAATTGCTCACAGTGTTACTGAAACGCGCCTGATGCTGCCCACATGTCGACGTCTCCACACCGAGTACCAAACCAACCCATCATCTCCAACAGGCCCAAGAAGAGCCTCGGTGTGTACGGTCCCCAGCCACAGCAGCACACACACGTCGGTGCCGCTCATGATGGAGTGGAAATCTAGTCGGGGTGTATCCTGCCTTCACCTGTTGTTAACCACGATTGGCTCCAGCAGCCCTAAGTAGGATTCTTGTAGCAGATCAGTTACACAAAAAAAGCTTTGAAAATAAACATAAAGAAATCCTTCTACTTCTAATTGACCTCACTGTGAGACGAGCAGTATATGCGCTTTTTTTATTTTTTTTTGAAAGAGCATTTCTTTACATCTGCAGCATTAGAATAAGGTGGAAAAAAAGGCACATACAACAACATCACTTCACTTCACATGACCTGCAGCAGGATCTGATCTGAGGAATGCTCTGCGTGCTGTCTAAACATCTGTCCTTCAGGTTACGGTCAGACGTGATCTTATCCTCTGCTGACTGACATGCTTGTCTTTGCCCTGTCAGTGTAGAATAGCTGGTAAATGTGAGAGCAAGACTGTGTTTCCCTCTCCTATACCTCTCCTTCACACCGAGAGACACGCCGCGGCCCCTCTGCCCCTCCAACCTGCCTGGAGGTCCTATAATCTTTTTACAATGTGTTGAAACAGAGCAATAAATCTGTTAGCTTACAATCTAATTTCCCTGGCCTTTTCCAGAAATCCTCATAAACTTTTGGCGCCCCCATTAACGGCCCTATTGAATCAGAGCGCTTAATCTGCTTCCAGGTGAGGGGTCAGAAAATGAATGCTTTGAGATCCATCACGGTGACGGGAGCAGAGAAAACTGGGCGAGGGAGCGCGCTGAGGAAAAGGGCAGCGTCTCTTCCTCATAGGTCAATAGCAGCCAAGAGAGTCAGTCATTCACTTTTTCCCTCAGTGCCGCTCTCATTTTCCATTTAATATGGACATCCAATTAATGTGAGCACGTCTGGGGCGGCTCGCATCCCTGTGAATTATGGTCCATCATCCCGCCAGTTATAGCTCAGCAAGAGAGGTGAATAGAGGAGAGGGAAACAGGAGGAAAGGAAAGGAAAGGGGAAAAGAAGGGGAGGAAAGGGAAAAATGAGCAGACTGAGGAAGATGGGAAGAAAAAAAAGAGGAAGTATCTAAAATCAAAAGAAAGAAAATAAGCAAAAGATCAGAGGAATGTTAAAAGAAGGGTGGACATTGGAGAAAATGACACGATGGGAGAGGAAAGGAGAGGAGAGCCTTGCAAGAATTAAAGATAATTGATTGGTTGTTGGGGCAGCAGTGGCTGCCTCTGATTGGCTGCTGGGAGGAAGAACCAGATTAGTTTCCAAAGTGGTGCAATAGACACCTGAACTGTGTGTGTGTGTGTGTGTGTGTGTGTGTGTGTGTGTGTGTGTGTGTGTGTGTGTGTGTGTGTGTGTGTGTGTGTGTGTGTGTGTGTGTGTGTGTGTGTGTGTGTGTGTGTGTGTGTGTGTGTGTGTGTGTGTGTGTGTGTGTGTGTCCAAACAGCATTACGCCAGGGCCTAAGATATTAAACCTGGACAGCAGCACCTTATTGTAGCAGCAACAGGGATTTGTCATTGTACCTCATTATCCAATTAACAGCATGTGGGCCTGAGGACACACACACACACACACACACACACACACACACACACACACACACACACACACACACACACACACACACACACACACACACACACACACACACACACACACACACAACAATATGTTCCTCTGTGTGTCCGTGTGTGTATTAATATGTGTGGGTCTCAATAAAGTTAAAATAGGAAATGTTGTAGAAACTTTTAGCTTTGCTGCTCGCTGCTAATGCAGCGCTCTCCTTTTCTACATTCCAGACACATTGAAGTAGCGAGAGCATGAATTATCTTTAAGACGTTTTTAGTTAATTGATGCCGTGTCCCTGGACTTTCTGTGGACCTCTAGGATTATCACTTTAAACATTTAGTTTGCTTTTACTTCTTCACTTTTAAAGTTTATTTAGCTGTCAAATCTACTCAAGTACAGTCACAAAGCTCATTAGGATTAAGATTGATTGGCGATCAGATAAATCAACAGCCATAGCTTTGTGCCCAGCAGCAGTTCACCAGTTTGGGCCTGTTTCCACCTTTGTAGAGACCGGAGCATAGTTCAATCAAAGAAATTCATCTTTGATACAGAAACAAACCAGATCTTCCTAAATGTGATACAAACAATTTCCAGCTCCAACCATATTCTTTTTACAAAAGTGGGTGTTTTGGGTGTTTGATGCATTCTCTAAGTATAAAACTAAAGATGCAGCAACTGTATTCATTTGAAATTATTGTGTGACCAAACATAAACTGAATCTTAATGACGATGTGACTTCAGCTTTATTGGCAAAACTGCTTTTAAAAGTCAAATAATAATGAAAGCAATGTAAGAATATTAGGTCAGAGGTTGGAAAATGTTCCTTTTTGGGGATACATTAAGTTGTTTTTCATGTTTTCTTGTACAGTTGGGAGGCTTCCTGCCTTCCCCCGAGCGACAGAGTAATTTATCCTCCCCACTCTTACAGGACCACGTTAACGGAACATGTATGTCCAGAGCTGTTTTGGTTTCTGCTACTTGAGCTAAAATCCATATGTTGCGTTACTAAAATATACTTCATTTAGTATGCTGCCCAGAGTCTGTGTATTGTGATTGATTTTGGCGTTGCTTGACTAAATATAGAGTCAACTAAATATCTGGTCAAAAGTAGCAAGGTCAACAAGTTCCTGAATGTGCTAAAATGGTGTAAGTTTTAGAAAATAATTATTAGCGAAGTGGAGTGCAAGAAAACCTAAAAACCAAGAGTGTGTTGTCCATCTTCTACTAGAAAACAAAGTGAAATGTGCTGAAAAATTGAATGACGGCGGGAATGAATATGAAAACATCATATGCAAAAACGTTAGAAGCTTTGAATTTATGCAAATCAAAAAAGGTCAAAAGAATGATAAACTTTATATCAAATCAAATGAAGCAACTGAGCTTGTAAGAGCTGAATTCAACAGACGTGTTTGTAAATAACTGTAGTGATCAGAGAAGTGTTCATTCACTGATCGGAACAAATGTGAAGGACGAGCGGTGGGAAAGAGAGTGAAACAAATACTGTCCCTCCTCACGGCAGCTTGGCACGAAGGGCTCAAAGTGGACAGATTCAAACCTTAAGTGCAGAAAAGAGAAAGCATGAAAAGAAAACAAACTAATAAAGAGCATATCAAAATATGGGTCATCCCAGCATTTCCCCAGCTTTGGAAACGCTTCAAACTAAACAACAAAAATGTGCATTTCATTAAATGCTAATATCAGTGCGGAGCTCCAGACTCCCCCGCTCACTGATCACAAAGTGGTTTCTCCGTGATTTTGGGAGAAAAATTCAGGAGTTATTGCAAGGATACAGGAAGTCTTCCAGTGCAGAGCCCTCTAAATCCTGATGTCAGATGTTTTATTATTAAAACTCAGTCCACTCTTTGGAGCTCTCAGAGGCTCAAAGAGCGAGAGGCAGGACAGGCTGGAGTCATTCATAATGCCAGATACAACAAACTCTCCTCTTCGACCGAACATCTGCACTAACACCGATGGAAATGAACACTCGGTAGGCTTTCATGAAAACTCAAATAGAAATTTACATCAATGAAACGCCATATGCCTCTTGGAGAATATTACATTTTCAAACTTTTTGGCTTTTGACCTTTTTTCATGGAACAGAACTGGAACGCAGACAGAAAATATAACAGTAAATATTGAACAGCAACAAAACCTGCAGGTTGGATTTTAATTGTGCAAATCGCCACTGAGAGCTGGAGCTCTACATGTTTCTTTTGACCAGGATATAAACAATTATGTCATTTCCTAATAATGGAGCACTTTGAATGACACTTAAAGAGGCTTTACAAAAACAAAATATCAAGAATAAAGATGCGTTGAAATGAATCACGCCAGCACACACAAGTTCACAAGTTAAAGGGAAGTTGACTTTTCATTGAGATGACACAATGGTTCAACCATCCATTTTATCTTCTGTGCTCCCTTGGTGTTTTATTTTTTACGCTGGAGCTGATAATGGGCAAAGGACATGAAACATCCTATACAGTTATGTCAAAAGCAGAGAAAAGGTATTGTTCATTTAAGAATTGCTGATATAATGTCTAGCACGGGCAAAATATATGAGATTTCTCTAAGTTGGAGTCATAATTTGTCAGTGAAGTTATGTCATGTTCACTGAATCAGTGGAAAGAAAACCAAGCCATGATGACCTCGGGCCATTTAGCATCACGGCGCATCAGTACCTCTCTGTTGGATTCTTTGAGAGAAGCGAACAAGAATAGAAAAGGGGGGGGGGGATAACAAATGAATTAATCCCAAAGATCTGCACCAAATGGTTGCATAAGTATCCTGTCTTTGGAGTAAAGTGGATGGGACTACAGTTGAGGCTGAGTGTGTGTTGTCAGTGTGCGTCTGCGCCGCATCGTGGCTGTGTTCCTAAAGGCCTAATGTTTCCTGACATCCCACAGTTAAAGTATCATAGAGGCAGAGTGATCGCCCCTGGCTAGCGGGAAAGAGACTGCCTGGGGCTTTTCGCTTTGGGCAAGAGTGTGTGAGTGCATGTGTGAGTTTGAGCCTCTCTGTGGGTGTGTGAGTATGTATGTGTGTGTGTGTGTGTGTGTGTGTGTGTGTGTGTGTGTGTGTGTGTGTGTGTGTGTGTGTGTGTGTGTGTGTGTGTGTGTGTGTGTGTGTGTGTGTGTGTGTGTGTGTGTGTGTGTGTGTGTGTGTGTGTGTGTGTGTGTGTGTGTGTGTGTGTGTGTGTGCGTGTGTGCGTGTGGTGAAACGGCCTTTCAAACGTGCAATATTCTCTGTGTCATCAGCTTAAACAGCTAAACAGGATGTTCAAGGGAGCAAGCAGAAGGGAAAAGACAGAAGGGAGGGAGGGGTTAGAAATAGAGACGGAGAGGAGACTGAGGTGGAGGAAGAGAAAGGCTCTCGTGGCCAACGAATAGCATCACCGGCTGGCTCTGTGCCGGACTCCTCTTTTAATGAAGGGGGGGATGAAGATGAGGGATGAAGGGAGGAAGAGGAAAGAGGAGGAAAATCCTTGTGTTAAGTCGGCTCTTATTATCTCATTATGCTTTCTTCTCTTTTTGCTTCTCACACTCTTTCTCTCTCTTGCAGTGTGTGTGTGTGTGTGTGTGTGTGTGTGTGTGTGTGTGTGTGTGTGTGTGTGCCTACACAGTATGCTGCAATGTCAGATAGCAGTGATGCCAAGAGAAAGAGAGAGAGCGAGAGAGAGAGAGAGAGAGAGAGAAAGCCTGTTGTCGTTCCTGAAATAATCAGGCGGATTTATAATATTCAGCGATGAATTATTCAAGTGTTTAAGGCTCAGAAGTGTGAGTAAATTGCTGCTTTTTTTTCTGCCTTTCCTCCTTTTTTAAGTGCAGGAGACAGAGTGTTAACGACGTGCACCGCTGGGCCTGAAACTACTGTAGGCCTGGACTTAGGTTCTGATCTTCTCTTATTAGCACTTCTCCTTTTAGTCTTTTTAAAGGTTGAGTTCTTCAGCTCCTATAAATTGGCAATTAACACCAGACCTGAGTTCGACTGGTGTGATTCAAGAAAGTCTCACAATGCAATTAGCGCTGAAGAAACGGCCTTTTTTTTATTATTCCCAGTGTCAATATAGGTTAAAGCTATCAGTGTGTCTAATAGATACACAATGGAGTACCTTGCAGATGTAATATTAGGACAAAGCTGCAATGGTTTTTGGCCTGTAGCTGTCAGCATGCAGGAAAGAGTGAGAGAGGAAGGGAGGGTCAGGATACAGTAGTGTATAATGGTGTCTAGTGTGAGTCCACACAACAGATGAAGTCATTTCACACTCGTCTGTGAATGAAATGAGAGCCCGGCGATACCATCTCCCCCTCACGCCCGCTCTCTGCCAGCCAAGCTTTTGATCTTCTCCAGCGGCTCTGAAATGATCTTCTGTCCGAGTTTTTTTTATTATTTTTTTTTATTTTACAGCGAATCAGTGCCGGACAATTCTCTCCTTCTGTCCCCATTTTCTGTCTCGTTCTGAAAAGCCGCCGAGCCACGAGTTCAAAGCTGGAGCCCAGATGAGATGAGCAGCACTCGTGAGGAATTACATTAGTGCCTGACTTTCCCATGTGCCGGCACGCAATACATCAGAAAGAGAAGGGAATATTTTCATGACTTGAAGATGGACTTATGGTGCCGTATAGGGCTGACAGGTTGTTACAGCAACACCAAAATTTTTGTGGCTTTGACCTGCATGCATGTCAATTGGAGAGTGATTGAGGGGTGCAAAAACAGATTGTTGATCGGAAACGCCGTGGATGAAGGCATCCAGTTTTATAAGGAAATATTTTGAACGGTGTTGATTTGATCAGGTCAAACTCAGCACTGGGTGGATGCTGTATCGGTCCATAAAAAGATCGAACACAATGTGACTGTTCAAAACAATGAAGAAGAGTAAATAAAATAGGAATACAAAACTATTGGACAGACGAGAGAAACAAGAACGATTCACTTTGGAGGATCAACTAGAAAATGAAGAAACAACTTGTGCAATACAGGGTAGGCTCAGATATATGGAGGAAAAGGAGGAGACACTGTGACGCATGGAGATTAAAGGTCGGTATTTAATCTACAAGAACAGATGAACTAGTTTGTTTTCTCAATGCAGCAAAAACAAACAAAAGTTAATTCTGGCCAATACATTTCATACTTCATAACAAAATGAGGTAAATTTCACAGAAACATGACAGGATGACAAAATAAAATGACCCAATATAGCTCGAGATTGTAAAAAACATATGGTTGAAGCCCTTTAATGTCACTGAATGTGTACAAAGTGAACAGTCAGTGTGAGTAAATATGACTGTGACAATAACAGCGCTGAGAAGGAGGCAGGAGGTAGTTGCACCATGGAAACACAAGGAAAACAAGAAAAAACACTCAAATAAACATTGATGTTTTTTCGGCAAGGTGAATTACAGTACTAACACAGCAAGAACCATAATCACTTATTCCTATGGTCTGTTTAGAGTCATAAATCCTCTAACAAGCATGTCTTTGGGATGTGGAAGAAAGCTAGTGTACCCAGAGAAGTCTCAGGGACAACATGCAAACTCCCCACAAAAGTTCCCAAAGCCGAGAGGTCACCCCAAATGCTCTCACGGAGAGGCATGGACATAAAACACTGTGCTGCTCTTTGAATCAATCTCATGTAATTGTTTCACAGATCAACTCTTGGATCTTGGCCAAACCTGCTCCAGACTTCCCATCCTCAGATGGAGCCCCAGCCCCTCCACCTCCTCCTCCTCCTCCACCTCCTCCTCCACCAGTGCGTAACCTCCACCTGGATGCTGGACTGGATGCATCCTCACAATCAACTCCACATGAGGGGAAGGTGTGCGCAGCAGATCGATTGGTCAATGTTTGCAAATGTCCGTAGAGTCTATTAAATCTGCTCACAAATCCTTTGGACAAGTAAGTGTGGTAGTTTTTGTGTATTTATTAAGGTCATCCATCCACAATGAAATATATCCATATATGGAGGTTGTACTTACAAACTAGGCCGAAAGACATCCATAGTGAAGTTCATAAATTGTGAAAAAAAATGCCAAAATGTTTATTATTTTTAGACTTTAACAACCCCAAAACAGATTCTCAATAATACTGTCATTAAAACTGACTTTGTGCACAATTCACATCACAGAGTGTGGTCAGTCTGAAACAGTGGACAATAAGCTTTGAAAGTCCATATTTGTTTATCTTCTGAATTAAAACTTAGTCAACTTTGACTTTTTATTCAAAATAGCCAGAACAATTTCTTCTCCCTGGCTGTATTTCTTTCACAGTGAATGTATCAACACATTCAGAGGCTGAACAAGGGAAACGTTCCGAAAAGGAGGAAGAGAAGAGGAACATAAATTTCTCTTAAAAAGTAAAAAAGTGCAAACGTGAGAGTCTCAAAGAAACATTCACACTGTTTTATTTCTGTCTCTCTTAATCGCCAAACACACACGTGCACGCAAGAACGCACGCACGCACACACACGTCCTGTATTCATGGGGAAAAGAGAAAGCAACATGCAGGGAATGAGAGTTGAGCCATGAATCATGACTATTATCATTAGGTTAAGCACCAACCAACCCCAAAGGCAGTGGAAGCCTCTGTGGAGAAACGGCACTCTAAATGAGCCTGATTATTATTATTGTCCTCCAAATGAGAGTGATTAGTATTGATGTCTAAATGAGCACTGAGGTTATTATTGCCATGATTATTATTATTCTTATTATTATTCTTATTATTATTATTGTGTGCAGTGTTATGAGGAGCAGGCAGCTTCGCTCATCTTCACTTCATTCACTCTTAATTCCACAAGCTGCCTCTCATACTGGCCCCCTGCATGCACACACACATACATGCAGAAAATTTAAAGGTGGATGGATTTGTAAAATATTGAAAAACATAAATAAAATAAAAAATATATATGTATATGTTATTTATGCACAAAAGTTGCATATTGAATCATAGATACATGACTGACATGCAGATATTGGGGGCACCCACACACACGCGCACATGCACATGCACATGCACATGCACATGCACATGCACATGCACATGCAAACACAGACACTCACATAGACACTGACTAACCCACATGAAGCTGCATTAACCTGGAGGACGATTGCATGCAGTGAAGCATCATTGTCTGACGGAGCAGATGGTGGCAATTCTGTTTCTTCCCTGAAACTAAATAAATAAATCATTGTCACATCTGGACAGATTACACATTCGAGGAATCAGCTGAAAGGAACATCACATATGTTAATTCATTTAACGTGATTGACATGAGGGGCCCATCATCCCCACCGTGTTGTTTTCGGAGCTAATTGTACTGCTAATCTGTGAGTAAATATGACTGTGGTGGTCCGTTTGTATACAGCAAATGCTTTGCTGTATTTCACACTGAAGTTGTTATGAGGAGGATTTAGGTCCTCTGAATTTAAATGATGCATGTGTGTGAGTGTGTGCATGCCTATGCGTGTGTGTGTGTATGTGTCAGGACAGCTGTCAGATCACCTCGCTGATTGGCCAGTGTGACAGGCATCAAAAAGCGCCGTGGGAGGTGGAAGGAGGAGGCGGGCTGTCGGGCTGTCAATCACTGCCAGTCACTAGTCCAGCTCAGCTAACAAAGCGTCACCTGGGCCCACACACACACACACACACACACACACACACACACACACAAAACGTTTAAAGCCTGCATGTACTAACATAATCCATAAATCACCGTGCATACATCCTCTAATACAGAATATCAAATTCACATTAAAACTACCGTGTACAGCTTTGCACATGCACTAGCCTGCTCCTTCGCACATCACTCAAACACACGCACCCACACACACACACACACACACACACACGCACGCACACACAGAATCGTCAGTCTTAACAGAGACAGGCATTCAGTTTGACAGAGTAATTATGACGTCCCACTCTGAAGGAGCCGTGGGCTGAAAGGTGAGAGTTATCGATCCCACACAGGAGGAAATTTATCAATGTCCAACCGCTCAGCTCTGACAGGAACCCAATCCACTTAGAGCACAATGTTCAAACTGCTCAAGTCTTCATAGAAAACACCTTTGCCCACCTGGGTGGAGAGCCAGCGACCGGGTCGGAGGGCTCCATCGGTAACATCAGATCAACTGTTTTCTTCACAAGCTGACTTGTTCATGAGTTTTCATAGTTTCCAAAAGGGTTACAGTTCTGTTGGCAGGTATATCAGAAAATTCAGCTCACAATGTTCAAAACTACGTCCGGCAACACGTGCTTTCTCTTATGTGGTGATGTTCAATTGAATGCTGGGACTTCTTGATGTATATTCATACAGACATATTTGGTTAAGATTTGATAGGTGATGATGAGTTAATGCAAATACTGCAAGTTGGAAGTTTTTACTTTCAGACTTTGCAGCCCACAACTGTTGTACCTGTTACACAGTTCTATAATATAACAACTATCATAATATAACCATCATTTTATTTTTGTCTTGTTCCCACTTGTATTTATATTTTAGGTTTCTTGTGTTTAGGTCTATTTCACAATAAGGGTCACACCTCACCTGTGGAAAAGGGCATACAATAACAAAAAGATTCAAAGAAAGCCAATCATGAAAATCAAAAAAACAATAAATCAATAATAAACAACATTAATGAATACAGCTGAAACAGCAGGAATTCAGATTAACATCACTACAGAGTGAACGCATTTTCTTACACAGTTTTGCCCCATGGTGAGGTCACAAGATTGTGTGTCGGTGATGCTGCTCAGCCCACAGCTGGAATTTCTCTGCTTCGAGTCCCATGATCTCTATGTGGAGTTTGCATGTTATCCCTGCAATGTGTATGAGTTTTCTCTCGGTGTGACGACTCTAAACTGACACAAAACTACCTCGTATCCTTCGTTTCCTCCCAGTGTGTTGCCCACAGCCTGAGCTTTGGATCTGATGTGTCCTCCTGTGTGATGCCGAAAACTTCTGTCAAAATATTTAGTCTGCTTTCAGAGACTCCCCACGCCCGTGTTGGCCGGAGTCAGTTACATTTATCTTTGACTGACAGATCAAGGCATTAAAATCTGGCTTACTGCAGCTTGGGAAGATTTTGATATCGAGCCTGTAAATACAGACTCTCACCACAGGACTGTTGTCTTCTATTACTCAGGCAGTGAAACATGGAGAAATGGATTCAACTTTACTGAAACACACACACACACACACACACACACACACACACACACACACACACACACACACACACACACACACACACACACACACACACACACACACACACACACACACACACACATGGGAGGCTTGGCAAAGATGTATATATTACAAGGTTGTGTAATGTGCCTTGGATCCCCTGCGAGTTTACAGACACCATTGTGCACCATTAAAGGAAAGTAATCATTAACTGAAATTGGGTAACGTTGCAAGTGGCTCATTATTAGTCTGTAATGTACCCGTGTGGTCAGAATGCCTTCAGTTTGGAAAAGAAGACAATCATACATCTTTATCTGCTGTCGCCAGAATAAGCATTAAAACATTTTATACCCCTTTATAATTTATTGCCCCCCATCAAGTGCATTTGAATTACTCTACTTTGTTTCTTTTAACAGTAAACTGAAGCAGTAAAGTCCCTCTAGCTTCTCATGGAGTACATGGAAAACGAGTATATGCATTTTCTATATTGTATTTTGTACATATCGTTTAAATAAGTGGAGGTGGCATGTCACTGTCCTTATAAAAGTGCAGTTTCATTTTAAGTACTAAATTGCCAATTATGAATGTCTTTACTTCTTTTTAAAAAAGGTTCTTTTAACATTAAAATGGGCCAGTAGCAGCTCTCTTTTTTTCTCTATTTGAAGCCATCAAACTACACTAAGATAAACACGATTATATCTGGAAAATAATGTGGGAGTTGTGTTCAGTCTTGACCTTAAGAGTGGTTGAATAGAGGGAAGATGTGGCAGCTCTCTATCTCCATTTACACAAACAGTTATATTCATATGTATTGTATTAATCCTTAATAAGTGTATAAAGTAGAGTACATCTGTGGTTGGAATAGTAGGCAGTTGAGACATTCGCAAATGTTTGACTGAATCAACAACATATTCTAGCAAGTTAAATGAAACCTATTTCAAATCATTAAAAAAAAAAAAAAGCATTTTAATTCAAGCTTGCAGTCTGTACTGTATTTGCAATACTTTAATGTTTTCTGTTTTTTAAATTACAGATTTTACAAAGCGACGTGTAGTATAGTCCTTTTTCTTTCTTCTTATACTTTTTCTTATTCTTTTTCTTATTTTTAGCTCTTTAAAACTGCCAGACTCCTTTGACAGAGGCCATAATCTCACATGGCAGTGCTGGACTGCAGCCGCTGCGCTGCTTCCCCCCATCAGTCACTTTACTGGAGTGTGTCCAGGGTGATGTGACTCCACGGCTCGCTGACACGAGTCAGGAAACATCTGTGAACCGACATCTTCAGGTGGCTGCGTGGAGGCTTGATGGGAGAGCTGAGAGGCGGCCGGGCCGCTGGTGGACAGCAGGGCAGAGGTCTTGAAATCACTCCGGCGCCGTCTTTGGCTGTGAGCTCTGGGTCACAGTCGTGTTTAAAAGGCTTGGGCCGTCGCCTCAGTCCTGCTTCACAGGTCAGAGTACTGTGGAGCAGCTTTTCTTCAAGGGCCTCTGTGTTTGGCTGGATTCATCCTTCCTTCAGAAACAGAAAGAAACAAAGCACAAACAAAAGTAGAGTTTCCATTTTAGCATTTCATCTTGAAGAAAAGGTAGCAATGACCTGATTTGTAAATTTACAATTATGAAGGCTTGTTATGGTGGCAACTGGACTTTTTTGAAGATGTTTCACCTCTTATCAAAAAGGTTTCATCAGTTCAGCGAATCGTGACTAAATCGGATGTAGTGTGTCCTGGATGGCTGAGAACCTTCACAGCTTACATGTTTTATATAATGTGTTCGGTCTGGACTTCCACTTGAAAGCACAGCGTATACTGTTTTCAGTGTATGTTGTGTGGAAGTCGGGCTCCACCATGCTTTGTTTATTACATGAGCCAGATGATAAGCAGGAGAAGCAGCATCAATATAATGTGCTTACATGCATGGAGATAATAGACGCTCTATTTTCACACGACATCATAAACCAATCCGAAGACTTCTCTTTATTTCCAAGAGACCCATTATAGCAATTCTCTCAACCGTAAAGAAAAGAACTGGTCTCTCCATATTTAGGGGGTTTGGTCAATATTTCTGTCAGTGGACTGTTTTCAGACTAAGATGGTTATAATAAAAGATCGTTGACACAAATTTCAGCGAAAAAAAAAAGTGTGGTAAAGAAATTCTGCTATTAGTGTGTGTGTGTGTGTGTGTGTGTGTGTGTGTGTGTGTGTGTGTGTGTGTGTGTGTGTGTGTGTGTGTGTGTGTGTGTGTGTGTGTGTGTGTGTGTGTGTGTGTGTGTGTGTGTGTGTGTGTGTGTGTGTTGTTTTAAAAGTTTTCCTCCAGTGCTCACTAAGGAAAAGAGACAGTGCACTTTGTGAGAGGCCACGTGTGCGTTATTTGTCTTCTCACTCATCAACTCAACCATCATACTAACGGAGCACCTGTGGACATCTACCTACGGCCCGGGGTGACGTCCACGCCTTCATTTTTCTCAGACAATGAGTGGAATCATTTCCCCTCACACAGACCTCTCCATCATTATTGACACAGAATTATTGATCAAGACCTTGGCCGGCAAATTACAACCTATTAGTCAAACTCTTTCCCCCAGATTCGAAAAGACTGAGGAGGAGGAGGGTGATGGAGTGATATTATGGACAAGTTTGATGGTCTGCGAGTTGGTTTACACTGCTGACTGCTATTATATATTATGGAAATTCCATCGTTTTGCCTGTTAAGGAGATTTATTAGGCGGATGCAGATTAAACAGCAGATAAATACAAACCTGTCCAGCCCATTCCTCAAGGTGCTGCCTCCGAATCAACATTAGTTCAAGGAAGCAGAGGTTCCAGGTGAAATCTACAACATTGAAGTTATAGAGCACACCAGCCTCACTTAATTTTTTTTTTTTTTGATGTTTTGCCTGAGGCCTATCCTACTAAAGAGAAGTAATTTGGCTTATCTTATCCCAGAGACCTAGCAGCTGCTTTTTATTCTTTTTTGTGGGGTCTTTTTTCTCATTTAGTCCAACAAAGATTGTCCTCATAGATTGACCTTCTCTGTGCCTGCAGGCCGTTGCCCTCATGCCAGTAACTAGATAACACACTCTATCAGAGATTTGAGAAAATCATTGGGAAAGCAGTGGGGCTGATAGTGGCATCAATCCTAACCTGACACCAGGCTGGGTCAACCATTTATCTCTCCACACCGCCTCTGGTCACAACAGCGGCCATCTTGCTCTGCTACATCCTTCTTTAATAACCTTGGCCATGTCTCTTTGCAGGCTGAGAGGATAAGGCGCCGTGCCACTCCTAGCGCCTCGTCTGATCACTGCCGTTTTGTTTGCATTCTTTTATCTGTGAAATTGCATTCAAACACACCGAGTACGTGGGACTTTGTACTGACACGATTCTCCAGCACAACCTCTCCTGCAGACGAGCGCACACGCGAGAGATGTGTCAAACAAGAGGGCCAAAGCTCACAAACTCGTTAGCATAGGAGTTAATGGCGACGACGCCATCATTAATTCCCCATGGTGTTTTACTTAAACGTGCCTATATTGGTGGAGGGAGAGGTCTCCACAGGCCTCCCAGCGCCGAGATCATTGTTTTTCACTTACTAGCAATGAACTTATGATCAGAGCCCCGCCAGGCTCTTCAGAAATGCCCCATAGGATCATTACAGACCGTGTGTGTGTGTGTGTGTGTGTGTGTGTGTGTGTGTGTGTGTGTGTGTGTGTGTGTGTGTGTGTGTGTGTGTGTGTGTGTGTGTGTGTGTGTGTGTGTGTGTGTGTGTGTGTGTGTGTGTGTTGTGTGTGAGATGCCAATGAGGCCGGCAGAGCAGCAGTGTGTCCGAGGCTCATCTCGTTGCTCTGTGGCGCAGCCAGGATGAGTGGGGAGGTTAAATGGGGCGTCATCAATCTCAATGAAGTGCAATTATTTTCTCACTTATTAATCATTGCAGGCTAATAGCTGGTGGCGGAGCCGGGCCAACCATTTGTCAAACTTAGCAGATTTCTGTAATTTTGTTTCCCCGTTTCCCTCTAATGTTTGTGTAGACTTTGGCAGATATCTATGGAGGGCAGCAATAAGTCTGTGCCTCCAAGTATCTATCTCCTACCTGCACTGCAGAACTAACTGAACTTCTCGCTGTTTCTCCATGTGAGTGATTCTCTCCATTTCAGAGCTGAGTGACTATTTCATGGTCTGTGGCAGGGCAGAATAGAAAGCTTTATTTGCAGGCTACAGCATGGATGGCATATTGATGGTTAACTACATTCACACATTTACAAACTTCACAAATTACTCAATCCCATATTTTATTTGTGTCTCATTTTGATTCAACCCGTGTAGGAATTTACACTTTCAATGACATCACATTCATTTTGGGGAAGAAAAGACCCAAAACATTTTCCACTCAAGGACTTTATATGCAGCAGCACACTCATTTGGCAATCACAAATTGTACTTGACATTTATAGGAAAGGTCATTATGTGCATTTTTATCTAACAAGGTCTTGCTGGAAAGGAGCCTAACAAGGTCATGATTAAAGAATGACTTAATGCCAGCTTAAAATGCATTGCATTACCGCGCTCTCCACCATTCATTGTAGGTCTGAAGCACCCCTCACCGCACAATCACACCTGTTGGGTTAGTGAGAAAAAAGTTAATTAGTTCTCTAAAGCCACACTTATCTGTATTTCACGATTAACTCTGACACATACGGCTTTGTGTTACGGAGTGGGACATTTACAGCAATGAAAACAAATCATTCACATTTATCACACCCAAATGCAATTTTACATTCGATGTGCTATTGACACTGTGGTTCAGGTTTTATCAATTGAGCAAAGTTCATTATGAGAAAATGCATTCTTTAAAGGCCGGGGAGACTGCCATGTACTTTTCTGTTGAAGCCTTGAATGTGACAGGTTCCTGCAGGGCGCACTGCAGAATCAAGGTCAAGAAACACTGGTAGAGCTTATACCATCTTTTACAAAAAAAACAAAAAACCTCAAAGCAGAGTTTGTATTTATAATCAAGGTGAGCAAAATAGCAAAATAGTAAAATAGCGAGCAAAATTGCCTTTAATTTGTTGATTTTTATTTATCAAAAACAACTTCATTAATTGAAAAGATGTCAATATTTTATTGTTATTGTTATTGTTATTGTTATTGTTATTGTTATTTAAACAATTAAATTGTCAGCTGCAATTTGAGTCTTTGTGTTTTTGTCTGTGCACTTCTGACTGAGCTGGACTGTGAAGTGGCTCCATTGGAAACAGGTGATGTCACATAGTTTCTTCAACCAATCAGAATTCACCAGTATGACAAAAAAATTTAAAATAAAAAAACTCACACAGCAGTGCTTTTCTTGTCTTGTGCTTCTTGGTAATCGCCACTATCAATCACATATAAGCAAACCAGGTTTTAAACAAACTCCAAATGAACAGTAGAAGATTGTTTAGTCTTAAATTTTAAAGAGGGAGCTATTAACAGTGAATTATTTAATGAACAAAAATACTTATCGTAAAGAAGGGTTTTAAATTTTAGCGCTTTTATAAAGCGTTGCAATCAGAGCAATCTATGGTCAGTGACTAAAATTATGTTTATGTGGAAGAAATTCTTAGTGAACACTGCCTATTAAAAAAAACCCTGAGGGTTTCAGACAAACACACTTCACTCTTATCATTTCATCTGGAATATATTCAATAATCGTTAGCTTAAAACTTAAATCGCTGCAATTAAAAATCATAGTATTTAAAACTATTTAGATCTCAGTTTAAATTTAAAAAGAACACTTAAGATGGGGCAGTAGTTTGTATTCTCGTCTCACAGCAAGAATATCATGGGTTTAAATACTGGCCGGGCCTTTCTGTGTGGAGTTTGCATGTTCTCTCTATGTGGGAGATTCAACCAGCAAGTCTGGTTCTCTCTCACGGCCCAAAAACACAGTTTGGTCACGTCAAATTGCCCCTATGTGAGAATGTGAGTGTGCGTTTGCCCTGTGGTGGACTGGTGTCCTGGATGGATGGATCTATGATGTCATCATCTCAATACATACACTGTTTAAGGGGCCACAGCCATCACCATGTGAAATATTCTTCCTGTGTACCAGCTGCAACATTTAAGTGTGATAATAAATGAATTACTGCTGCACTGGTTTTGCAGACTTTGTGTTTCTCCTTTTCTGCTCCACTTTCCTCCTCCAGTCAGACAACATGCATGTTAGGTTAATAGGTTAAATTGCCTGTAGTGTGTGTGTGTGTGTGTGTGTGTGTGTGTGTGTGTGTGTGTGTGTGTGTGTGTGTGTGTGTGTGTGTGTGTGTGTGTGTGTGTGTGTGTGTGTGTGTGTGTGTGTGTGTGTGTGTGTGTGTGTGTGTGTGTCAGCGAGAAAATGATGCAGCCCATGTGATTCCCTTTCAGAATAAAGTCCTCAAAGTGACAGTAGATAGTAGATGAATGGAAATGACATAATAGTGACCATTCAGCAAAGTATATTGAGTATTTTTGCTTCCATACTCCCACGCTGTTTCAAACTCTGAGGTATCATTACACATCATACAGTATCATATTTGTATTTGGACACTTTGGATAATGATAATTAGAGGCATGAGACATGGAGACATTAAAATATCTAAACTAACTAAACTAATTCGGTTTCAATTTCCACAATCTGAAAGCATTCCGAGGTGTCTTTAATATGGAGAGCTCGTTGTCACTGGAAAAACCGAGTGCCTGCAGCAGGACTCTTATACTGAGGCTCATCTGCAGGATGCAGAAGATGAGCAGGTCAGCAGCTCTGTCAGCCAGATGTGTAAAGCAGCATGAGCTGAAAAAGACAACTGTTGGTGTCCATCATCTTGTTTTTTTTTTTGTTTGTTTGTTTTTGTATATACATCTACATTTCATCTTCATTATGTTTGTTTCGTATTGTCACATCTTTTGTTGTTAACCGTTTTCTTCGAGAAGTGGAGGTTAAAGTGCAGTTAAGATCAGACATATACAAATATGTGAGCTTATGCGACTGAACGAGTGAGGGGAAAACAGGAGGAAGAAAAAGATGCAAATGGGAACAAGCGAGTGAATAAAAACTACATTTTCATTATATTCAATGAGCAGTAATTTGATTCAGTAATTTCACCTCACTTCTCTTGATTTGAGTGTCAGTGAGAGGCATGGTGATGCATAAATGGCTGGTATGATGTGTAATTTGCCCACAGCTAAATGATGAAGAACAGACAGATGTGTTTAAAGTAATAACACAGCCCTGTGGATGTGTTTGGTTTGGCAGGATTTTCACTCCGAACTGAAGTCTGCTGTGGGAAAATTCAAAAATGGGCAATGTGGGACATCTAGTGGCTGCCAGGTAAACAGCAACTCGACTGTAACTGGTTTATTGCTTCTTTTTTTTCTTTCACAATCCGAAT
Source organism: Blennius ocellaris (assembly GCF_963422515.1). NCBI lineage: Eukaryota > Metazoa > Chordata > Actinopteri > Blenniiformes > Blenniidae > Blennius > Blennius ocellaris. The sequence continues at coordinate 13,160,483 of NC_137667.1, forward strand.
TCAATTCAATAATGTTTCCCTAGAGATCAAACGTGCAATGTAATGAATCTATATCATGTCCAATATCATACACCACAAAGCCCATCTAAATTAGATTACCATGAACCTGTAGAAACGTATGAACTCATTTCATGTTTTTTATTTGAAATAATGGAAGTTTGAGATGATAGCACTTCATATTTTGCATATTTAACAAATAAAATGTATAAAATTTAGATATGAAGTGTAAATAAATGCACAGAACTATTTACGTTATCATAGTCTTGAATATGATCTAAACTCCATCTCGTCACCAGTACAGACGGAAGCATCGTGCTTAGCTTGATACTTGATACTTCACAAATAATTATGATATTTAAAGCCTTTGTTTGATGCAGTTATTCACTGCCCATCTTGAAGAATTAAATGGATCAGGAACTTAATGCCTTGTTGACCCTATAGTAGAAAGAAACCTCAATAAAGTTGAACGGTGTTAAGATTCTTTTTTCTTTTGCAGAGCTGCTTCATCTCAGCCACATTGTCAATATTTGCGGCTCTTTTGAAAGCATCTTTTTAGATTCATGTCTGGGATTTGATGAGGCCACTTTAAAATGTCATGTTTCTATTCTTGACATTTTTTGAGTGGATTTGTTTCCATGCTTGGAGTCAACCTGCTGTATTCCTGAACTTATGACGAACTTTGCATTTATACAGTAGTATCACATTCTCTTTGAATTTTATTAATATGCTTGACACTGTGATGTTCCCACACTGTGCCTCACCTCAAAGATACTGTGTTTACAATTTGGAACCAAGCCGGGGTCATTCCTCATACAGCTGCGCCATCATTTGACCCAAGTCGAGACGGAAAGTGGCCGTTTAAATTGCTTTATATAGTATTTATCAAAGTTACCTTGAATTACATAAACCTGGAAGTATATTTTGTCTGACATGATGGTAAATAATTCTGACAGTTAGCCTCCGAAAGCAGCTATCTATCTATCCATCCAACCAGTAATTTAACAATAAACAAGTTATTTGTTGATGGCGACATCAAACACAGTTATTATTTTCTTTCAATTTCTTGATAGTTGTTGAATACTGCTGGACTTTGAGTATTTCTATACAATATTTAAGTTAGGAACTAATTGTATCTGCCAGCAATCTTGTCAAGTTTTTCAAATATATATAGTTTTTATATTCTAGATTCCAGGCCACAGTTTGTATATTAATTTTTCTTTGCAACAACATAAAAGAGGAGATAGTAGCATGCGTTCCTTTTCTGCCTTTTTTTGTGGCCTGTGAGATCTTTTACAAGTATATAGTGATGCAATGAAGAAGATTAACTAACCCCCATTTCAACACAGAACCAATGGTAGAAATGTCATAAATACTACACATCAAAAGGTTGGAATGATCAAAAACCTGCAGTTTCATTCATGTAATTTACATCTATTCTTTGTTAAATAGTCTGTTACAATTTGACCCTCTGGTTGATATTTTTGTGGTCCCCTACCAATATGAAGCTTCCCATTTATGGCCATGATGTGTATCTGTTCGAATTAAATGTCTTTCTATAAGTAGGCAATCCAAAACAAATTCGTTTTAATAATGCTGTTTGTATTTATGAACTAAAACGCAAATTGACCCCGCACATACTGTAACCATTCAAGATTTATACTCCATACCTTCATAACTTCCCTTGTAATGTGGGTATTTTACCACAAGAGAGCATCAGTGAAATAAAAACCAAACCAGGGGGTTTCTCAGGTTTCAACAGGAAATTCATTATTTAAATAGTCTATGTACGTTAATTTAGCCATTTCATCGTAAAGTGAATGCACTGTAATGCTTGGGTCGATAAATACGAAGCTGAGTATGATTTTGATGCACCTTTATGCTGGAACGGTAGCTTTATGTGACACTGCAGATTTCCTTTTTTTTTTTTTTATTCGATGAATACAATGTTATGTCATCCTTCCAGCTCACAACAAAACAAGATTCGTTAGAAATAGAGATTAATGCTCGATGAATCCAAGTTTTCTCTTGACGTTAATCCGTCTCTTGATTTCAACAACTATGTTTATATTCGGCATGTGTGCCATTAAATTGTCCCTTTCTGATTTTGAATAATTAGTTGGCTGGAGATGACCGGCAACTGGTTGATCTTTCTACTTGGTTGAACTGCTCCTTTACTTGGAAGCGCGCAACTCCACATTTGGTGTTGGTGTCTCCGCCCAGCTCCGGCAGGCTCCCTGTGTTGACTCTCCGCCCAGTGCGTGAGTCTGGACGGTGAAGATAACAGTGGAAACTGGGCAGGGTCGTCTGCACATGAAGGAAAAGCCTTCGATGCTTGCGCGCTGCGCTGCGCTGCGCTGCGGTCCCTCCGTCCACCAAACGACGCGCCGATGCGAGGATTCAACTGCGCTTGAACTTCAACTCACTGGGACATTCGCGATCATTGTGGGCGTTTCTGCGCTCACAACCGGGGCGGCGTCGCTCAACTTTGAGAAGTAATGCGGGGCTTGTAGTGAGAGCAGAGGCGGAATGCGCGGATTTGGAGGGGTTTTTTTGTTTTTTGTTTTGTTTTTTTCACGCCGTGTTTTCTCTCCTCGCTGCGTGCTGTCGTGACTTCAGCCAATCCGCTTCAGCCGATCCGTCGGAGATCTCCAGGGTTTTCGTTCTGAGCGTGCAGAGCATGCAGCATGATGCGGAGTTGCGCCTCTAACAGACTGTTTACCTTCTCGGAAACGCAGCGAGGTTGACATGTCGAGCCTGCGCGAAGGCTCCACGGGCGCGCGCCGTGCGTAAACGCTGGTGCTCCATGGAGGAGCTGCTGGAGGAGCAGCCGCTCATCGCAACCCACACTGTAAGACAGTGAGTAGCACTTGAAACGAGATGAGTCAGGACCAGGACGGGATTTCCTTGCCGGTGCCTTGCTTTGGCGCCTGTCCCGACAGAGAGACACTCAGTGGGGGAAATGCCAGCAGTAATAGTGGTGTTGGATTTGGTGGAGGTGGAGGTGGTGGCGGGGGCTCTTGCGGAATCCCGGCTGCCGGGACTTTCTGGCAGGACTCGGTGCTCGGTGGCGGGGGTCTCTGCTCGCCCTCCGGGAGCTGTCCCATGGACGGCGGAGGCTTGCTGTCCACCGGTAAGTCCAGCAAGAGCAGGCCGGTGACGGTGGCGTACGTGGTGAACGGAGAGGCGAGCCTGCAGAACGTAGACGCAGAGAGCATGGCCCTGCAGTGTCTGAAGGATGCCTGCGACACGGTGGGCAGCAGGCTGGAGACTGTCAACTTTGGCAAGCTGGACTTTGGGGAGACAACAGTGCTGGACAGTTTCTACAACGCCGGTAAGCTCGACAACACTTCAGAAACTTCCAAACTGCCTCAATGCAATCACATTCAGGAGGAAATAGAAAGACTTGCAGCTTTATGAAAGTAATTACTCATCTTAAATGGGCCATGTTAGCCTTGAATGCTTCCAGTTTGCATTCTTAGGTCAATAGTCTGGATTGATTTCATTTAATTTAAGCTTTGCTGCCCATTATAATGATTAGACAGCTGCAATATCTGCAGACCTGCAGTGTATTCACTTCACGATTGCATGGCACAGGAATGCTTAGCTCCTCTTTAAATCACTCTCAGGGGTCAAAAGTCACATTTGCTGCAGTACCACTGTTCCTGGAAACAGGTTGCTCTGGGCTTCCTAAACACAACACTCTGCTTGTCAGGGCTTGAGAAGGCAGCCTGCATGTCGGTTATTTCCACACTGCGCTCTCAAAGCTGGAACTCATTGGATAAAGATACCACCGTTTTTTTTTATTCGCTCCACAAGCATGTGTGTGTGTGTGTGTGTGTGTGTGTGGGGGGGGGGGGGGGGGGGGGGGGGTTATTGTTCTGTATATATTCCCAAAACACCGTTTCTCCCCTGCCATTGTGCGCTTCCAGTATCTTGCGGCAGTGTGATGGTTTAAACCATGAGGCTGAACTTTCCACTGGAATTTACTAGTAGAGAACCAAACATCAACCCCCAAGAAAAAAAAAATCACTTTCCAGCTATTTTCATGCTGTATATGTAGTAGCTTAGGCCTCATCCTGCTGGAAATGTACAGTTGCACAATGAGCCATGAAAAACCCTTTTTATGTTGTTTTTTTAATCAAATAAAAAAGCAGCTGTGATGCACTGGACTAGACTGACATACTTGATATGAGGATTTACTCTGCAGATACTGCATAAATATTCCTGGCACAGACTCTCTCAGCTGCTGACGAAGCCCTTTTTGAACAGTATCTCAGCCAAAAGGCTGCGCGAGTGTCCACAACACAACGGTTCAAAGAACTCCGGGTGGAAAATACTCTTACTTTCTCTGTTTCATTGCAAGAAGATCGAAATGAACAGGCTTAACCAAAAGCAGAAAGTCCTGGGGGACAAACCAGAAGGAAATCTAAATTGTTGTCTCAGCTGCTGAAAAAACATTTTAAAGTAGGATGACTTCACAGTAGCTACATTTTTGCAGCAGGTACTCCTTGGCCTGATTGCTCAGTTAAGTCCTGAAATACTAAAAGATTTTTTTTTCTAAATGTTAAAATCATCATTTTGTTGTTTCAGCTCATAGACAGTGTCATTAACATGTAATGCAAACTGCTGCTTTTTTTTAGATGTATATTTGGCACAGTGCCACTCTTTTGCAACTTCTTCCAAATAAGTGTGTGATTGTCTCTCTGTTTGCCTTGTGTTGGACTGATGATCTGTGCAGGAAGGGATCTTCTGCTTCATTCATCGTCCTCTGGGATCAGCTCCGGCACCTTGTGATCCTAATTTTAACAAAATAAGTGTTAAAAAATAGACAAGTCTTGTGTGATGATCTCTACTTATGCCGATGATCAATGTGTTTGTCATGTATCATTTGCATTGAAATGTCACTATAAGTACATAGAGGGAAGTTGGAGTCCAGATGTCCAAATATGAATAATTCACATAAATGCGTTAAATGCAGTAGCCCAGAGCGAGTTGAACTATCAAAAGCTTTGCTTTAACTAAAAATATGCATTTGCAGTGTCTGTTTCACATGAGACTGGCTCTTTGCTTCTCGTATCACTAGTTGTGCAAACACATCAAGTTCCCCGTATTATGTTTGGTCTTCTTCCTCTGAACTTCTGTGGAATTTTTCTCACAATACTCATGGGAAAGCGGCAGCATTTTCCCAGAAACGTGCTGCCATATCTGTTCAGACACACTATTCATCCTTTTCCTGCATGTAGCAGAGATGAAGGCCAGATAACAGAAAACTTTGAACAATAAATTGAGTCAAGCTGAAGGCTTGTTGGGTCTCTTTTTTGTGTGGCCGCAGGATTTTAAAGATCCAGACGTGGCGAGAAACTGGAGCTAAGTCATGCGAGTGTCATCCTCACATGATGTGGTGAACAAAAGGGGGAATTTGGCTTCAGGGTGTCGGAGTGCGATGTCCTGGTGGCCATGGTACAAAGGAACCTGGCAGAAAAAATGTCGATGCTAAACTTTGTCAGCAGGAACTGTCTCTTATCGCTATGGACTGCACCTTGTTGAACACAAGCTCACATCAGAGTCATCAGATCTGGCGTCATACATCGATCAGCTGTCGTTTCCTCAGAGCGTCTCAGCGTTATCACGGTGCTATTGACTGATAAAAGCCAGTTAAAGGAGAAAAAAAAAACAACTATATCAGACATGCAGTGTGTCTGCTTTCTTTGTGGCCCACAAGTCTAAAAGAAAATTGAGATACAAGGAAGAAGGTGATGTACCACTTTTACATTCAATATAACTTGTAAGAAATCCATTAAAAGATGAATGCATTTCAAATCTAAAGTGATCAAATGCATGCATTTTCATTCAAAGGGTACTTTTGCAGGAAGTCCATTTGCACTTTACATTAAATTAGTGACTCCAATAGCCTTATGTAAGCAGAATATTGTTCACTAATGTCAGTTATCCGCAGAGCAAAAAAAAAATCAACTGCACTTGATAAGTAAAAACGACCCAACGGCACTTTTCCTGCTGTTCCTTCTGAAATGTAGTTTACGCTAAAGTTGTAGTGAAGTAAAGGTAAAGTTGAACTTCCACTTCTGTCCTGCTTGATGCTCGTTGTAACGCAGCTCCCGCTTCAGCTAAAATCCAGCCTCGATCCTCCTGCTGAGAAATCATAATGGCTGCATTGACTCGGATAACATCCACATGCTTTCACACATGTGGCTCGTCTGCTGGCCGACTTCTCCGCCGCATTCTGCTGTGATTTTCCTCTTGTTACTGACTGTTTTACTCAACATATTCTGCCGAGCCACTCAACAGTCGTAAACTTTCATTGTTAACTTATTGGCAACAGGCTCATATTGTAAACATGAAAACCATCCACAGAAACCTGACTGCAAATATTAGTTCATATACTGTAGTGTTACCGTCAAACTGAAAAGCTTCTCCAAGCTTACGACTTACAAAAATACCAGCTATCAAAGGTATTTCCTTTCACGCTTATTAAAAGTGTTTTTCTTTGGCTGATCTTGTGCTTGAGACACAAAAGTAATTCCTCACTTTGTTCAGCATCATTCAGAATCACCAGTCGTAAGCTGCGTCCCTGTCATCTGAACACGGCATAGAGAAAATTGTTGTTATATTTATTTATTTATTTTTAAGTTAAAGTAAGCAAACCTGTCTCTTTAACTGACAGCAGCTAATGAGAAGTTAAACTGGGACTGAGGAGATGAGGAGAGAAGTCAGAGCGACACGACAATTCACACTGAAGTTACATTGTGTGAAAACACCTCGTGCGCTGTCCCGAATGCAGTAGCTAACATTGTTGGGGTTTTTTGTTCGTTTTTTTTCCCACCAGGAATCAATTGCACAGGCTTGTGATCCACCTGTCATAGCAGGTTGGAGTGTTGGGTCATCGCTGTGGTATGCAACCTGGTATCTCTCGAGTTGATTATTATGCTACTTTACCATGTGATTTATAGGCAGCACAATGACTTCTTTGTGAACAATAAGCGAGCGCTTTGCCTCACTCTGAGTGTTTGCTCAGCTCTTGTTTTGAGCTGAGAGCTTGACTGCACCACCAGCGGCACAGATTCAACCCACAAATTGCTCTCAGGCCATTTGTCCACTTGTGTCTCCTACTTTTTGATGGCTACATAACAGTGTGTTTCTCTCTCAATCCTTTCCATGCAACTACAGAGACGTTTTCACTCTTGTATCTGGGAAGTCGTGAACGCAAGAATTTATCATTGAGGAAGCACATTTGAACTGGTTTGTATCCCACAACTCAGCCTGAAATTACTCGCTTCAGCACAAGCAAATAAAAATAAGTGTGAGTGCTAAAATGAACATCTTTATTTGTGTTTGTTCATAGTTCCTTAACAATATGGCACAAGTATTGCATGTTATTACCGTAGCATCTGTTATCTCATTTGTCATCTTGTTCTATAATTTCATTCTTCCATAAAAAAGCAAATGACAGGAAATAAAACCAACACTTTTACTTTACTCTCTAAATATATTATCTGAAATATCATTCTTTCCTTATCTTGACTGGCCTTAAAGGGTCATGTTATACAGCTTTTCAACACTTTCAAATGGGTTTCGTTGATCCAAAAACCTTGTATTCAAAGATTATTTGCCCCAAATCCAGCTTTTCCTTGATTTCCATCCATTTGAATACTGGATCATGTCTGTGTTCGAATTTCCTGTTGGAAAACCATTAGAAAGTGAATTTTGGATAATATGGCCCCTTTAATGTGCATTTCTTTGCTGTGATTCTCAATGCCGAGGTTTTCCAATCATGGCGGTCTCTTGTGCTGGTGCAATGGAGAATTACCAATTTGACACAATAAGTGGGAAACGGTCAATAAACGTGTTATTATTCTCCATTTTTATTGTCTTTTTCCATGAGAAGTCAGCAGTTTTGGGACCTCGATGCTGGTGTGACACTTTTCTGAGTGGATTTTAATATTGGCAAAGTATTGAGTTCGTCTGATTTAATCAACCACAAAAAAGTCCTTGTGTCTTTAATGATGCGACTGTCTATCAAACTGCAGACCCAGACAGGGAGTGAATGTAGTCTTTGCTCAGTGGGTAAAGCCCCACGATGTCTCCTGTCAACACCGTGCAGCTTAACCTGACAGCTTCTGGTTGAGGGCGCCTTGGGATTCACCGGCACCAGACAGCTTCCTGACTGGGAGGCAGCGCGGCTCAGAAATCCCATCCACTGGCCCTTTGCTAAGATGTTTACCCTCACTTCTGTTTACTCTGCAAGCCTGGCTGCTTTTCAGAGGTTAGAGAGCACAAGGTCAGGAGGACTTGGCTCACAGGCCTTTGCTGGCATCTGGGGAAAAAAGAAAAAAAAAAGCCTTCCCCTCCAGAGGAGCAGGCTCCGGCCAGAGCTCTCTAGGATTTTATGCATGCTGGTATTTCCCAATAGGAAGTGCAGCTCAGACTCTTTAAATGGCATTTTGTCCTTCCTTCATTAATTTTTTTTCTAATGCAATCTGCACTTCATTGAAAACATAACAGCAATGACACACTCAGACTTGCAGTCATTGCATTTGAGTGTTATACCCTTTTATCTTTGAATTTCCTAAACAACAGTAAGGACCGACAGTCTTACATGTGACTTGTCAACAGGTCTTAAAAGGGTAATTCTCATGTGCCCAACAGTAAATTATAAACCCTGAGCTAAATCTCCAGAGTGCTCGATGACAGGCGGTGGAACAGCTTTGCATCAAGACTCCTTTTTAGGATGTGTCTGGGTTCATTTGAGGTAAAAGGAGGAGGAGTGGAAAGTGAGCATCCTCAGAAGCAAGCAGATGAAATGAATGGTGTCAGTTTCAGTATTTTGATAAGGTTGCATGAGGAGCGGCTGTCTCTGGGAGCGTCCGGGATTTCTGAAGAATTTTCTTTATCTGCTGGCATCTGTGAGATGTACTCCTCTCTATCTGCAGAACAACTGTTATTACATTCTTCTTATCTAATCTAACAAGCTCACAGCTGCTTTTGGTAGTGAGGCTTTTTTACATGCATAGCTACCATCATTGTTTTGATTGATTTTGCTATGAAACACCACAGTATGATTTATATTTTCCTTTTACCTTCTCATTTGCAATGTGTAGCTGCATTGTGACACCAAAATGTCATTGAAATTCTGAAAAAGTATCTGCTTCACGCCTCTGATTAAAGAAAAAAAAACACAGATTTGATTTTTTTTTAATAACACATATTATAGGACATAAGTATGCAGTCATGTATCAGTTTTGGGAAAACTTTTAAACTATTATATGTAGCACTTCAAGGATTTTCTTTAGATTTAGAGGCATTTTTAAGATTTAAGACAATAAACATGTTTGATTCTGGTCATTTTTATCAAACACAAATACGATATAATAATTTGTTCATCGCTGACTTTAAAAAGCCACTAAAGTCAAATAAAATGCAATACCATGCCAATGATATTGTTTCCAATTACAAAGATTTTAATTGATAAAAGTTAAATGAAGCGGCATAGCAAGATAATTTCATCACACCAACATTGTGCTTTTTTCATTTTTTGCAACAATGCTAAATAGAAGTATTTAAAGTACACACCTATGCTGGACAAACATATTAGATTCCCCCCAAAAATTGTTCAACCCCTATGTATGTAACTTAACTCGGATAGCTTTCAAATTATAAAGTGCAATAATGTTAACAACCTTTTTATAACTTTGCCTCTTGTTTAGGACAATCACACCCACCTATTCCACTTTTCAGTGTCGTGTTTGCGAACCCTTCCGCCTCAGTATGATCACGTGAACTAACTGAGATAAGGTTGGAACACTGTTTGCTTGGCGTCGACACAAATCCCCCTTGTTCCAGTCAATTGTGCTCCACAGAAAAAGGAAGCAGGAAGCACATCAAAGCCGGCATGTTGGGGCAACTTGCACCGCCGCACAGGTTTTCTCCCACCGTGTGCGTCTGTCGTGGATGAATTCACATTCTGTTCTCAGCTATTTTCCCCCTCGGGGGCCACGGCGCTGCAGTTTGTAAACTCTCAGTCTAAAAAGGCAACAAAGTGGAGCGGAGGTAGAAAGGACCCGTCTGCCAGGGGAGAGGTGCAACTGGCAGGTCGGGCTCATTTCCTGCATCACCACCCCCCTCCATGTATTTCCAAAAATAAATGAGGCATTAATGTCTGTGCTGGGCAATGCATCTGAGGCACTTGAATAACCATTGTCTAGTATTTCCTAGATTGTCCTCTGGGAGAATAGACGTATTTGTAGACAGAAATACACTCTTGAAAGGCTTGTATGGGCGTTTTTGTTTTTTTTTCTCTTCCCAGGGTTGTATTTTGGGAGCCTAATTATTTATATTTTGTTGTGGCGGGGGGGGTTACGCCTCATATGGAGTTGAATCTCACTTGGGAGTTTATTGTAGATGTTGCACCACTTCGTAAAATAACTTTTTATTTGTCTTTTGTTACATATGCATCAAGTTGTATGTGGAGTTCAGTTGAAGTTTGTTTTTTCTGTGTGCTGAAAAAGTTTGATGAACAATTATTTCAAGTAAAAAATATCACACCACCTCGCCCATAGACAAATATCCATCCATATTCTATAGGGCTTATCCACTTTAGAGTTGCAGCTGCAGTTGATGCCATTTGTAATGCGACTGCATACGACTCATGAAGCAGCAGCAACACAACAACAATCCTCTGCCGTTCCTGGAAATCTGGCATAGAAATTCAACATGAGGCTGTCGAAGAGGGGGGGGCGGGGGGGGTGGCAGGAAAAAGGCTCTCATGTTGGAAATGATTTCCAGTGGAGTGTAAAGACCCTGTCTGTCCTCTGCGTGGGCCAAGCTCCAGGGAAAAGCTGCCGGTGAACTCTGCTCCACTAACACGAGCCTCGGAGCCTCGGAGCCTCCTTCTTCAATAACCGTCAGGGAAAAAAAGCTGCTGTAGAAACCAAAGGCTTCACTCACATCATCTATGGCAGTTTCCTCACTATGTCTCCATGGTTACTCAATCAGTTATGTAATTGATTGTAATGAGTGCTCTATTAACCTACACAGCCTACAAACTCGGGTCCTTATGGTGAAACGGTAGGCTGTACTCAGCTGGTGCTTCACGGACCACTACACACACTTTTAAGTATTGCAATAACAATTTCACATGTACTGATTTATATAAGACCAAAGTCGGGTATCATGCCAACGCAGACAAGCGTGTGTCCGCCCTGTGGTTTCACATTCCAGTGTTATATGGAACTCCAAATGTCTGTAGGTGTGAAGGCAAAAGGTGGTTGTCTGTTTTGCCTTATGTTGGACTGGCAATATGTCCAGTCTTGTCTCCCACCTTATCTCATTGTTGGTTCAGATAGTCCCCGGACCCCCGTGACTCTAAATTTGAGAAATGCCGTGGAAGTATTTCTAACCAGGTCAAACAAGACATAAAAAATAGAGCTGTACTGCCTTGATCAGTGTTTATCTTCCTGGAGCTGTGTATTGAATGGTGGATGTGGACTGTAGTGTTTACTGCTGTGTTTCTGCACTTATCTAATCTGAAAGGCAATTGGTTTTGGCCATATATGAGTATATGCACTCGATTTCATTCCATTGCAATTTTTTTTTTTTTTAATGTAGCACAAAAAGTAAATACATTTGTTTTTGATAGATTGTTTCTTTGCTATGGCGAGATTTCAGTGCTATAAATCTTGTGATCTGCTGACGTCACTGTGGAACATTGCCACATTTGTAAGGAATGTGCACCTCCACAAGTGATTATACTAGGACTGGCACGTTTACACATTGATTTTGAATAATTCATTACATGTAAATGAACATATTTTTAGTTGGATAAATAAGTCTATTGATTCATCTACAAACATCTGTTTGAATTGCAACATATAGCTTTTTGTATCAAATACTTCAATTTGAATTAAAATGTGTTTTATCACTGTGAGTAAGTAATTCACAAAATTATTAATTAATTGGAATATATATGTCCAACCTTTGCTTTGCCGTGTGGAGGCAGGAGTGTATTGACCTGATGGTTCGAGGGTCATAGGTCAGACAGCCTGTTCCTCCACTGGCACACTTGTCTTAACGCAAAATGAGCCATTTCCATATAGATCTTCTGGGTGTGTGACCACATTTAACTCTCAGGTCTTTGCAAAGAAGATTTGTGAAGCTGTTTCTTGATGTCGTCTGCCAAAAGATAGATACATAGAAAAGTGCTTCGTTACTTTTGTTTGGAAACTATAAACACAGACAATGTTTCAAAAAGCCTCAGCTTGTTTGCTCAGTTAGGCTTGTTAGACTGTGCTTTTAATGTCACTCATAATTAATCTGTGTTCATTTTTGTAGTTCATTCATCATTGAGGGTGCAGCAAAGTTGTTTTGAATAATGCATTAGTGCATGATGCATACAGCTTTAGGACTGTATTGTAAAGCTGATGCACGGTCTCCGTGTTGTTTATTGCTGAAGGCTGTTGAGAGCAACTGTTTACATTTCTCAGCCTCCCACACTCATTAAAATAGATTACTTTGTGTCCAAATGTATGCTTCCCATTTGGCTCTGGGCGCAGACTGACACTTTGCATTGCTGAAAATAATCCACATCAACTTGAGCAGTCTCCAGCGTCATTTAGATCCTGCTGTGATTATCATATAGAGCAGATCCCACTTCCCTCCTTCGAAATGAGCTCGTGAAACGAGAGAAAGCTCTCGGGGGAAGCCTGAGAAGGATCTATAAAGAGGACCAGTGGACACCAGAACAAGCTCCTGTAAATTCATGCAGCTCTTCACTTTCTGAGCTGCTCATCATGCGTTGCCTCCTGTCTACACCCCCCCCCCCCCCCCCCCCCCCCCGTGTCCCTCAGAGGCTCCGCAGGGCCCTGCAGGATCCTGCACCAGCAAGCCAAGAGCTGCTGAAAGCCAAACAGTGTGAGAGAGTATTGAATTATTTTCCCTCCTCTGCTTTGAGCTGTAGGCGGGGGAATCAATTTAGTTTTGGTCAACAGTAGCAGGTCTAGCCGTAGGAGGTGCAGCAGGATTATCAGGGCATCACTATGCATGTTTTGCTTGAGGTTTCTTTTTCTTTTCTTTTTTTGCCAGTTTGTTTTGGTCCCTCCCAGGTGTAGACAGATTTCAATTTACTTGAGATTTAAGGTGACAACGAAGATCACAGCACCAGCAGAGGTGTGTACATGTGATCAGGAAACTCTGGCTGTGAACAGACAAACTGGGTACTCGGGTTACTGCGCCACTGGCTTCGTGCAACACTTCTGTCACCACGCAGATCTGCTGTTACTCTGGCGTGTTGTCAGCCGTGGCGATATCGGTAAGCAATCGCGACATCTGAACGCTCTCCAGAAACATTGAGAGGCTATTGGGTTTCACACACCACCTCAGCAACTTTTGAGATTGTTTCCATGAAAGGAAGATGATTAAATTCCATCATGAAGAGTTTCTGCCACAGAGTAATCTCATCATCTCTGGAGAACTGGGAATTATTTCATGCGTTTGATCGCTCTCTCATTCAAATGTTGACTAGGATCATGTTGAATATGGTGTAGCATTGAGACTTACTTATTCATAGACGACCACACTCCGATGCCCCTGCTTTATTAAACAGTTGACAACAAACAAAGCGTTAAATTAGAATCACTCTTGCATAAATGCCGCTTTTCCTTGTGCGCAAAGTGGCAAAATATCACACTCCAGTCATCAGCATGGTTTTAACAGCGCGCTGTGTAAGCTGCTTGGGCAGGCGTGTCACTCATGCCACTCGCTTCTGATTAGACTTTGCTCCTCACTGTGCAAACCTGCTGCAAAGCTTCACAACATAACGTATCAGTGCTTTTCAAAGTAAGTTTTAGTTATAAAAATGTGCAGCCAATCTGCCAAGACTGTCTGAACGTTCTTCAGAAAAGAAAAAAAAAATGTAAAGCTGTTGAATTAAAAGTTTATGGATGAAAACAATAGCGAAACTCGTTACTCTGATGCAAACCTTCTTTCCCTCCCACTCAGAGCCAAACACCGAACCTGGGGTGAGAGAGGCTTCTCCATATCTGCCCCAACACCTCCGTGACTGTCCTGAAACTAACACCTTCAAATCTCATCAAAACTCCATTGTTCAGAGCCGCTTTTAATACTAAATGCAAATCTACTTCTTTCATGTGTTTCTATGGCTGGATTTTTTTAATGATGATTCTCCATTTTATGCTTGCTGATTTTATCATAATGTAAAGCATCTTTGGGTGTTTTTAAAAGCGCTATACAATTAAATTATTATTATTATTATTATTATTATTATTATTATTAACAACATTTTTCCTTCTACTGGTGCGCAGCTTTTAAACTCCTAAATAAAACATTGTTATGTTGGACTATATCCAACCAAATGGACTGTTGCATAACGGAGAAACATGTTTACACTCTTCCTCATCTCTTTAGTTATATGATACTGTTAATTCAAACTCCTGTAATCAATGGAATGCTGTTTTTTTTTTTTTATTCTGGATCCACATTAATCACTAAAACAGGAAGGTCTATTGTCACAGGGAGCCACTCAAGTGAATATAAACATAATTATGCAACATGAAATTACGCATAGTGACTATTAAAATACTGTACATAATGAAAGTTTCAAAATAAAATGCAAAATACAGGCATACAGAATACTATTGATGAACTGCCCCACAGTTGATATATTGGAATGCTAAAAATATCAATGCTTCAGAGTTGATATATAAAAATGTTTGTATTTATTGTACAAGAGACATAAAAAGCAAAGGCTGGTGTTCAGTGTCACTACTTAAAGACATATATTTGCAAATGTGTATTTAAAAAAAAAAATGAAACTATGTTGCACAAAGGAAATTAATAAACTGCAGTGTCATTGTTGATTGAAATTAACAATCATGCATTCTAACTTACTGCATGAAGCAAACACACACAGTTCTTTATGTACACCATGTTGTTTTCAAAGTTTTTGCAGTTTTTCATTGACGGTGATCTTATGTCTTGATAATCATTTCATTCTCCAATAGAGGGGAAATAGATGCAGACAACTCAGGAAATCAATCATCAACATGCTCTAAACAAATTTGAAGTGAAATAGTTTCTCTGGAGGACTAACATACACATCATGGCAGTCTGCGTGTTTGGAGTTTAGTGTCTTCAGCTCTCTGGGTTTTCTTCTGAGAGTACAAAGCACTTATGAGAGCTGATTGCTTTTCTTCACGCTCTGGGCTCAGCGAGACTCGCCTGCACTCATATTTGCATATTGTTGAACCTATCAGCCCTGCCCTGTGTCCTCACTCAACTGTTTTTTTTTTTAGGTGTTTTGTTTTTTTTTTCCTCAGCAAACAGGTGACGTTTCCAAGCACCACAAAACAAAATCATTCCTTCCGAGTTTTATCGTCTCATTGTTTTCTCTCCGTCTGAAAACACAGCCGAGCTGCATCATATTGTTACCTTGTAATGGCCTGTTTGCATTAAAATCTCATCCAGATACAATATTGATGAGGTCTACTGCCAGCACAGGAATGAGACCAGCTTATCTTTTATTCATCAGGCAACCTGTGCTGTCTGGATCTTGACATTCAGCTGTGAGCCCAAGACAGTTCAGAGGAAAAGAAGGAGAATGAGTTTTTGTTTAGTTTTTTCAAGTTTTTTTTGTTGTTTTTTCTTTAAGTACATTTGTGTGCAGGATTGTTGAGGCTTATTGAAAGATTAGATAGCCCATACAAACTGATTGTCTTGTCAAAGCAGCTTCCTTTTTCTTCTGTACAATCCAGTCTGTCTTGTTTTGGATATTTATTGTTGTCCAAATATTGAATGAGCTGGCGTGCGTAGTTCCAGACAAGTGCGTCACGGACGGGGAACTCGCATGTGGTTGTCAGGTGGAGGCCAATCTCACTGAGGATTAAGGTGCACTTTCCCTCGCCGCCTTTTTACGTCAGAGTGCGAAACCTAACTTGCACTCAATCGCAAAGTGGGTACCCTCATGTGAAGACGCTGGCTGCTCATTCTGAGGAAAAAAACAAAAAAAACCTCCACGTATTCCACATCACCACACCGAGTGGCAGGGCTTAAAATCCCTCACATCCTGTCCTCCGCCTACTGGGCTGTGAAGAAAAAGTGAAGCAGTGAAAGGCAGTAGATGATGAGAACCTCGGAGGCCAACGACAAGTACTCATTTCCTGGTTGAATTTGCATGCGCTGATGATGAATACGATGGGATGCGTGCCCCTTCATCACTGATAGAAGCTCTCCACCGGCTCTGGCACTTCGCACTGTTATGTTGGCACGCATGCAGAAAAGTAGTGAAATAAATTGACTGCTTGAAATAAACCCTGGATTGGAATTGTGAGTACTCAAATGCTTGCGTTGGGGTAATTGGCTGTGATGGAGTGGGTGCTGTTAGAAGCTTTTATTGCTTGTGTTGTAATGACTGGATCCTGCAGCTCAAAGACACACTAATCCATGTTGCATTGACATCATGTTACATGGCTTTTTTTTTCAAAACAATCAACTGTCAGATGTGTTGGAGTCATATGAGGGCACATTTGTGTTTTGGCCCATGTTGGAAACACATGACAATGTGAGAAAGAAAGATCTGTCTGATTTAACAAATCTTATTCAAAATGGAGAAACATATCGTCTGATGTGGGATCAGTTGCTCAACGTCTGCGTACTTCCGTCGAGTATCGGTACACCAGGTCGAATGGGGTCACCATGAAATAACCCATTAGAGGTAAAAGATCATGTTGGAAGTGTCGTAGAGAACCTACTCTTATGTTAAATGTAGGGTGCCTGTTGACACATGAATAGTTGGAAACAGATGAAAAAGCAGGTTGCGGCGTTATCTCAGTGTTTGTCTCCTGTCATTACTGGCACGCAGCCATTTAGCCGGTTTGTTTTTTTTATTGTTATCAGTGGTTCCAAGTAGCCTTGGGAACACCGTGTACTGCCCTGCCTTACATGCAACTCTCCATCCATAACGCCACCAGTGGCAATTCAACACGCTACCGACCGAGAGTAAGGAGTGAAATGCGGGCAGGGTCATCCATGGTGTTGGTTCACAAGTCAATGCACTCTTTTGTGTAAGTCCCACTGCTTACACCACCACAGCAGAGTGGTTTGGTATGCCAGTATAAGCAGTGGGCTTTTTGTTCGAGGCTGGGAACTCTCCACCCCTTCAGCTGCAGCCCCGCTGGCTCCAGTGACAGTGGGTAATGTTTACTCCTCCTCACCTCTTGGTGCTCAGACGTATGGGTCCAGCTGGAGGCAGCGCAGTGTTAAGTGTTTTTGTATTCACCGACAGAGTTAAGAAGGTGGGTCGAGCCACATTCATTGATGGGAATGTTGTGTTTTTCAAAGCTGCGCCTCACTTATAGCTCCACTTGGACGTCTGACATGACCTGATGAGAGGCGGTATTAAAAGCAGCTGTTAGTTTCACCCATAAAAAAAACATGCAATTCCAGTAGATCCACATTAAAGGCTTTATGTCTCCACTGCTGTATTCGTACAGAATGTCTCCTTAAGAAAGATAAAAGACATGATGATTTTTTGTTTGGTTTTACAGCACTTAAGATGGTTAATTAAAGCAGATTGTAATTGTGTAGCTGACTATTAACAACAAACACTGTATATTAATAATACATAGAAGCACATGGCATGCATGGTTCAGTAGTTAACAGTGTGGATGGATGTTTGCATAATTACTTGCAGGATTTACCCATATATGTCTGGATTATTTTGTACAATTTAGCAATTGTTATTCATGTATTATTGTTTTGTGTTTGCAAAGCTAGTTCGTAGTTCTGGCTTAACCACCGTAAGCCTGCAGGAAGAGAATGTCATTTTATTTATCATCCCATGAAAACACAAAACGTGTTGTGATTGTGTCTATGATTTTGAGTTGCACTTTAATCACATGAAATGCACTTTGTGCACATATGCAATTTAATCAATCAACTATTTGAATATTTTGACTACTTTTCTACTCAAATATGCAGAACAAGCAAGTATATACTCATGGTTGACAAAACCAAAAAAAACATCCAGCTTACAGCTTCTTGGATTTTTGTGCTGGGAAACGTGCTTCTGTGTGCAAAGCCTGGTCAATAAAGAATAGTGACAGTGAGCCACAGCCTCAATCCATCCGGCTCATTCAGGATGTGCTGAAATGCTGCTGTAAGACAGGCTTTATCACCCAGGATCAGGCTGTCCTCTATAATGTCCCTGTGATTGAGTGGTAGAAAAACCCTGCAGCCAGGTTTTAAAATGTCACGAAGTGAAAAAAAAAAAAAAAAAAAACCCTGTAAGAGAAGCACGGTTGGACAAACTGTCACACATGGATGCAAAAATCTGTATCTGTGCTGTTTTCACACAGGATGTTGACACTTCACACATACACACATAACGTGCAGCTGATCTCTCGGAGAGCACTGACGGGCCACGCCTATTTTTCACCATCAGATATTGCCGTGGTGGAGATGACGGACGCTTTCCGCCAGCCTTCACTTTTCTACCACCTGGGAGTCAGAGAGAGCTTCAGCATGGCCAACAACATCGTCCTGTACTGCGACACTAACTCCGACTCCCTGCAGTCCCTACAGGTGAGCTCACGTCACAAACACCAGGTCCTCGTCGCTTCTCCTCATCACTCAAAGAACCGCACACAGAGGAGATTAAATACTATATTTAGGCGAAAGTGGACAGAAAAAAAAAATATGTAAATGGGTGGCAGGGTCACGGAAATGCATCAGTCGAGTGATGCGTGTGAGAAACATTTAATAAGCCAAACGTCAGCAGTGGCCTCGATGAGGCAAGGGCAGTATGCAGGCGGATTTAGAGGGGAACAAAAAGCTGAGTTTAATCAGGAAATACACAATCGATAGCCATAGTGCAGCATGAATTTATATTAATTCATCAAAAAAGTCAAACCAAACCTCAAACTTGCACATTATTCATCCATCTTTATTCCTCATATTGTGTAAATAGCATTGTTCCTGCTTTCTGTGTTAAAATAAAGGTTCGATATGTATGTTTGTACAATCCACCACCATCAACAGTCATCTCAGTACCTGACTTGACTTTCGTGCACCAGGCTTCAGTTCACTTCAACCGTGACAAGCAGAAGAAGAAGTAGTTGCTGTCAACTGGCAGGTAGTTTGTGGAAATTGTGTCAGAACTTTTTTTTGTCTGTGAGGAAAGAGACAAATATTTGCCTTTCTTACAAGTATCAGTCCGAAAACGCACAAATCATAAAATTATATCACCTTTTCATTCATTAATCCATCTTCTATACCGCTTTATCTGACGGAGTCACCAATTTAGCCACAAGCGTATGTTTGTGGATTGAAAGCAGAACATCCAGAGACAACCCACGCATGTGGAGAACATGTAGAGAGGCCCCCCGGGTCCCACCCAGACCTGGCGGAAATTCTTGTGGTGGGGCGAGCGAGCTCACCACGCCGCCACAGTGCAGCCCGTCAACTTCATCAAAGAGGTTTCATTTTGGTCCAGATTTCATAAAGTGCCTCGTGATCCAAAACGAGTCGATGGTGTGAGTGCAGAAATACTTTTAACATTCCTTTATGAATGAAATGCAGCAGATTTTAGAAAGTAATTGTCCCTTCATCGAAAATACTGCATTTTTATTAAAATTGTTAAGCGTTAACTGTCTCCTGGCATTTGAAAAAAATATTACTAGAATAGATTATAATACATACTATAGTAACAGAGAAAGAATTTTAAAAACTGAAACAGAAATATTGAGCTACTTCGAGACTTTAAATGCCGAGCTATGATATTCTATTCATAAAAAAGCTCATGCGTATATGAAAGTGCAACAAGCGCTTGTGGGTGGTCTTTACTGACGTTAACTGCAAAAATGTCCTTCACTCCGCAAGTTTCCAAAAAACTATAAATGTGTTTTTTATACGAGGAGAGACCGCAGACGATGTTAAATTTCATAGCATTTACCCGTAAATCACTGCCGTGGGAAAACAACGTTTATTTACCAGAAAGAGTGGCCGTGTGTCGGCGCGTAACGACAGTGCGAGTCTTGCCGCTCCTGTTCAGCGGAGCAGACAGTGCACAGAGTTCTTGGCCCACGCTGAAGGCATCCAGAAACCGCCTGCTGCACACGACATTTAGCGGAGGAACACTGAAGGCTTTTTGTTCGCTGGCGGAGTGAGAGAGAGTCTTGTGACAGCCGGAGACTTCAGCTGGAGAGGCGACCCTGCAGGGACGCACAGTAGATCATCAGGACGGGCGTCTCTTCTCAACCCCTCATCAGGCACTCATTGACTAACTTGATGTGAATATTTCAGCACAGACGTGTCATTTAAGGACACGTTAAGTCTGAGCTGCTCTATTTATCTTTTAGTGTTTCTGTCATTATGAGGAAGGTTGGCCAATCCCACTAATTGTGCATAAGTATGTATACAGGTGTATAGTCCTTCTCAGCTTTAAGGTGACACAGATTGGCTGTGCTGGCAGTTTTGTCTGTTCTCATGAAAGCTGAGACTGAACACGTAGTTCTTCTTTGTGTCGTCTGCGCCAAGTATCCACAATTCTGACGGCCGACTCGAGAAAGGTTGCATCTGTCTGGAGGGTTTCTTCTGGCCTCACCAGACTGCTTAATTGTCACAAAGAGTGCCGACTAGAAGTCACAGGTTCTCTTTTAATAGAGCTGCTCTTTTGAGAACGGACACCCAGACCCTGAAGGAACAAAAGCTAGTTTTGGTGCTAGTTTCTTGGAAAGTAATTTATTTGCTAATCGTCTGGAGTCATGCTGTTTGGGATACTTCTCAAGTGCATGTTTCATTGCTTCCTTCCTTTCAGATTAATTCTGAAAGCACAGCACAGCTCGCACCCATTGATTCAGACTGTAACACATCTGGAGGGTCATCACAACACTTGTATGTCAAATCAATACAATATTGACGGTTTGCAAAGACATGTTATTGCGTTGTATTCTGCCGGGACCATTAGATACAAATTATACTTTGTGTTACGTACTATTGCAAAGGTGTAATGACTTCAGTTTCATTGTAACACCCAAGCTCATTGATTGTTTTACTCTGCGTGTATTGGGCCCATTTATACTGAGAGTCTTCAGTTTCTAAGATTGCTGCTTATAATACAACATGAAAGTACTTTCACTAGCAGAACATCATCAAACTTCCTAAAATCACATTTTCACTTGGTGTTCTATGTTATTATTAACATATGAAAAGACAGAAATGGCCTCCAACTGTTGCCAGAAGGACACACTTGGGCACACTGTAAGACATTTTCTGCACACTGTTTCACATCCCACTGTCACAGTAGCTGGTGTTTGAGGACTGATGAAGAAACGCCTCGAAGGGGTTTTTACCACATTCTGCTCACATCTGGCCGCTTTCTGCACGAGCCACAGACACCACAGCCGAACAGATTTTCTGTATACGGGGGGGGGGGGGGGGGGGGGTTTCAGGCGCTAATAGATGATCCCGCGAGCACTTAATTTAACGCTTGCTGAGGTCTTTTATTTGTGTGCGTTATGGAGGAAATTAAATGGGAGGAGTCAAATTTTATCTATTTGAATTGCAATGTGACTTTAGGGCAGGGGTATTGTATTTAGGCCCCAAATTTACATCCATTATGTTTAGGCTTTTTTTTTTTTTTTTTTCATTTTGTTTGTTTGTTTCCATCACATATAGAAAACGTCATCCAGAATGATAGTGAACTGGCCTTCATGCAGGTGGTTAGCACTCTCACTTCTCACTTCATAGTGACTTTGAATCTGCGCCGGGCCTTTTCTTTGTAGAGCCGACATGCTCTCCCCAGGCTTGCACTTGTTCCCTCCCACAGTCACAAATGCATATGCTGGTAGCGTTTATTGGGGAATTGCAAACAGGGTGTGAACGTGAGTGTGTGTGAGACTTTCTCTCTGTGTGTGTGCTGACCCTGTGATGGACTGGGTGTCCCCTGCCTTCACCTCCAGACAGCTGATATTGGCTCCAGACCCCTGTGACCCAGAACTGCATAAACCATATAAGATGGATGGATGCTCATTGAAATTGAGCCTTTTCTCAAAAGGTTATTGAAAGTGCAGGCAATGACAGGATTCAGCAATTTGCAATATTAATAAACCATACATAAAATATTGTTCCATCCAAATCTTTATGTATATTATTTTAAAAAAACGTTCTATGGAAGCTTACTAGTCAGCCAGAAACAATGTTTAAACAAACTCCTCCAATGCAGGATTTACCTGCTCCAATCGTCCCCGGTTTGAATCTGCGTTGGGCTTTGTGGCTTCAACCAAGTGGATTTTGCATGTTCTCCTTGTGTGTGCCTGGAGACTAACTGAGAGAAAATGATGTCCGCTCTTATTGTATTTTCTTCTTCTCTTCTCACAGGAAATAATTTGCCAGAAGAACACTGTAAGTACACGAGGCTTTTCTTTCCCTTTGCCTTTCACACATTACTCACCCATTGTTCGCACATCTCACATTATGTGGTGCAAAGAATATGCTTTTTCACAACAAGCGGGGAGGACGCGATCGTGACGCCTTCTATTTTTCTTCTCGGTGTCTGAGAGCTTTCCTCCTGCACGGCCCACTTTTGTTTAGAAGTACTGATAAATGTTAGGGATTTTTTTTTTTTTCTTTTTCTGCGGAATGGAAAAACCCTTCCTTTCCTTTTTAAGTGAGTTTCAGATGAAAGCTGTTTCATAAGTTACAGTGACTGGGCTGGCACAATCTGCATAAAAAAATGCATTTTGTCAATTTGACTTGCAAAAAAAAAAAGAAGAAGATTTCAGAGGAAATCCTGTTCTTAACTGACTCAGATCCTACTGCAGGTTCTTATGAAGTTATTTAAATACACCTCCTCTACTGAAGTGATCAGGTATTTATGTATACTGCACACATGTTTATTAAACATAACAAACACAAATCTAACAATAATATTAAAATATTTATAAACTCCTTTTGTGATCTAAAAATAGCTTCTTTTTTTTTTTTTCCAATTTGTGCCTGGATTAATCCCTTTAAGATAAAACAACCACATTTCCTGCTAATAGGCTCCTTTCACACTGGAGGTGTGCAGAAGCAGGAGCCTGCTGTTGTCCAGGAGTCGACGCTCAGGAGTCAGATGAGAGGCTTAGCTCCACTAAGTGGCTTTCCAGAGTGGAAGTAGGTAGAAACGTGCTGTTCTCTGACACTGACTCGTACCGTGTGAGCAGAGCTGATTATCACTCACAGTGTGAGGGTGTGAGCTCACCGATCTGCCTCCTGTGCTCTCGCTGTCTTTGTTCTCTCCCCGTCCCGCTCGTGTTAATGCACTGAAACGCCCTTTTCCACTGGGACACATGGCCTTAACTCGCTCCTCGTGCTCCTGAAAGCTCACTCAGGCTTCAGTATTCAGTTTATGGTTGTTTCCCTTTCATCCCTTTGATAGAGCTGCTCTTCTATCCAAATGCACCATAATTAACTTCCCATTCAGCGTTACAGACAAGTCATGAACCACACCAACATTCAGAAATAAACGTCCAGGCAGCAATATCCTTTTTTTCTCTATCCTATACCGTATCATTTCACAGTTATAATGGCTAATAATAAGATAAAACAGTCAGAATTGCTTTTTTTTTTGCAGACCTGTTGCAGTTGGGAACTGTATGTGTTTATTTTATCTTTTATTTTATAATTAATGGCAGCTTAACATTTTGTCTTTGTTTGTAATATAACAACAAAGTATTTTATTCTCGAGCACCTTACATGGCAGAGTGCGTGTGAGGGGGTACATGCGACTGCAAAAAACAGGAGAAATGGATTATATAGGAGATGTCAATTAACCATTATTACCAATGTGGATGCTCATGTTCACGCATAATTGCATCGACATGAGTGCAGAGTGAATCAACTCCGCAGACGAGAAATTGATTAAATAATAATGCATATTCTTCTAATAACCACAAAGTGAAGTTTTGGCACTCGGCTTGGCAGCGTGCACGGCTGTGCATGAAGTGCAAATTGTTGTCTGAGTCTCTCTGCTCTGTGGGTTTTTATTGCACTTCACAATGTTGCTGGTAAACTGATTTTAATGGTGTGTTCTTTTCCTATCTTAAGTAGGTGTTTTATTAGGTGACTTTACCATGTTATATTTTATTTACAATATACAGGTCATCTTCCACAGCATAGATAATTGTATATTGCTTGGCTTTGGAGACAAAAACTTTACCCTTTTGTGTTTTTAAAATGTTGAAATGAGAATTAACTGAATCTGAAAAGGTTTGGAGATGGCGCACAATATCACATTTTGACATGTTTAATACAGACAATTATAAGCCATCTTTTTCATCCTTCTTCACATCAGTGGACATTTTTATTTTTACGATGCAGCAAATATTTAGTTTCACAGCCAGTTTCTGATGATCACTTTTGTTATGACAACACAACGCCTCTCATTCCAACATTCAGACTAAATCATGACTCTTCCATCCAATGCAACTAGTGTGGTTGTAATTATTTAAAGGAATATGGTAATATTTTTTTCTTTTCATTTTACAAAAAGTTAAGTCTTTCTTCACTTTATTACTCTCTGTGAAACGTCGCTTATGACGCTGTTTCTATGCTAAATCTACAAAGGTGCATTTTTGCACATTGCGAGTCAACGATATGATAAATCGACCATATGATCACATCTCAGTACACGTCCTTCTCTTGATGAGAATTTGGATATGTTTTATAAAACTCCTTTAAACTCCGCCTCCTGCACAGTTTGCGCCACATTGTCACATTCTTGCCTCCTTTTACTGGGACTATTTTTTGGGGGGTTCCACCTCCTCCGTGAACCTTCTGCCAGTTTCATGTGACCACAGGTCAAACTATTGTTACACATGTTCACACTATGAGCATTTATGGACTAAAAATGAGATCCACTGATTACCCAGAAGAAGAAAAAAAAAACCTTTTGTTACCTTAAGCTTCTAATGATTGCTTCTAGGAAAGGTTGTGAATCCTCTTCGCTCTCTTATAGGCCAAACGAGTACAGTAAAGCTTCCAATCTCAACAACATACAGAAGCAATGAGAAGTTCCCCAAATCAGCTTTGGGTTCTAAAACGAGTCTCATTATGTTCGGGGATTTTTCTCCCAACATTGGTGAAAATGTACCTGATTACTCTCTATTGTTCAAAAAGCCTGTGTTCTCGTTTGTCTTTCACAAAGCTCATTTGAATAACTACCCTGGAAATTGAAATCTAGGTAATTAACGCCTGATTGTGTATGTCTAATTGCTGTAATTATAAAGTAATTATGTCGACATTTGTTCCTCTATGTGTTGGTACACACTTTCTAAATTTAATAACTGATGTTGCATGTGCAGGCACAGCGTACAGGAACAAACCACCAGAGCTTGACGCCTCAGGTGGAAGAGATCAGGTCACGGCTGCTTCCTCCTGTTTTGTACAATGAGAGCGAACACTGAGCTGAGGTCAGCTTTGTGTGTTTGTGAAGCTGAGAGAGGAGGCAGAGCTGCTTCTCTGAGGCGTCACCAACATTGCGACTGGCATAGGTTAGCGTCAGGTGACCCCGCAGCTGCTGTGAAATATGCATCAGCCTGTGAAAACAAACTTGCCATGTGATCCTGATGATTGCTTGAATCACACAAACACACACACACACAGGAGCTAATTATAGCGGCAGGGTTTTGCAGCCCGTCTGGTGACACCTGACAGGAACGAGGGTCACAGGTTTATTTTCTCAGTGTGTCTATGTCGCCGCTGCTGCAGCAGCAGCAGATGATCGTGATGTAATGAACCACTGTTGCAGGAGGAAGTAGTTATCTGCAGATGGCTTTCATTGTTTCAACACCGCACCTTCCTTTCACTTCCTTTTTTTTTCTCTCTCTCTGTCTCTCTCTTTCTCTTGGCAGTGAGAGCAGCAGCAGAAGCGTGTCTCTCTCAAAGGCTTTCTGAGAAGCCAGAGCCGAGATCGAATATTAAAGTCATCAGAAAGCAGCTGGGTAGCAGCCCGGACGCCTTCACACATTGTCTTTCTGCACACATCTGACACCCCAGGAATAGCTCTCCTTGAAAAGACCTCAGCTGGTTCCTTGAGGATATCAGTCGTGGGTTTCCTGCCTCTCTCGCGCTGCTGTCTGCAAACACCAACACACACGTGTTTCCTCTGTTTGCTCAGCGGCGGTGGGCCACTGCAACGGGAGCTTCGGCGCCGCTGCAGAGAAAACAAGTTGACGTTAAAGCAAATACAGATACGGAAAGTGCAGACGTGTGGAATTAGTGCAAAGCACACGAAGGCGGAGGCTGTTTGTGCTGAAACTGAAACAAACACAAAACTAAATTGTTCCTGATTGCCACAGCTGGAGAAGATCTCTGGTGGTCGGGTCTCAGTTTGTGCATCAGGCAGCAGAAACAAGTGAGATCAGTAAGACCGACAAGGGTTTGTGGTTAAAGCAAAGAAAGCAGCTGCTCATGGGGTTGTCGGCACCGGTGCAGATCTGTCCTCCAGGCTGCTCACTGGAGAAAACAACATATACTGTAAACACTTGTCGTTTGTGTCAGACGGATCAGAAGTGAAGCTTTGACCTGAAACCGTCTCAAACAGGGGAAACAACTCAGACTTCCTCCTGGCAGAGTGTTTCCTCCCTTCGCTGTACGTGCTCTTCTAGCATTTCACGTTACTCAGATAAGATGATTGTTTAATGAGTGATTGCAAGATGTGCCGTGAATCCACATGTCAAACTTCTCCTTGTTATTATGCAATTCTTTGTAAATGTAGCAAAGCAATTTCATTATCTTTTTTCATCCATCTAAAATGAAGGACATGCAAACTCCACACAGTTCAGAACAGAATTACTGCATGCAAATGTTGTCATACAGTATTTCATAGCAAATTACCTTGAAGACGAGATGATTAAAGCCTTTCAGTACTGATATGAGTAAAAATTAGATTTGACACTGCGCCATCTTTATATTGTCCACAACCTTCAAAAGCTGATATTTAATGCAGTGATCCAGAAACTACATTTCCACTTTCTATTGCCTTATTTAGCAAAGAGCCTTGAAGTATTTCATATCTGAAAAAGAAAAAGAGCTTCATGGAGAGCAGCAAAAGAATGATCCCTTCCCATTCTATGAAACCAGCTCGATGTCCGGCTTGCCACCACAGTGAACAAGTGTGTGGCTGCGACTGACCTGGTGTGATGCTCAGCTGACAGTTTGCAGTCGACTGGTTATTTAGAGGCTAAAGCCCAGAACGACTCACAGTGTCTGATGAGATCCACACCACGTCTTCTCTTTCCTTCATTCTTTGGGAACGAGATCACTGGTTGGCGGCGTCTCGTATTATTATCTCAAATCATACATTTACACTGAATTATAAGACAGAGACGGGGTCAATTTGGTGTTGATAACATTGTACATTCAAAAATGACCTCTCTCTTTGTGTTGGCTCCACCTCCATTGACTCACTTGTCTTTTCACTTTCTTCCTGTCACTCTACGATGAAGCAATAATAGATTATTCTGCTTTAACCTAATATTTTCACTAAACATAATTAACAACTGTTGAACTTTATGTGACAATAGATATAACGTGTTTTCACACTCTGGCATAGTGTCTATCTATCTGATCTATGAGAAACTATGCAGTTTTAGCCTTCTTCTTCTACCTGCTGTGCTCTTTGTAAGCCAGTTGGTAAGGAACTCATCTCTTTTATCTCCATCAAACAGTTCCTTCTTTTTGAGCTGAATGTGCCTCTTGTTAGAGGGAATTTCTATCGGGTTATAGGTAGTAATAGAACATAAAGTCAGTGGCCTGACTTCCTTGTGTAAACACACCAAATGGGCATATGCGCTCACATCACTTTGTCTTACCAAATGCATGAAGCAGCATAAACGGAATTTAATTATCCCACTTAACATTTCTTTGACTTCCAACTGTTATATTGTCGTACTGTTGTACTGCACTGTTGATGTCGCAGCAGCAAACAAGACGTCATGGAAAAATCTTAGTTTTTACTGGTTGGCAGCAGGTAATTTATTATGATTTGTAAATGAATAATGATTATAAATGCTATTGTGAAAGGCCACAGGGGGAAAAAAAATATTAAAGAAATAAATACGCTTGTTAAAATAGGGGATAAATTAGATTCTTTTTGGTTTGTTTTATGTTTTAATGAAGAAATAATCATGACTAAAGCAACCATACCCACAATATAACGCTAATATAAAGCTACCAACCACACTCAATTTATTTTAAAACTTGTGGTCATGTTTGGAAAATGGTTTTGCAGACCAAATCTTTTTTTTTTAATGAATGGCAATTTATTTACTTTCTAATAAAGATATGAAAAAAATGAAACAACCCATGAAATTAAACAGCTGTCGATAGGACAGGGAACACAGACAAATGAGAACATTCCCAGATGTTCTTTCAATACAGTTTTGTTTACAGCCTTGTTGTCAGAGTTAACAACAACATCCAGCACAAAGTCAAGTGAACCAAATTGAATATTTAACCGACTACTTCAACTTTTTTTCTCACGTCAAGCCCATTGCACCGTACATACATCTGTAATCGTGCTGATATTTACTCGCTGTTTCTGTGTCTCCCGTATTGACAGACGAGCTCGGCTAACTACACCTTCATCCCCTACATGGTGACGCCCCACAACAAGGTGTACTGCTGCGAGAGCAGTCTGATGAAGGGCCTGACCGAGCTGATGCAGCCCAGCTTCGAGATGCTGCTGGGGCCCATCTGCATGCCGCTGCTGGATCGCTTCGTCCAGGTGCTCAAAGTGTCACAGGCCAACTCCCAGTAAGTATCCTGGGATAAACCGACCCATTAAACACTGGGTGTTTGAAATAGTTTGTCATAGAATTTCAATGTGATGGACATTTGTGATGTCACAGTACACCTGTTACGATTGCTTAATTAAAATAGAACTTTTCTAAATGCATAAGTAAAAAAGGCTGTGCTCTGTTTTTATGGCAAGATGCAGATATATGTTAAGTATAAATGTTTTTGGAGGTTGTTTCTTCTCTACATAGTGAGCTGTGGCAACATCATTTTGGATACATGGTGCAGCAGGGAGGTCACAGTTATGTAGACTAACCCAGATTTTAAGGTCACCTTTTAACTCGTTATAGATCATTTCTTTTTCCTATTGGGTTTGGATTATTGCAGAAAATATGTATAAAAGCCAGTTTTATGATTTTTAAGCAAACTTCCACAAAGTTTAGTCTTCACTTTAAGAAGTTATGGTTTAATGGCACCGAATCACTTAAATTGTACGTTTTGTCGACTAATATAGAGGTTTCTGCTACACCTGACCTTAACCCTCGTTACTGGTAGCAGAGATTGTTGTGTTTTGAAACAACAAACTGAAATAGGGGAATAAGAAGACGGATCTAATTAAAAAAAAAAAAAAACTTTTTAATAATAACTGTTGCAAATTAGGTTCATATCGTAGCAATAAATTGCTTTATGGAGTATTCCATTCAATATAATGATCAACCAGTCTATAACCTAGAATAATGGTGCAGTGGAGAAAATATCCAAGCAGAAGAAAATAACAGCACTTTGTCCTTAGAATGAACTCTAAAATTGACACCTTTCCAACATGTTTGTGTTATTTGTATTATAACAGCATACCGGCCTTGCATCGCTGATGACCTTGAAATGTTTGATTACTGTAAATGACTTAAAGCTATTATTATAAGTGAGAAGTTGCCGTGAAATCGATGCCACAGGGCCTCATTGTACGTGTGAACATGCTTCCTTATATATATATACCTTTAGGTCAAACTTCCTCCTGGAAAACAGGTTTTTGTCGCGTGGCTTCGCTGCAGTTCCACCGTATGCAAACTGAGGCTGCGTTGGCTGATTAAAAACAGGGATCGCAGCTGAAGGAACAAGTCATCGCCGTGCTTCTGGTCGGCGAACGTTTTTTAGCTGCAGAGCAGCTTATTGCTCCATTATCCAGCTCTCTCCTCTTTTCGCATGCTGTAATTATTTTTGCGTGCTCAGATTTCAACTTTGACTTGCGTGGTGCGCCACGTTCCGAAAAATGAGAAATAGATAAATGAAACATTTGCTTTGCCTCAGTTGCTGAGGTAATGTTTGAGCCTCTCCTGCCAACAGGCGATGTAGCAGCCAGTGAGGAGGAGTGACTCAGGTTTGGCCGGCGCACAAAAAGAAAAACACGCGTCCTGATAAAAGCTGCGTCTCCTGGAGACCAACATACATGAACATATTCTCTGCATTATGTTTTCGGGCGTAACTGCTATTTAGGGTTTTGTATATGTCATTAATTGCCAACTACATATTGAATGCATTCTGTTAAAGCTGAATGAGAGTTGACATGACAATGTCAATGTCTCAATGCAATTAGTCAAATCAGTATCTCATGGTTTCAAGGAACTTTGAGTTAAAATATCGGGCAACTCTTAAAAAGCTGTATTTGGTGTCGCCACTCCCAGTTTGGACCTGTTGTCTTTGCAAGGATAGATTCATTCCAATTCAATGGAAAATATTATTTACTTGCAGGGGAAAAGCCTCATAATGTCTGACTATAAATATCATTAGTCTGTATGCAGTAGCTGTGATTCGTATGATGTGTAGCATCTTTAAATAAATGACAGCACACCTTGGTGCATTGAGACAGGCTGAATTGAAGAACATTAAAAGAAATAGTTATTTCTCCAAGAAACTAATCCATTTTAGATTTCAGTAGCTATTAAAGGGCCTTTCTCCATAAATAACAAGTACCTGTAATGAAGAAGTACACGAGATTTTTATCCTGAAATGTCTTTACTCCCAGAATTAAACCCAGAAAATCAGAGAGAATGGTTTGATCTGCATTATCATCCCTTCACATCTCTTTAAGTTAACTCTACAACCAGCGTTGCTCTCTTTATTTTGAGAAATACAGTGGCTCATATTTTTTGGGCCAAACAGATGATTTTTGTGAAAAGAATGCAGACTGAGTCATTATTTGGCATTTTGCCTGTAACCTTGTTGCACTCTGAAAGAATATGCAACCACAAAGGAGAGTGGGAGCTGACAATAATCGGGAGTCGGTGCATGATCTTTTGACATTTTTCCAAGTGTGAATTTTTAATGCCAGTACCAAAAGTGTATTTTAAAGAATACGATTG
Organism: Blennius ocellaris; assembly: GCF_963422515.1. NCBI lineage: Eukaryota > Metazoa > Chordata > Actinopteri > Blenniiformes > Blenniidae > Blennius > Blennius ocellaris. The sequence goes on from NC_137667.1 coordinate 13,191,649, forward strand.
AGTTTTCCCCATAAACCTTTCTAAATTTAAATAGCCTTTCAGATTTGAGATGTAGTAAAGAAAATTATGAACGTAAAAAAATATATTTCTTCAATATGTGTACTTATTTGCAGGTTTATTAGTCCACGTTACTGGCAGTACACGTGAAAGACATCAAATAGGACTACAGCGTACTAGAGTTCAGTATTTAATCAACATTTATTCAGACGTCTCCGCTTTGAACTCATTTAAATCAAGAGGAAAGCAGTTCAAGTCTCACCAGGGAGTGATTGAAATTATGTGAAACAATGAGATCTGAGGAAATGAATTCACTCCAGTCGTGTTTGAATTGTTCCTCAAGGACATCTTATACTCCTCCAAACAATCTGTTTTGTCAGGTGTTAATTGCACATTTTTCACGGATGGTGTTTTTTTCTTGACTACACGCTGACACGGAACATTTGTTTTTTATTAAAAGAACCCACATTTATGACACAATGCATTTAAGGCTGCGGTATCGTCTGGTATCGTCGAAGGCAGTGGTGGACCAGAGGTTGGGGAAGTTTGAGTCAAACGGTAGACATGTCGCCATTGTAGGTCTTTAAGCATGACCCTTGACCCCCATCAACTCCCCAGAGTGCCTTAATGGGGCTGGAATTCTGGAAATGCATTTGGTTTATGCGCATAAAGGAATTAATAAATGATCCTTTCTTCTTCTTTTTTATTCTTCTTCTAATCTAAAGCTGATCTCCCTGTTCGTTTTTCCACCTCTTCCAGTCAGTATTTCCGAGAGACGATTCTGAATGAGATCCGTAAAGCCCGGGAGCTGTACACCGGCATGGAGCTGGCGGCCGAGCTGAACCGAATCCAGCAGCGGCTGGACAACGTGGAGTGCCTTTCAGTGGATGTCGTCATCAACCTGCTGCTGACGTACAGAGACATCCAGGTGAAGCCCCCTGAACAACATCCTGGTGGACTTATTTAGTCGATTAGGAGTACTGCCTTGAAATAGTTCTAGAGTCTCCCGATTGGCAGAATTCGTCACTGACATATTTGAAGATAAACTAATAGAGGAAAAAATGACATAAAAAAACAATACTTTAGTTCTGCCTCGTGTTTATGAATTAATTACAAAGGCTAAAATGTTTAAAAATGACTATAAACTACAACTATGTGTACAACCTCATAATAAATTCTGTTCTTCATCAGGTTATCCATAGATCAAAGATTTCTTCAACTATATTCTTGTCACTAAACATTTAGCCTCACAATTTAGAGTCACCAGTTGACCGCAAACACATGTTTTTGTGATTGGAAATAAACCAAAATAAACCAAAATAAAACATATGGAAAACATGCAAACTTCACACAGAACCTCTCATGGCCCAAGCTGGTCTTTAATTTGGGCCTTAAGTGTAAGGCTTAACCACACAAACTTTGTATGAAATGGAAAGAAATGGATTTTAGAGTAAAATAGCACAGGCTGAAAGACTCCGGAGGAGGTGACAGAAAGGACAATGCTGTGATTTTCAGTGGTCGTCAGCAGGATGAACCCGATTAAAAATGAACAGATCGATATAAGCGAACAAGTCCAGGAGGAGACGAAGACAACGAAGAATAAAATTGAGAGAATTTTGATTTGTCCACTTGTGGATAGATTCCTTAAAATACAAGCAGTGTTTTTTTCCTCTCCTGGCCCAAGTCAACATATTCTACCTCCAAGAGAACATTGAAGAATTACGAGAAACTTCACCTGAACGTCCTTAAAGTGGGAAAAAAAAAATGTCAGCAAACCACCGGTGATTATGTTCAATCAAACTGTCAACTCAGACCCGTCCTGAGACGCAGAGGATGGGATGATGAGTCTGACCTTGGCGATGTACACACATACTGCATGAGTTGAAGAGAGGTCACCGCCTCAGTCTGTCGGCTTCGTCCCTTTACCGCCATTGCGTTCTCACTCAGGCCTCATCGCAGACCGCCTGCAGGGAGCTCCAGGCAAAGCTTTGGGTCTGCCCGTCTTAAATCTGCCGCTCTTTGTGCTCTTTTGTCTCGCGCATCGCAATGGCACTCAGCGTCCAGACCCTCCCACTCACCATAGGCACCGCTCAGCCTCATGAATCATTCAGTAGGACAACAAGCGCTGAGCATGTGCTGAATTATTCAACGTGCTTTGGGTATAGCGACTGTGTCGGCAAGTATGAGAAACAAAAATGCGATCAAGGGGCCGCTCAATTATTGAAGTGCTTTCGGTATCAAGCATTCATATGGGCCCTGGACAGATCAAAACTCTGATTTCAGACTCAAAACAAACAGCCGCCGACTACCTCGGCGGGTTTTGGCGACACACTCGCGGCTCCTCGGTGATGACGGGGGTGGAGGTGCAGCAGGAACTCGTCAGCATGTTCCTTTTCACATCTTTCAGGATTACGAGTCCATCGTGAAGCTGGTGGAGACTCTGGAGAAGCTTCCGACCTTTGACCCCGTGGCTCATCCACATGTGAAGTTCCACTACGCCTTTGCACTGAATCGGTAAGAGGGCAAGCACACACACACACACACACACACACACACACACACACACACACACACACACACACACACACACACACACACACACACACACACACACACACACGCACACACACAAACACACACACAATACCCGCACAAGGAGGCGAATTCCCACAAATAGGAAACAAGAAATTAATGTGAAATAATTCTCTCATCAAATGTCTTGTGTCGTCAGTCAGTCGTCGCATTCTCATCCAATGGCAAATAAAAATAATGTGATAGGAAAAAAACTTTTACTGCTCAGAACCATTATGACAATGTGTGATGTGTGATGAATGAGCTAATAGGGATTAGGAAGACATAAAAGAGGCTTCAATATATCAGAAAAAAAAAATCTAAATCAGTTCAGGAATCCAGATTTTTGAGTAAATATTGAGTCACGGAGTTCAAAAAAAATCTAGAAAGCCTAATAAAAGAGGATGTGATTATTTGTTTTGTTTTATAACAAAACTATATCTGCAGGTGTGTGTGTGTGTGTGTGTGTGTGTGTGTGTGTGTGTGTGTGTGTGTGTGTGTGTGTGTGTGTGTGTGTGTGTGTGTGTGTGTGTGTACGTATATATGTATATATAGGATATAGGACATTAGGATTTGGATCCATATTGTTATAAAATGAATGGTTTTGGTAGGTCAGAGTGACCTTTTGCGTTCACAGCGGGAGGTGAATCTATATAGGTTATAAAGGTTTGTCAATTTATTTTAATCATCCGCTGCACTCGGGAGAACGACAGACACACAAGGCAGGAGGTTTCGGCCGCATGCTTCTTGCCAGCTGCTTCACTTCACTTCACATGATTTGAGTCCCTCCAACAGCCACAAAGCCTGCTGCTCTTTAATTTGGCAGCAATCAGAAAACTTAGTCTGCACAGTGCCAACGTGTGTGTGTGTGTGTGTGTGTGTGTGTGTGTGTGTGTGTGTGTGTGTGTGTGTGTGTGTGTGTGTGTGTGTGTGTGTGTGTGTGTGTGTGTGTGTGTGTGTGTGTGTGTGTGTGTGTGTGTGTGTGTGTGCTCTCAGGATGTGGCATTGAGTTCAAGCTGGCATAATGAGACATTCTGACAAGTGTCCTTCTATGACTGTTAAAAAGAAAATTAAAAAAAATAAAACTCTCCCGTCATGTTGTGACTCAGCAGTTGGAGACCTTTTGTGTCAGCTCACCTATTCAGCAGCGATGACCATTCATTATAACTTTGACAGACGTGACAGGAGACGGAACAGTCTGATTTATAGTTATTTGAGAGAGAGAGAAAAAAAAAAAGCATTTTAGGAATAAATTCGCAGAAGATGTCGCTTGAGTTGAAAGAGAGGAAGATGACAGCGTTACTTCCTGTTGGATTTAACCCGTTTGAAGACACAAATGTTGAAAATCTGCTCTAATGTTTGTGTGAAACCGACTGATGAAGTATCTCCTTGAAGTGGAGTTGTATGGATCATTACTTTGCCTGTCTGCCCTCCTGCGTTGTGACTCACCAGTCAGCCCACACCGAGCCTCCACCTTATCAATAAACAGCATTCAATCATTGATCTGAAGTCGGTTTTTAAATGAAGCTGCTGGGCTGAAGTAGCTTCTGTCAGGAATATGAGCAAGAGTCCTTTTTCTGTCCAAACACCCGCCAGCACTAAAGAAGGGAAGTGAAGAGTTATGTGAACATACAGCAGGTCTCTCCTCCCACTGAAAGGTCTCCATGGTAATAGCTGTCAGCTCGTATGTTTTATTTAACCTTCACGCCCGAGAGAAGAGCCGCTGTATGTTCATCAAGATTTTTTTTTTTCTTCTGTATTCATCATGACAAGCATCTGTGCGAGAGACTCGCAAGATCGCACCTCTGATTTCTGTCTCCAGTCTGTGTTTTGATACAATCTGCAGCAGAAAGCTTGAGAGAAATTCGACGAATCTGATGAAAGCTTCCCCGGATGGAGCGCAGGTTCTGGAGAAATTCTGAATATATTTGCATAATAACAAGCAGACAGCTTTTCAAAGAGTACTTGGAGACCTTTGTTGATAGGAATAACCCATTATACACATTTCTTAACAATATAAAATAGCTATGTTCTGAAGTACTGCACATTTATTGAGGTTACTACATATGAAATGCAGAGTTTTGACATGCATGTCCCTCCTTTCAATAAAAAATGTTTTAAGGAATGAACATCTGTATTTTCCCAGAGAATGATATCTGTAACCTTGATATTTAGCCTTATTATCAGTCATTCAACTTACTTAATTCATGTTATTCGTGTTTTTATTTCACATTTTCACTTATTTGCTTGCTTCTCACACACTAAATTACAAAGTGTGCTCCAAGCAAGAAAATAAAATATTGTAGAATAACATAAAGAAAGAATATAATGTAGATAAAAGACTCAGCAATACAAACTAAAATGTAGTCTTGAATGAACCCAACAGGTGGTTACAATACTTTCATATTTCTTGTTCTTCATAAAAACAAAGGATTTGTACATGAAGTCCTGCAAATGATACAAAATTTAACACCTTCATTAAGTTTACATCCAGTAAAAAAAATACAAACAAGTTAGGATTTTTAGGTTATTTATTGTGTATTTCAAGCAGCGTCTGACTGTGACAGACATTTTTTACTGGCAGTTCAGCGGTGAAGAACGAGTGATCGGCGTTGCACCGCAGTCCTCACAGCACTGATTTAAATAAAAAAAACGCTCTATATAAGAATGAGCAATAAACACATTGGAGAGGACACACTGCATTTTAACATGAAGAAACGTGTCATGGAGGTACGCTCAGAGATGACAACAAAAAGTTTGAGTTAGAGGGGAGTGTAAAGAGAGAGAGAAAAAAAACAAGTATAGAGGAAAAACAAGCACGAACTTTGAGTTCTTAAGAATGAAGTACCTGCAGGAAGGTACAGAGTGAGAGAACAGAGAGGGAAAGGCAGACACACACACACACACACACACACACACACACACACACACACACACACACACCCCTTCAGTGCACTCCACAGTGTGTGTTTGAAAGACACGAAGGACTGATGGTGGAACAATTTGTTCCTTCTCTAATTTGTTGCTGTCCTGCCTTCAGAAGAAGTATCAATCATTGTTATCATTTAGCTCCTTTCGGGCGGTAAAATTGAACACAAAGTGCATCGCAGATAATCAACATAAAGCCTGTGGAAGAGTATTTGCATTCATAACCATCTCCACATGCATGTATTTGCACCGTGTATGTTGTGGATGAGCCGGCACAGCTGGAGCAGACGCACACACTAATGAGTTGCTGCTCAGCCGGACCCGTTTGCACAAAGTTTGTGGCTTTTAAAGATCACACAGCGGGATGATCGTAGGCCTAACAAGGGGAACTTGTTACAGTGCGGTTGTGTAATCTCTGTGTGAAAGGACACGAGGTGGAGGCTCTTAAAGCTCAGTCCATCAAACAAGGCAGGCCAGGAGTCGTATCAGTCGACCTTAATTATAAACCTTATCAAACAGAAACATTGGACATCTAATCTCATAGACTTCAGCCAAACTCATAGCCTTTAGTTTAGTTTAGTTTTAAATGCAAAGTACCAACAGTATTGAACTAATACTGAGACTGATTTTTTTGACAGCCATGGAAGAAGATGTTATTTTCAGAAACTCAGCATTTGTATCCTGAATATGACTCACTTATGGCAGAGCTATTTTTTTATTAGCCTCAGATCAGTGAAGCTAATAAACCAGACATGTCCAAAGTGCGGCTCCTGGGCCAATTACAGCCCAAGGTCAGATTTTATATGACCCTGCCCTCTGTCTTACAATATTTTTGGCACTGACAAAACAAACTAACAAACAAAATAACATGCAATTCCCCTTTCTATGTTTCTATGTTTTACATCCAAATAATGTGATATGTGAACCAGGGTTTGGACAACGAGCCTGTAACACTTGGGCACTTTCACATACTCAAATCTGAACATCTAAAAAAAAGTCTTCCAAAAAAAACAACTAATAAATGTGATCGTCATAAACTACAAAAAATGTTTTAATCGTCTTTTGTTAGGTGTTTTCAGGCTGCCATCATTTTAGCTTTATTTCCCTTTTTTCTACTGAGGCAGAAATATTAAACCCATTTCCACTGAAAGCTGCTTGATTGCTAAATGTTCACACTTCCATGGACAGACATTTGTGTAATCTAAGTAATTAACACCTGGAGAGATTGTGGTTGGTGTTCATCAGTCTCTGTCATGTTCTGGTGGGTTACCCATTAAAGAGCCTTGAATTACATCCGTAGTCATTAGTTAGAGCGGATCCTGTCATGTGGTAATGGTTGCCTGCAGTCGAGTTGGAGACGTGAAGTGCTGGATGGAATTGGTGATTCTTTTAATGAACCCAGTAAACTCTGTCATTTAAGTCAGGTTCCTAATGGCCTCCTCTGTGCCAGGTATCACCGTCACACAACAATAGGCGCACATCTGTTCCCGAGCTACACGCACACACACACACACAAACACACACACACACACACACACACACACACACACACACACACACACACACACACACACACACACACACACACACACACACACACACTGCTGGTGTTGTACGCTCTGATTCAGTCTGTTTCAATGTGCGGTTGCTTTACACTTCTGTATTTTATTTTAAGATGGAGATTCATTGAACTTTCTTCTTTAAAAGAAGTGGTTTCGTTCTTCTTCAGGACACTCCTTTGTAATTATCCAAAAATAGAAAGGGAGCTAATGAAAGCTGCACTCAAACTTTTCGTGGATTTCCTCGTTCTGGTCCAAAGATTTCCCTTTAGTCTGGTTCTCACTGCATTTACTTTCTTATATGTATCATTGGACTGAAAGACACAAGCAGTAAACCTATTAGGTGCTTTATACTCAGCGAAATGTACTGTTGGGATGTTGTATTACTATTTTTTTCAACTGCACGATTACCAACAGTTTAGGGGGAAATTAATAATGCAGTCAAAATTGTTAGATCCATGCAGTCATTATATTTTAATAAATCTATCACATTTGATTAGAAATCACATTTAACTGGCTGCATCCAACATTTTTGGTGTGTGTTTGTGTGTGATTGTAGGAGGAACCTGCCAGGGGACAGGCAGAAAGCCCTGGACATCATGCTGCCCCTGGTGGAGGGCGAGGAGCAGGTCGCGTCGGACATCTACTGCCTGGTGGGACGAATCTATAAGGACACTTTCCTGGAGTCTCACTTCACAGACACCGAGAGCAGAGACAGCGGCACATTATGGTGAGGCTCTGTGTGCGTGCGCTCAGGCAAACAGTATTCCTCTTCCAGATCCTGAGTCACCAACAAATACTGTTTAGAAGTGTTTCAAAGGCCAAGAAGCATGTAGTGACTCAGCAGTCCTTGGCACCACGGTGTTAAAAGTTTGCGCGGCTGGTGCCAGCAGTACAGCGTGTCATTATGGCTGTTATCATCAAGGTAAATCCCCTTGTTAGTAACGAACATCGCGAGGCTCCTTGAAAGGAACAGTGTCGTCACGAGTCTGCGAATGATGGCTGATCACACCTCCTCACAGCAGTGGCACGCAGCGTTGTATTTAAGGTTCGCACGACTCGTCACGCCTTCGGTGCACAAACGTGGGAATGACACCAAGAGGATCCAGTCCCGTCATCTAAGTACAAATGTGGACATGATCACTTAGATTTGAAGTCGCAATAGCACTTTGACGTGCTTATTGTAAAACCAGAAAGTGTTGTTATGTTTTTATTCATCTTGCAGAAACATGTTTACAGGGTTGGTTTTTTTTGTTTTTACGAATTTCACACCTAAAGAGTAATCAATCAGTGTTAAAGATACTGATTGAAGAAGTGATTTCATCATGTGTAAAATGTGATGGGAAACTCCCAGATTTCCTTTTTTTTTTTAAATATGAGCAGGGTTGTCTTGAGAGCAACTGGAAGCTATCATTAGCTGACGGTTGTTGACTTATTAAAACCACAACACGCCTGCTTCCTCGCATCTATAAATTCCCTTTAAAAAATCGAATATCTTTGATGACCTATAATCCTGCGCTTGGATAATCAAGCTGCCATTTAGCTGTTATTTTCAGTTCTGTTTCACAACTTGATGCAGACTTCCAATAACATTCACAGCTCTTTCTCAGCAGAGCCTATTGCTCATTAAATAAATGAAATTTCTTTTTTCGGGGGGGACATTCCCGGTTGCTGTTTGCTGTTCTGCGGCACCAACTCAATATGGCTCTAATTGTTTTCTCTATTTCTCTATTGTGTCATGGTAAGCCGGGGGAGCCGTGTGAAGCCATCCGTTATCGCGGAGACACTTTGGATCCGCCGTGATTCATTTCTTCTAAGAAAATTTTTTATTTCTTTTTCTTCTCCTCGTAGGTTTAAAAGAGGCTTTGAGTCTGAGCCCACGCTGCACTCTGGCATCAACTATGCTGTGCTTTTGCTGGCAGCTGGGCACCAGTTCGACACGTCGTTCGAGCTTCGCAAAGTGGGTGAGTGGACACCAGGTTGAGTTAGTCTGCTGCTTTTAACTGTATCGCTGATAACCTGCCGACTTACCACAGAGTTATTAAGCACCAATTTGTCTTTGCAATAGTTCTTTATGATCAGTTATGAGAGACATAAGATTCTTTAGATGATTCGCACAATTAGGCACACTCGTATATGAACAGTACACATGAGATAGACAGTGTGTTTCAGTTCCGACTCTCGTTATTTAATCAATTCCCATCTAAAGCAGGCAGATGCAATTGTTAGAGAATATTGAAGCTACCAGAATGTTCAGCAGCCCAACAAGCAGGACGTTTTTCCAGCTTTGGGAGAACAAACTTAGGCCTTGGATGCCTGTGGCTCAGGTGATAAACTGTAAGTGAAAGGCGGAAATGTGATCTTTAGCTGCACATGCCCATGTGTGGAAATGCAAAACTCTAAACCCTGAGTTTCAGTTTTCAGTTACAGTTGTGGTACAGTTTACTTTTTACTTCTTGTTTTGTTTTACTAGCAACCAGCTGCCACCTGATTGCATACTGAACACCACAACTGAGTACAGAGGAGCATGTAGCAGCTAAATATCTCGGTGTGTTTGTAATGTTGTGAGAGCAAACCTGAGCATGTGTGGCTCAGGTGCTTGAGTCAGCCATTTCTCACTTTGAAGGTTGGTTGTTCAATCCCCAGTTACGCCTCTATGAGGTGAATTGTCCTTGAGCTGAAGCAGTGAAAACTGCTTTGTGAGAATCTATTTATTTATCCATCTAGTTGTCAGATTTGTCACTGTTGGCATGTGAATGTGACTGATGTTAAGACTAACACAGTGAAAAGGTGAAACATTTTCAGTCCTTTTTCCATTTAGGCATCAAAACGCTGGCCCAAGTAGGGAATATCCTTCTTTTCAAAGGTTTAAAATAAATCATTTGTAATTTGCTTGATGGATGAAATCAATAAATGATCAAAAGTTGCACAAATCTCTGTTTTTAATTCATGTAAAAAAACACGTGGGATATGAAACGTTCACCTGAGGTTGAGTGTTCCCATGTCTTTCAGGTCTTTGTTTTGTATTAATAAGCTTCCAGTGCTTTTCTTTGAAAAGCAGAATTCATTGAAGAGAAGCTTTTAGTGGCTGAAGAACTTTTTATAAAGTCAGAAGAACATGCTGTATCTGAGCGGCTGCGTGAAACTTCCGCTATCCGCTTGCGGTTCAATTTACGGCCTGTCCATGTCTTTGGGCTAAACTACTAAAAATGAGCTAAAAAGAGCAATTAGACTGAGAATAGGTATCAAACAAAAAAGACCTGTTCGGGTAAATGCCTTTTATAATAATTGCTCAAATTCTACAGGAAGAACAGTGTAAATGCATGAAGGTTTGCTTAATGCTGCACTAAATAATGTGTGCCTGCGTACCTGCATGCGTGGATAAAAACTGTTGAATCTAAATGTATTTGTTTATTATTGAGTTTTAAAAAAAAGAAAAGAAACAAGAGTTCGGATATGGATAGAGTGTACATATACTGGGAAAAACAGGGGGGGGGGGGTGATAGGTGTTTGCTACTGGCTGTAACAAAGCTAAAAGAGGATAGAAATTAATTCACTTCATCTCCAATGTCGGCGTTACCTGCTCATGTTTTCCTCTAGCTTTTGTCAGGCAAACATGTAATGGAGGCTTTGCTCCATTTATTATGTTTTTTTCTGAAATCTGAGGCTCACAGGAGCTCAGGAATGTGGGAAGCGGAACTGGCTGGCTGTCCCAGGAATAAGGCTGCAGTTCCCTGAATTACTCTGCTTACCCCTATGCTTATCCTCACGACCACCCCCCCCCCCCCCCCCCCCCCCCCCACTGCGTCTCCAGGTTTCTGCTTCAGACGGAGCAAAACATGCAGCGGCTCACAGTTCCTCTGTGAATGATGACAAAACATAAATCTAAACCTGCAAGTTGTGGCACATCCAGACAAAGTGTGGAATTATATTGAGATCTTCTTTTTTTTTCTTTTTCTTTTTTTTTTTGCAGTTTTTCTCCAGCAAGCTTGTCTTGTCGCCTGTGTTTTCTGCAAACAACACAAAGGGAAGAACGGAACAAATCAATAATTTCCTATTGCGTAAAGCAGCTTTTTGTATGTTGCCTTGTTTCCAGGAGTTAAGCTGAGCAGCCTGCTGGGTAAAAAAGGAAGCCTGGACAAACTGCAGAGTTACTGGGACGTGGGCTTCTTCCTAGGCGCCAGCATCCTGGCCTGCGACAACACCAGGGTCATCCAGGCCTCGGAGAAACTCTTCAAACTCAAAGCCCCCATCTGGTGAGAACACGGATCAACCGTTCCCGGATTAGATTGCCCAAAAAGCCCCATTTCAAACCGCGTCCATCACCAACTGTGCCTGTGTTCGATGTGATTTGAAGAGTGCTCGTCTTTCCCTTGAAACCACGCCAGCCATCTGTGGCTATTGTGCAAGCATTTGGTGTATCTTGTTATTGGAGAGCAGAAAATATCACAATAAACTCACTTTGCTCATTTGAACAGCACCTTGAAGAGGCAGAGAACCTTTCGATCCATCTTCTATAGAACTTTTTGCAGCCAAAGCCCAACCACAGGCTGCTCCGTTTTAGCAGAAACTCCATATGCAACAAGACATTTTGATCATTTGATATTTGTTTGAGATGCACAGTAGGCTACTTTTCACATTTGTTTGCCACTGGGATGCTGTAGAAGATTGAGTATATATAAACTGTTTAGCACAGTTTGTCGTTCTGTATGTAACATGATTGGAAAAACTGTTCTAAATATGTGTACAATGCTTTCTTACCAGAAATTATGCAAAGGGACCAAACATACCGGCAGCAAAACCCGCCTCAATGTTTAGCATAACAATTTAATCATGTATCAAAAGATCGTCTCAGGAAACAGGAAAGAGTGAAAAACTTACCAAATCGGTCCCTTAATGTAAACATGGATTATCTGTGCTGTTCCCGGATAATCAGTTCATGATGAAGTTCTAGTTTTTGCAAGTCTCTCAAGGTTTTATGAGCCTTTACGGCACATAAAGGAACAACACGGTGAAAATATCTGCAGCTCCGTTTTGCGGTGCATAAGCCCCTGCTGTTCTTTATTTGTGTTGGAGCTGTGAAACCTCTTTATGTTACCATTAATGTCACAAAGAGCAATGATCCCAGGCACACAAACACAATCAAGCTGTATTGTTTGTTCCTCGGGTCTTTCTTGATATAAGTTTATGGTTTAAAAAAAAAAAAAAAAAACAATACAATATAAATGCAAATGATGTGCAAGTGAGTTATTCTGTTTTTAATATCAGATTAGATTTTTTTTTTTCTGATGAGAAGCGTGTCATCCGGAAGGTTCTCCAGCAACACCTGGTTCTTTGTTTACCTTTTCTTTTCTTTTTTTCTACCTGTGATTCGCTGTAGGTATCTGCGCTCTTTGGTGGAGACCTTCTTGATCTACCAGCACTTTAAAAAGCCGAGCACCGAGCAGCCAGCACCCAAACAAGAGCTGGTCGACTTTTGGATGGACATCCTGGTGGAAGCAACCAAAAAGGACGTTTCCTCAGTTCGATTCCCTGTAAGTGACTTCAGCTGAATGCCTCACAATGTTGAATTCACTGTATGGTTTCACATCAAGTTACGTTATTGAAATGGTTTCTATACTTTGTGTATGAAAAGGCTTCCGTGGATCAACCTAATAAAAGTTTGATTATTTCCATCCACAGGAAGCAAAGGCTTAATGAATCACATTGTTATGTTATGAGATGAGTGAAAATTCATCATCGTAACCTTCACCGAGTGAATGAATGCTTCAATGATAGGTTTATTTGTTCTCCAGGTGTTGATATTGGAGCCCACTAGAGTGTACCAACCTTCATATTTGTCCATAAACAAAGACGTGGATGACAACACGGTGTCTATCTGGCACGTTGCCCCCGATGATAAGGTCTGTGTTTTATATTATATGTACACTACTGCCTGGTTAATCGCATTCTCTCAATTTCACTTGTCATATTCCTCTGGGAAATTGTTCAAGTCTCCACAATGTAAAAAAAACTGGATTGTACAAAGCCAGGCATTAAAATATGTGTTTATATCATCTATATTAATGGGGGAGGGGGGGGTATAAATTGTGTTGCCCTCATCATGATCGAAGTTGCTTATCTCTGATATACATTGTTAAAGTGAAGAATACACAAAAAATATCTCATTTGACAAGAGACGTTTAAGTATAATCGGGATGTTTAATTGCTATCTTTGGTCATTTTTCATTTTTATTACATTACTGCTAATATTATATGATGCTCTGTGCTTTGTAAAACCAAGATTTGTGTAGAAATTATGTTTTCGGACCCAAAGAAGAGTAACAGGCTTCCTGCTTTACTTCAATTTCAAAATACTATTTGCAGAGTTTCGGCAGGTCTACTGATTAGCTAATATTTATTCATATGTGGTAGAAAGTAGATTTCACTTGTTTTTCTCATTATAGCAAATGTAGTTAAACCTCTGATCACATATTTCACTGGACAGTCAATTCAGATGTTTTGCCAGTATAATAATACTTCAATGTGTGGGCTCTTCACACGAGGTTCATTGATTTCTACTCTTCCGTTATGTGTAATGGTGTTACTTGTTGTCTCTCCTTTATGCTGCAGAATAAGGGGATACATGAGTGGAACTTCAGCGCCACGTCTGTACGAGGTGTCAGGTCGGTGTCTGCAGATTCCGATTCAGCCTGAGTTCACGTCGCAAGTCTTCTGATGATTGTTGTCCTTTTAAATCTTAAATCTGCTCCCGATTTGCTACCACTTATGTAAAAGAGTGCCATTCAGTTCACAGTGCACAAGCAAAGCATTAACAGCATGGGCTGCACAGTTGTAACTGACATTTCAAAGCGTTCTGACTTCCAACATAGCGTCTAGTGTATTTTGCTCTTTCAGACTGTACCAGAGACGGTTTTCATGATATCTTGCGATGCGCTATCTCTCCTCGGTCCTCAGAGGAATTCAGTGTCAGATCGGAGAGAATTGGAGGGCTATGCTCACATGTTGCTAGGGAACAACTCACTCTCTGTGCCCACTCAGCCTGCAGACAGTCAGCAGGACACAATAGCAGCTCTGGAAGCTGCAATACGACCACACACGCAGGCACTCCAATGTCTGGCTCAGCAGCTCTGGCTTTGTCAACAAGAAATGAACAGACAAGCTCCTGCACATGAAAGTTTACATTTATGGGGGTTTGGATTAAAGCTGCGCTTCTTTCGTGCAGCATTGAGGCACCATTTCAAATGCAAAACAAATTTCATGTTCGTCGCAGGTGCAGGTTTTGTTCCTCCTCTAGTTTATGAAGGAAAACTGTATCTGCTGCATATGCCTGTATTTTTATGGTAAATGGACTTGACTTATATAATACTTTCCCCCCTAAAGCGCTTCACCCATTCACACACACATTCATACATCAGTGGATCTGCCTGCACATTGTGCATTTCCCATTTGTAATCAGGTTTAAGTTCAGAAGAATGGGCCGGCCGCTTGCAGCAAACACCATTTTATTTTTTTACGAAGAGACCTCATGGTGAATGTGATGAATCCAGTGAAGTCACTCATACCTGCCTCAAGTGTGCCTCTCGTTAGACTACACAGCTGACCGTCTCCTTCCTCCACCCAGCATCTCCAAGTTTGATGAACGCAGTGCCTTCCTCTACGTCCTCCACAACGCCGAGGACTTCCAGATCTATTTCTGCACAGAGATGCACTGCAAAAGGTTGGTCTGCCTGTTCAGGCTCTCTGTGCTTCGCTTTGTTACACTTGAGCGACGCTTGTGTCAGTGACGAATTCAGGTAATCTGCAACGTTCATGCCCTTTTCTAAAGTTACACTTATATATGCAAGTGGTCCAACGTCTCAAAACTTTAAATATTTTCTTATTCCTTTCAATGAAAATACAATGTCACACTTAATATGCAACTCAGTCGCCAGTATAATGTATAGTAGAGGCAGACAGCCCAGAAATGCACAGTCTTCCTACTTCATAGTCTCAAAAAAATCCACTTTGTCGTGCAGCAATACTCATTTGTTATTGTAAGTAGTCCGTTTGGGATGACTGACGTGTAACTTCAGCATGGACACACACACACACACACACACACACACACACACACACACACACACACACACACACACACGCACGCACACACACACAGAAAGCTCCTCTGTCACAGGACCTCCTTACAGTGCTATGAATACATGTGAATGTTCAGATTGTTCACGACGTTGAACAACCGCCTGAGTATCTGTAACCTTCTCTGGAGTGTTTGTAATAAATGTGCAATCTATTCATGTACTCAGCAGCACCATGCATCCACACACAGGGTTTGCACACTTGAGAGTCTGCAGACTCAAACATATTCATGAACACTTACAAATATTTACAGATACGTGGATCAGGAGATGCTGCTCTCACTGAGTGTAATACGCCCTCCTGTTTCTATGGGAATAGGAGACGACCACGTTTGAGCAGACATTTCCCCATTATTTTCATGTGATAGGACCATGTTTGCATGATAACTTGGAAGAAAAAAAAACATTGACACCAAATTAGAGTCTGAAGATAAATGTTTTTAAGTCTGGTACATTATTCAAATAGCACAGATTCTTAGCATATTCATAAAGTGTCTCATTTCACTGATTTCCATTCTTCCTGCATTCAGAATGGGTCCAATTTGGAACACAGGCCATTAAATAACTGTTTTTTTTCATTGTCTCAAGCATTTTATTTATTTTTTGTCAATTCAGTCAATCAATTTAATTCGGTTTGTGCAAAGCTTTTCATTAATTTTGTTAATATCTTTTTAAGCATTTGACAAAATGATTGATAAAATTGACAATAAGCCTGAAAAGGTGCGGACAAGAAGCTCGGTTGATTACGTGACCATAATTAAAGGGATACATTCAAAAGTATGCCAACAGTAAATTTTCAAACTGAATTAAAGAAATGATTCAAATAAAAGATTTAGTGGGGGGGGGGGGTGATAGAAAATTGACATAAATAGATTAAAACACTTACAGTGAAGAAACTTACAATGTTCTGCAAGACGATGTTTTGAGTGATATTTGATTCTGTATTTTGACTGGAAACCTAAACCTAAGCTTCCTATTGGACGCAGAACCAGGAAACAAAAGAAGGATGATTCATAGGACTTTTTTCATGTTTTACAGGAAGATGATTAATTTTTTTTCTTGACAATTATTTGGCACTGATTAAAGGATAAAGAACCCTTTCTGCTCGCTGACATGCTGAATATAAAGTGTGTGTGTGTGTGTGTGTGTGTGTGTGTGTGTGTGTGTGTGTGTGTGTGTGTGTGTGTGTGTGTGGGGGGGGGGGGTAGGATTTTTATTCTTCATCTTTATCCTTTTGTGACTGGATTTCAATACGTGAGCAGCAGTTACAGACAGTCTGAATAATGGACAGTTTCGCCATTCTCCATAATGGGCAGTTTCTCCATTGTATATATATATACCGGTATATATATATATCACTGATCGATTTTGTCATTGCTGTTGATATCCGGCAGCTGACGTTGTAAGCTTGGGGTGCATCACACCTTTGAACGTGAACATGAGCTCAAAGACGGGTGGGAAATTTCCCACTTCCCTGTCTCCAGGTGCACACCTCGTCTCAACTCAGCCCCGTCACCTTCCTCTCGCTGGCAGCTCGCTGAAGCACCGAGCACTCGCCGTCTTGTGACTCTCACATCTGAGTCTCCGGAGCACTTCCAGTTCTATTATCTGGAGGGTGAGAGTCTGTGAGTCACGCCTGCTGTTGTCATGATGCTGCTTCGCTTTTTAACAGCAGTGACAGCGGGGTAGGACGGGTGAGACGGAGGGTGGAGAGAGGGAAGGAAGAGGCAGACAAAAAGTTGGCGGCGCCCGCATGTGTCTGTGCATGTGTGTGAGTGGCGTGTGCACACACACGCACACACACACACACACACACACACACACATGAAACACTGCACACCTGCAGGCATGTGCAACAGCAAAACAAAGCCGGCAGCCTGCTAATTCACAGCTTGTGTGCAGTGAGAGCAGTAAAGGTCATAATATGTACGTGTTTGTGTGGGAGGTGTGCCTGTAAACATACTGGAGCCTCTTTTGGATTAGAGCCCCAGCAAAACAACACACCTCCATCACAATATGCCCTGGATCACTAGTCTCTGCGTTCTCATCGCTTTTTCTTTTTACTTCTGATTGTCGTCACATTATCAGCTCAGGCTTTTAATTTCTGTCTGCATTCAGAGCATTATTTTTTTTTTTTTTTTTTTTTTGCATAATCACTCAAACCAGATGGGACAGTGATGCATACAAAAAAGTATATCTCTAGAATTTAATTTTCATAAACAGCAGACTTACAATAGCAATTAATGGAAGACAGTTATACCACCTCTCCATCTACTACAATAGAAAGGGCAATATATTTCACTTTCGCACTACACATTTTAACATAAGGGATTGAATGTTGAAATGTCCGGTGAGAGTGAGTTTGCATTTGTAAGAAATATTGAGATATTTTGTTCTATATTTGGTCTTTTAGCAGTGTCACCCCACATGGAGGAGACAATAGCAAATGTAAAAATGTCAATATTGTTTGTTAGTGAACAATAGAAGATATACTTTTGCAACATTTGGAAGTATCACTGCATTTAAAGAAACTTTTTAGCATGATGCTATTAATAGAAATATTTCCACTTGTTGATCCTTATATTTTCTACTTAAAGTAATTATTTACTTTTTACTTTTTTCTTGGTTAGAAATCTGTGCGTCCTGTGAACGATTGGTTTAAAAGAATAAAAGCAATAACAATACAATAAGTACTATATCTGCAACCAACAGAATTAAACTATTTTTAAAGTCAAAGTAAAAAAGACTACACCACAAAAACAAAAAAAAGAAATGTGTACGATGTTTCAAATGTTGGCAGCCATACAGTTAACTTAATTATATTGATGGAACTGAAAAAGGCTTTAAATTATTAAACATAAATACATACTGTATATCGGTACCGAAAGCAATTATTCCAACAGGTAACTTGGCTGAACTCCCACATGGGGTTTAAAGAAAAGTCTAATGTAATAGGAGAATAGATGCCAGCTGTAATTTGAGGGTGTTGTCATACGTACATACTTATTATGTCACATACTTATTATGTCGCTTGAGAAAGCCCGTCCCCAGAGCGCTTTACAGTGTCAATCACATTCACACGTTCACATTTGGGGTGTTGTGTTTTGCTCACGTCGACATGTGGACCATCCAGTTTCATTTCATATCTGGTGAAATTCTAAAGTATGCTCTCACCCCACACGTGTTTTTTTACAGGCAAAGCAAAAATCGAATACAGGGACTTTTATCACCTCTGCATTTAATGCCATTAGCAATTCTACTTATAGTTAGATATCATGGCTTCCTCAAGGCACATTGTCCTTCCAATTAATGAAAGTATCACTCTTCCTGATTTAGCTTTTTAACATGGCTTAAATGAATCTCCCAGTCAAATTTTTTTTCCCCCCGCAAAAAACTGTTCTTTTTGATTTAGCAATGGTTGTTTTTCAACCACGCAGCTGACTTCCTGTGTGTGTATGAATGTGCACTGGTGCCCATATGCCAGCCCCATGAAAAAAAAGACTCATTAAAGTCCAAGCTAAAGTCGAATGTTAGCAGCTCGGTCCTTTTATGGAACTCATGAAAGCCATTCCTATATATTCCCATTATATCATATAATGTGCACTCGAATAACCAATTCAATTTTCCATTATAACCTTTCAACCATTACTTAAAGCCCCATTGAGGTGAAAAATACATTACTGAATGTCCAGGGTTGAATTCCTGACCTCTTCTCACGTGATTGTGAAATGTGCAGGTGAATACCGTACAGTGAAAATGTCAATCAGATAAGCATACATCACTTTTATATGTGGTTTGCATTGACCCTCCTATCCTTTGGCAGATTCTGTGACCTGGTCAACAGCATAACAGAGGAGGCCTGGAAAGGCCCCGAGGAGGGAGACTGCGACGCCGACGCTTTGGAGGTGAGAGACGTTTTCAGTCTTCAGATGACAAGTTTATTCAAGATGAAGGTCTACGTAGCCTTTAAACACTCCTTAATATAAGACTCCCTGTAGTTTTCCCAGACAAAGCAAACGGAGATCTTTTGGGTTGGAAAATACTTTATTCATCACATTTTTTTTCTGCAACATCGATCGCTGAATAAACAGTCTTGCACGTTTCACGTTGTGTGCGTGGGAGTGCTCGTTTGCCGCTCTGCATTGTTTAGTTACATCCTGTTGTGCGCTCCACTTGCTTCTTTTTTTTTTCAAAATGTCACAGGAAACGAGACGCGAGTGTGGTGTTTCCATCAAAACGAGTGAAGGGGGAAAATAAAGAAAAGGGAGCCCATCTTTCAGGAGATAATTAGTGCCTTCTTCTTCTTCACATGACAGCCAACTGGCAGCTTTCCATCCTGAATTTAGGACTCGGTTATCAAGCAGTGGATTTCCGTGGCAATTTATCAGTCTTTTCCTCCAGCTTTTCTCCTGCAGTTCATCGCAGGTGTCATTACAAGAACTGGATCGAAACTCAGCTGCAAACACCAACAAATGAGCAATCGCCTGCTAAGAAAAGGCCTGGATTTCCACTCTGTGAAGCCGTGGCGGTGAACAGTAGACACCTGCTGTTGCGTTCACCTGTCTTCCCAGCAGAGCCGCGGGAAAAGAACAGCTAATTACTCAAAATGCTGCCGCACCCTCTTTGACTCAGCGTGGCCCAGATCAAGTGTCGAAACAGGTTTCTCACAGGGGGATTGGTTTTTTATTTTTTATGTGTTTGGCTCCAATCAACCCGAGGGCGAGTTCGTCTCCAGCCAGCATTTGTCAACACAGCCAAAGACTGGTTTTAGTATTTTTGCTGCTCGTGTTTATCAGATGTTTCACACAGAAAAGGAGGGTGTTATTGGTAGAACAGGCTTCACTCAGTAAGACCTGAAGCAACATTGCATTCAGTACTGAAAAGATCTCCAAAGCTCTCAATACAGATGAGGATTTGTGACCTGCAGTCTTTCATCTAATATATAATATCATGTTGCATGCAGCTCTAAATCGAGGCGAGCCCAAAACGTTAGCAGCAATGACAAGCATGATTTGCATGCATTTGTTTTAACGTCTTCACGGGACATCATAAGCACAATGAGAGCTTTTTTTTAGGATTGAAAGGGAAGCGTCAGCAAGGCAAAATAAAAATGTAGTGACTGAATAAATACTGCAACGAAGTGGTATTGTGGTGCAGTAAAATACCAAAAACAAAATTCACTGTATTAGCAACACTTGTGATGAGATGAAATGAAAAAAATTATTATTTTTTTTATTTTATTTTTTTTTTGCTTTTAATTCAGATATGTTTATTTTTATATAGTTTCAACATTTTCTCATGCGCTATCTTTAATCTTGGTACTGTCATTTGGAGCTGTCTTTGGTACAAAAAGGTCCTTAAGAAACAAAACAATTGTAACTTTTATAATTGTTTTATTTTTCTTGTATTGCTATCTATTAATTTGCCACCAAAATAGTTGAATGTACTTAGAAAATGCATTAAATATATATATTTACAATAATTTTTCAAAATTGCTCATCATATTTCAATCAGATAATCTGATTACATTTGTCCCAGGTCATTCTTGGATCCAGTTATTTTTTTCATGATGTTGTGGATGTTGTTCTTGTCTCCTCAGTACGACTATGAGTACGACGAGCATGGAGAGAGGGTGGTCCTGGGAAAAGGCACGTTCGGGGTCGTGTACGCCGGCCGAGATCTTAGCAACCAGGTCCGACTGGCCATTAAAGAAATACCGGAGAGAGACAGCAGGTGAGGTTTTTATTGTGGTCTCAAAATATTATACCTCCTCACAAACTATTTGACGATTTAATAGGCTGGCAGATGAACTCGCGAATTGAAAAGATGCGTGCATATCTGATTTACAGTCACCCTCAAGATGAAAGTTCCCGCTTCGAGCAGCTTATGCAGTTCATCTATTTATTGCACTGCTCGGAAATTGAATTTCAGTCCGATGTTAACAAGTGTCGGAGCTGTTAATGCCTTGTCTTGTTCAGTGCCGCTGCCAAGCAACAATTAAAAGAGTGCTGCTCTCCTCCAGCTGAGAGTGCAAGTCACAGATCAACACTATCCCTGGTGGTTTCTGGCTTTCAGTGTGTGTGTCGGGGGGGTGGGGGGGGTTATTTTTTGGTTTATTATTCCCCATCAATGTCTCTGTGTCCTCATCGTTCCACCGACTCGTCCCAGACTGAGGAGACACTTCCAGCGCCACACTTGGTTCCACTAATCACGCCAGCCAGTCAGCAGTGCGCTCGGCCGCAACAAATGTGGAGAATTTGGCTAAATAATTCAGAAGTGGACTGAAATCTCAGGAGGAGAGCCGGTGAAGGAGAAGGTGTGATTCATGCAGAGAGCTGCATGTGAAAAGGAAATTGCTGGCAAGCATTTCTTTTCTTTGTGCGTAGGTACCTGTTGTTCTGGTCAAGAATCAAGCTCCAGCTTTTTTTTTTTTGTTAACAGGCTGTAGATGCCTCTGTATGAATTCTTTACTTTTACATAACCTCCAGAAAAATACACAAGGTTACGACATCACCATAAGCCTGCCGTTTTTTTTAATAAAGCTCACCGCTATTCCAGTTCAACCTCCAGTCCTCACTGAGGAGTCGTAGACAGACACAACATAGACAAAAACTGAGCAGCTTATTGCAGGATTCTGCAGCGAAAGCCTGTTCAGGTTGTTCATAATGTGGTTTGCACAAAGTGCATTGATTGTGAAAATTCAAATTTGCATTAAAACAGAGATAATTTGGAGTCGTCGTTGTACACAATGTCACCTTCACAGCGACAATTCGGACGTCTAAACAATCGGAATCAAACGCAGATCTTGTTTTCCATGAGTCGGTGCTCGATACTGCACTGCCTCGTCACCCACCATCAGTCAGCTTATGAAATGTAGTGTATTGTGTATTTTTGATTTTTACAAAGTTGGCATTTAGTGGACCGGCTCCGATCATTGCAGACATTATAATTAATACATTTCTTTAACAAAATTGGCAAGAGTTTTAGTATTTGTTTCATTTTCCCTCAGTGTGAGTGGGCTGGAGACCTTTGAGACACTGGGAGAGTCTGTTTTCCAAATGCTCAGTAATTTAAGGCAATAAAGAAAAGCTTGACGTATTAATGCAGAAACGAGTTTGTATGCTTTTTAAATATACCTTTTAATCCATTCCTAATTTTAGTATCGGTTATATTTTTTTTTCCTACTTATTCTTGTTTTTCACCACATTTCAGTGTCGGATGTTCACATTAACAAGGCCAAAGTGTCAAGTCCTGTAGTTTGTATATGAAAGTAACGCCTTTGGGGAGCGAGAGTTTAGACTTTGTTGCTGTGAATGTTCAGTGAGTTCGAGATTTGGGTGAACGTCACATAAGGCTGGTGTCAAATTACTGCGAGCCCCAGAATATGAGAGCTGAAATGAGGTCTCTGAATGTGCTTTACAGAAGAAATCTAAGTGCTGGCCTTCAAAACCTACAAAGTAAGATATGCCATGTCAATGAATTTGTGAGAAGAGATATTAAAGAGAGGACAAAGAGAACGTTGTGCTCTGGGTTGTCTTTTACTGTGGATATCGGTGCTGCTACTTTCAGCTAGAATCAAGGTCTCTTCCACTATTTACAACCGATTTTGTTTTTGGGATGCAGGTACTCGCAGCCACTCCACGAGGAGATCGCTCTGCACAAGCACCTAAAGCACAAGAACATCGTTCAGTACCTCGGCTCTATCAGCGAGAACGGCTTCATCAAGATCTTCATGGAGCAGGTGCCTGGAGGTGAGAGCACGGCATTATTTCATCTCAATAAACTCAATCCATCGCTGCTTCGTAAAAAAAACCCCCAGTAAAACCAGTCTGGTGCTGGTGATCTCAGATCAGAGTCGGTGCATTGATTGTTGTTGCACTCTTGTCCCGTTGCGTTTCAGGGAGTCTGTCTGCGCTGCTCAGATCCAAGTGGGGTCCGCTGAAAAACAATGAGCCCACCATCGGCTTTTACACCCGGCAGATTCTGGAGGGGCTCAAATACCTGCACGACAACCAGATAGCTCACAGAGACATCAAGGTGACGTGATGCACAAAAAAAGAATATGTTTAAAAAAAATGAAATACATACAAATGCTCTTAATACTACTGCTGCCATTGTTTTGCATTTGTATACATTATTTAATTCCTTTTTAGTGTAAAATTCCATGAGAAGTTTTTCTATTTTAGAAAAGAAAAGAATCCTGAAATACCCGGTGATGACGCATTTTCAATTTGATTCAGTAAACAGAAGATCGACATAGTTGGTTTGAAATGTGAGAAGCACAGTGACTGCGCAGAAATGGAAAATAGTTCACCCCATTCAGAAACTCCAGGCTTGTCAGCAGGAAACGTTTCATGACTTTGCACAAAAACGCTGCACCAAGTTTAGCTTGGTAAAGAAATGAAGGTATTTCAATGCATCGACAACAGACTGCATGATTACAACATGGCAAAATACTTATCTCACATGACTTTGTGTCACTTTTAATACACTAATCCACAAAACAATATGTCTTTAACCTTGTTTTAGAAAATTATTGCGGCTTTGTGGGATTTCAAACGTTCAAAACATGAAAACTGAAACCAGAGTCCACATGTCTTGTTCTGATGAAGCATGAATTCTCATCTCAGAGAACAAAGCAACGACTGTGATAGAGAGGAGCTCTACAGTTTAATAACAGAAAGGATTGTGGGGTCTTCTGAGGTCTGCGGGCCTTCGTGTTTTTCTCGATGCGTGTGCTTGTTTGCTCTCTGAGAATGTCGGCCATGTGATTCCTGGTGAGTTTAATTTGTTGTGACTGCACTCGAAAAGTGGCCCTGAACCAGCTGCTCACACACATTTCTGCAGTTTCTTGACAGCTCATTGGCTGCAGCAACACTCCGCTTTTTCTTAAGTAAGAGGCACTCCCTGTTTTATCTCGGTTGTAATAAACCAACGCTGATAAGGTTCCCATCAGAGATGGCCATTAGAGCCAGCCGCCTCCTCCCTTGGCCTCCCCCTCTTTTAACTACTCGGCCATATAAACATCATTAGCCCCACGTAAATGTTAATGGCCTTGTTTAGGCGGGGAGCTCCTCCTCTTCCCACGCATGGTGCCATAACCTGCTGTTTGTCACTTTAAAGGAGCTGCAATCCTTATCTCTGTGCCACAGCCCTGGAATTTTAGGAGCAGGATGGGTGTGTCTGTGTTCACAGATGATCTTTTTCAAATCCACAGGGCGACAACGTCCTCATCAACACCTACAGTGGCGTCCTGAAGATATCAGATTTTGGCACTTCTAAAAGGCTGGCAGGGATCAACCCGTGCACTGAGACGTTCACAGGTACACTCTTGATTATCTTCATCTCTTTGTTCACGCAAGCAAAAAGGCTCAGACGGGGCTGGAGATGTCCTGAGACGGGGGCTATAAATAAAGCTGAGCGAGCAGGTAACCCCAGACAGATACGGTTTGTGTGCTCAACTGGCACCGTTTCAAAGAATCCACTCCCAGCTACGCACCCACTGTGTGTAATAACTCTGAGAATAGCCGCCTGTTACTATTCGGGCTCCGGGTTTGACGTGAGCCCGCGGTCGGATGGTGCAGGTTGGTGCCGCCCTGTAATGTTTGCCCTCCAGCCGCCAACTGCAGCTCAGTTCAACCTCTTGAATTAGATGGTGTCAATGCAGATTGGAGGAGACAGGGACTTACCCTGAATGGCTCTTTCAAGAAACTGGGCGAGTCCTTTTTATAGCCCGCGCCTGCTATATATAAATGTGTGCCTGCCTTTTTTTAGCTCAGCAGAGGAGCCTCTAAGGGCAGCTAATAAGAAGCCGGCAGGATAATAACAGAACAAAAGAGGTCTTTCAGTAGGGATCTGAAAATGTTTCTTTGGACCTGCGCCATGATTAATATATAACACTGACTGTCTTGGCTGTTGCTTACACAAGACGATCAGCCCCTTTAAAGCTTTTCCCATCTTATTGGTCACATGTAGGAATTGTGTCATCACCTCAAAGACAAGGTAACTCATAGTTAATCACCTGACGCAGGCTATTTTGGGGTGGAGCTGCTTCGAGCTCACACCCGGTGTGAGATACTGGTTGCAAAGTCAAACTTTCCGACTTGTTTCAGAGCAAAACAAAAGGTGCGTGTATTTCACCTTCAACAGAAGGTATATTTAAAGAAACTGCATGCACAGTGAGAATATTGTACATGGCACATGTCCTCTACGGTGCAGATTTTCTACTGATGTGATTCAGTTTGATGTTCCAGTCGTATTTCATACACGTGATTCAGCTGTTTTTTGTTTTGTTCTCGCCCACAATATGCCTTTAGACTGTTTGACATGAAGGCCACTCACCAATAGCCTACAAATAAATGAACATTAGCTCACGTTTTTATCCAGCATGTACTGGCATCACATGTTCAGTGTACTTCAGACACCCCCCTCGACAGTTTCCATCCTTCATCACATCTGCAGCTCGTACATTTTCATATTTTGCTTCACAACTTTGGATCTGTAGACACATTAAGGGGAGAAAAATCACCTGTACTGAATCAGTTCCATGTCAGCATTCGTGAGGACGTTATGCTTGTTGTTTCTCAGGCACTTTACAGTACATGGCTCCTGAAATCATAGACAAGGGCCCTCGGGGATACGGCAAGCCGGCAGACATCTGGTCGCTGGGCTGCACCATCATCGAGATGGCCACCGGTAAACCGCCGTTCTATGAGCTGGGAGAGCCACAAGCTGCCATGTTCAAGGTGAGACCCAGCAGCACTAACTTATCCTCACGAGGGAAGGCGTTTAATTTTAGATGGCAGTTCGCAGACGGTGGAAGCTGTTTTTTATAGCATCTTGTTTTGAATGGGTATTGCAGCGCCAATGAACATCTGCAGCTCCGCCAGATCACTAAATCTGAGGATGTTTGAGAGCTGATAATTGCCCTCTTGAGAGTATGAATAGGATACGTATGTGGCTTATATTACTGCGCTCAGGTTTTGGTGTGCATGACTATGGATTTATATCCAATCGGATTCAAATTTGCATCACCTTCAGAGGAAAAATCATGGCATCAGCCATGATAGACTTTAAATAAAATATATTAACCTAAAACTTTAACTTGCAATGAGACATGGTGACTTGCTACGAGGTTTTGCATCCCGTTTGCAAGTATGAATTAATGTTTTAATGCATTTATCTCTGCATCCTCTATGTCCGCTGGGTCCAAGTTTTTATGAGCGGCAGAGTGGGCCTTGGACCATCGCCAGTCCATTACAAAGCAGACATAGAACGACACATTCAAACATTCAGGCCATGTAGGGACACGAATTAACTCAACGTGAAAATCATTGTTTCGGGGGATTTTTGCGAAAAGCTCGAATCCATCCATCTATCTTCGATTAAGCGTTTTCTGTAAACAGTGATGTATGAAATATGCACAAAAAAAACCTGAATAATTCCTACAAATATAATGTTTTTAATTGATTATGAAGGTAATTTTTAAAGTAAGCTTTCCTTGTTTATTTGGCAGTGTTAACGCTGTTATGATGTTTGTATTGATTCAATTTATTATAATTTTTAAAGAAGTCATTGTGAGACGGCTTGGCCATTATTATGGCACATAAAAATGTAACTGAAAGCATTCAGTTGTTTGCTTTGGGAGATCATAATAGAGAATATTCAACATAATCAGGTTATATTAAGTTATTTGAAAGGTTGAAGACCAGACTATACACAGCTCTGTCTCTGTTTGGAAATAAAACAATTACTGTAGGACTCAGCATCTTTTGTTTTTTCTTATTGCCTGATAAGAGCTGATATATGAACAGCTGCCTTTCCTCCGGACCTCCATGACGACACCGGTCCAGGTGTATTTATCTAGACAGACTCATGCCTCATTTAATGGACCTACTGTACCTTCACCATACATAATGCATAGAGGCCTCATCCACCAGCCGTGATTCTTAAACAGCTCGCTTATTTACAACAGTCAATTCATGCTCTTCTATTCAAGTTCCATTTGATGGAAGTGACAATCAGCAGTTCAGTGTTTATCATTTCAACGTTTCCTGAAACTAAAACAAAGAATCTGTCGTTATGCGCCTGCATTGTGTTATCACATACAGGCGGTAACATGATCCAGGCCAGTAGAAACTGCAAATACCGCGTGTGCACGAATGTTTGTTTGGACACAAACAGCCTCGTGGATCACAGAAAGGAGCGTTCAGAGTCCTCAGGTTAACTTTCCATCCCTGTTTGAAGTCTTTACACACTCAGTCTGCATGCTTTATTTGCTTTGGCTGGGCCGGGCTTCACAGCCACACCAGTGGATTATTGCGTCCATGTGCAGCCCGTTGAAGACGGTAAAGATGTTTGAGGCGATGTCTGGAAAGCATTTTCAAAGTGGTGAATCATGGACTTTTCCATATGATGTGAGTTAATTAAAGGGTGCTCCGTCCAAACAAGGAGGCGTGTGTTCGTGGAACTCAAACGTAAGGAAACACACGTGGAGAAACTTCCATCTCTGCATATTTTTGCACAAAGATCACAGAAGTGTAGTCCCGTCAACTTTTCGAGGTTCTTGTCTTTTAACAACTTTCTGTGGGGCATGTCAGGTTAACTCTACCAGTAAAGCAGTCCCAGTGTACTCTTCACTCATCCCTCAGGAATGTCTCGAGGGAGGGGCATCTCCCTGCTAATCTTAAGTCAACATTCTTCAACAGCAACAAGAGGAATTTCTCGTGTGCCTCGTCAGGGGGAATCTCACACGTGAACTTTGAGTATTATTCCTCTCATGTGTTGCCGCCAACCTGCACTATGGCCTGAGATTTCAACTTCGATTCAAACTCCGGTGTAAACACTGCAATTTGCACGTGCAGCTAATAACATAATTCACCCTGAAGGGAATGCGTCTTCGACTGGCGGAGAGGCTTCTGATTTGTTTCATCAAACTAAAGGTTGTCTTCTGTTTTGTTGCTTTCTAGGTTGGGATGTTTAAGATCCACCCGGAGATTCCTGAGTCCATGTCGCTGGAGGCCAAAGCTTTCATCCTGCGTTGTTTTGAGCCCGACCCTGACCGACGCGCCACCGCCTTCGACCTGCTCACCGACGAGTTTCTCACCGTCACCAGCCGCAAGAAGAAGGGCAAGAGCAGCTTCACAGGTGGGAGCGTTTTCACTTTCTTTATTCTCACTTTGCCACATTATATATAAATCAATGTACAGTACAGAGTATATTGTTGAATAAAGGCTGGATGAGTGAAAGGGTCACCTGAAGGGGGCCTCTTTTCAAACAAACGCCACAGTAATAGATGATAGCCAATATATCTTTGAATACAGAAACAGACAGTCAAAAGATATTTTTAATTCCTTAGAACCTTTATTTTTCCCTGTAATTTTTTGGGACGGGTAGAGGACGACAGCTTGAAATCAGTAGACAGACTGGTACGTTTTACAAGAACGCCCAGGCTGTGTGTCGCTGTGTGAGCAGTAACGGCACTGGTAACTCTGAATAAAACAATTCAAGGAAGATTTCTAGTTTGGTCCAACATTAAAAACAAAATAGAGAAGGGCGACTAATAGCAGTCTTTTTCACATCTACAGATCTATATTGCCATTTGTTTCAACTCTTCAGTGCATCCCGCTTTAGATTTAATAGAAATGTTCCTTTCACTTTTGTGTGTTGTTTTTCAGTTGTTTGAGAACGTTGTGACATTATGTTCTGATGCTTTGGGAAAAAAAAGTTAGTGAGGTGGAGTTTTACCTACGTTTTAACCCCACGGCCTCTTTTCAGTCACGTGCCGTGACAACAGCATTAAGAAGAGCTTCAGTTGTTTTGCTTTGCTGCACAGTCGCCCACCTGCCTTACAAGTTCTGTTGTTCATGTTTAATTGCTGACACACATATTCTCCGTTTCTTTCCTGCAGCTCTGTCACCGGGGTCAGGTGAGCAATTTTGCTTTCTTCATTTAATCTGTTTTGTTTTAGTCGTATTTGCTGAGAGACCACCTTATAAACTGGCTTATATTTTTCTCCTGCTGCTGCTTGCTCACTCACCTTGTTTGACTCCACTCCTCAGAAGCTTGAGACACGCAGTTCAGAACGAGATGTAATTTACAAATGCTTTCAAATTATGCTTGATATAGCTTATACACAAGAGGCTTTTTAGCAGCCAGATGTTCAATTTGCATCACATTGAGGCGGTTGACTCAAGATAGAGATATTATTTATTTGTCTTTTCTGTGTTGAGTCAGATCTCAAGCAAAAACTACGAAAGCATTCACTAATAATTTTGGTAGGATTATATATAATTGCATGTCTTTATAGAAGGTTTTTTGGATGCACACATAGATATGTATTATAATGTATAAATGTCAAATATTTATATGGAAAAAATTATATTTTTGATGCATACACATATACTGCAATTTTAGAAATATGTGTTCAAATTGGCTTTGGTATTTGTAAATTTGATCTAAAACCATTTCGACATTATAGCTTTTTATATTCTATAGCCAACCATATGCCCATGCTATTTTTTGCAGCTCCCTGTGAAACAAGATTAAATAACTATGGCCTTGCATATTTGTGTATCCATTGAAAAATATTTTCAATGGCATGCATTTTATAAATATGTCATAAACTGTAGGAAGGTTAGACTTAATATTTATGAACCCATTTAAAATAATCCATCAACACTTTTTTTCACTTGCTTTGCTGCACCAGAACAGCTTCTGCCTCCCTGGTACGAAGTGATACATAAGCATATTTATGTAAACATGCTGCAACAAGCACTTCTCCGGCTTCCAGACGTTTCATCATGGACTCGTCTCGTCCTTTTAGAGTACCTCCGCAGTATCTCTCTGCCCGTGCCGGTGGTGGTGGAGGACACCAGCAGCAGCAGCGAGTACGGCTCCGTCTCCCCTGACAACGACCTCAACGCAAACCCCTTCATTTTCAAGCCCAGCGTCAAGTGCTACAGCGAGAGGGATGTCAAGGGGCCGAGGTCCCTTTTTCTCAGGTAACGCACACACACGGGTTCCAGAGCTGGTTTGGTTCACAGGTGCCCTTCTGTTGTACTGATCTCGCCACACTCCTGTTGGCCGGGGAAGAATTGCCTCATTAATCTTAAACTAACTCGGCGCGCCTGACAGCGACATGAAAAACATCCGACTGTAAGTAACATTAGCCTGTGTTCACAGAACCTGCAGTGGATGCATTAGCAGCTCTAAATATAATTAACTCGCCTCACTAAGAGCTGTCTGCTACCGTCAGCAAGAAGGTAACTCATTATCGTTGCTTCATTGCTCCTCGTTCTTGTTGTCGTTAGTTAATAAATCCATCTTTACTGCTCACGTGCAGATTGTAGAGCATTTCTTCTCCGACTACTTGATACTGGCCCACTGCTGACACAGAAGCTCTATATTCATTATGAAAACTGTCCAAGTTGAAGAAGTAATGTCGTACGTATTTTCCTGAGTAACTAGTTACTATACATTTGCAGTCGCTTGAGAAGTAACTCCAGTACATAAAGAAAGTGAGTAGTAAGTAACTGTAAGCACCGCTTTTCAGTAGTTGTACAACTCTGGGGGGAATAAATACTACTTAAAAATAAAGTAGATTTGAGCCTGTCAGCGTATCTTTTCATCCTGTGTCGTTTCAATGAGAATTGAACTTTGTGATTCAAAGGTTTTACTGTATAATGACATTCTTTATTCATCATAGGTGTTTTGATTGTGAGGCCATTCACACCGATAAAGAACTATTTCACTCATAATTGAATAAATATTTTCACTTTCTAAGACACTATTGCACCTCATTTCAAAACCAGTGTGTCCATGAGCACATACAACGCAGAACAAATTGAAAATAACTGCTGCATTTTGAATTAAACTAAATCATTTTGCACTTGATTCGGCAAAAACAAATCCTTTGTGTGCCAGTTTTCAAAAGGTCTGATTTTAACACGCAGATTAAGTATTTATTCCTATTTTATCTATTTATTATTATAAGAAGAGTGAAGGAAAAGTCTTAGTCCTCTGGGTTCCCCAGCAGGTCTATTAAAGGCCATAACAATTTTCAAGCAAGACAATAATACACCGCGCAGTTTCCTTTTGCACTGAAGCTTGAAATTAAATATCTAACTCATATGTCTAAATACTCTTTCCAAAACATAGATTAGATTACTGCCATGAGCTTTCATTCATCTTTTATGCCACTTTATCCAACTAAGTGCTGCAGGGTGCAGGAAGTGATCCCAGCCTGGTGTGTGTGAACGCAGGTCGCCAGTCCATCACAGGGCAAACACAGTGAAACCGACAACCACACACATATTCACACCTCAATGTAATCCAGCGTCACGTATTAGCTTCAAACACACGTGTTTGGACCTGTGACCTTCTCACTTCAAGCCGAGAGAACTCACCACAACTCCACTGTACTGCCCAGCGTCTTGACACTCCTTTGTGAATTGAAGACTTCTGTGTTTTATTAACCTTTTTTTTTTGTTGTTAGTATTCCAGTGGAAAACTTTGAGGACCACAGTGCTCCTCCATCCCCTGATGAGAAGGACTCGGGCTTCTTTATGCTTCGCAAAGACAGCGAGCGGCGAGCAACGCTGCACCACATCCTGACCGAGGATCAGGACAAGGTGGTGGCCAACCTGATGGAGGCCTTCACGCAGGTCGGTAACGACGGAGACTCACGTCAGGGCAGTGATGGATGTCATCAGACGCAGTCAGAGTGCCAACTCTCTCTTTGCATGTCCCCCCCCCCCCCCCTCTGTCTCCAACCTCCAGGGCTCTGAAGAAATGAAGCTGAAACCTCAGCACATCTCCACCCTTGTGGTGAGTCTGGCTGACTTTGTGCGGATGGCAGACAGGAAAATTATCGCCAACACCCTGTCTCAGCTCAAGCTGGAGCTGGATTTTGACAGCACCGCCATCAGTCAGCTGCAGGTCGTGCTGTTCGGCTTCCAGGATGCTGTAAGTGTTTACAGGCGGATTTCCTTTTTTTTTTTTTGACATTGCAAAACTAGATTAAATAGTATTGAAAGGATTCAAATGTATTGCATTGCATTAAAGCCATCATTAAATTTGTCTTGTCAATTAAACATTTAGATACAAAACCTGAGGACTAAAATCCCTAAAACACTGCTGCAAAAGCTTTTAGTTCATACAACTGCTTTGAGCTTTCCAAAGGATCGACCTGAGGATTCGTCTTTTAATGTAATTCCTCTTACAGAATGCAAAGTTCCTGCTCTTTGACACCTGCTACATGTGATTTCCTGTCTTTTTATCACCCCCCCCCCCCCTTCCACTTGAAGGCAGACGTGCCTGGAGCTTTTTCTTAAACCACAGGCTCCAAGCTCTTCAGAGTAATTTATACAAGCTGCAGAAAACATTCAGGCTGCCTTGTTGCCGCTCTTCCTGCACAGAGATCAGAGGGATAACTGTGAAATGCTTGTGATCTTCAAGAGATGAGAAACCGTGGCGAGTAATTGCACATTCTGTAGAAAGGCTCATCATCTGCTCTCCTCCTCGGAAATGCAGTTATGCAGATGAAATGACAGCAAGTGGCTGTTTTCATGTCAGTGAGGGGGGATTACATAACCGTGAAGGAGGGTGAAGCTCTGACGCCTCCTGTTGGCCATCAGGGAGAAGAGTTGAGAGTGGATGACAGGTGTTTCTCAATCTCGAGGATGTGTGCTTGAAGGCAGTTCAAGGATGTGGCGTCATCTCGTCCTGCTGAAGGACTGTTCCCTTCTCAAGGATCCTTGTTAACCGACCGTGACCATGGGCAGAGTCCTTTTGGGCTAACGGAGGGTGTATGGCAGACGTTTTCAAACAATACTGTACTGTGCTTGCGGGTTCACGACCTCCTGAATTACAAATAGGTGGAATGTGTAGACTGTGTACATTAAATTAGTGGGACCTGCTCCTGCACAAACTCGGGGGGAAATTTAACAGTTTATTTTAATTAAGGTTAAGCTTGTTTTCAATAAAGAAAAAAAACATTCTCAGACATTACTAGTGATGTGTGAATGATATATTGAGACTTACCTATTTCATTATGGACATTCATCTTGCTTTAACATCTTTTTTTTCTAGTTCAACAGTTTATGTGATGCTTTGTGGTTTGTGGTTTCCCTCTGTCTTCTATTCTCATGTGCATTTGTATTGTAAATACTATCAGTGTCGACCATGTTTAGTCTGATTACAATTTCAATTAAAAAAATCAGGGCTGTTCCAACTCCAATGCAGGAGACTAGAGCAGCACTCTGCAATTATTATTTTTTATAATCTGGATGAAAGATAATATATATATTTATGCTCATGAGTGCAACAATCTTGATTTCTTTTTTTTTTTTTCAAGGTGAACAAAGTGCTGCGAAACCACAACATCAAGCCTCACTGGATGTTCGCTTTGGACAACATCATCCGCAAAGCTGTGCAGACTGCAATCACAATCCTGGTGCCAGGTAGCATCATCAATGTCTCAAGTAGAGCTCCTCTGAATGAATTATGAATCGCCCCTCAGGCAATGATGAGCCCATAAATACAAGAGCTGAGGAAGCTTGTACAGTCAGAATTTTTATGAACAGACATGATAAAGCCACAGCGCAGGCCTGTATCAGTCTTCGGTTTCACATTAAACTTTATTATAGTTTTACTGTTTAGCTTCTGGTTTTGTGTAATTGTTAACACATTGTCTCAAATTGCGGTGTCCTCCGTCGTCTGTCCAGAGCTGAGGCCTCACTTCAGCCTGGCCTCTGAAAGCGACGCGGCCGACCAGGATGACGTGGACGACGACGCCGAGCCGGACAGAGGCGCCACCCACCAGAGCCGCGTGCCCCCGGTCGCCGCTCACGACGACACGGTGGTCACGTCGGGGGTGAGCACGCTCAGCTCCACGGTGTCTCACGAGTCGCACAACGCACAGCGCTCCGTGAGCATGGAGCTGGGCAGGATGAAGCTGGAGACCAACAGGTAGACGGAACGCGTCAGGGCAGCGGCGTAGGATCGATCTGTTTTATGACGGCCGTCATCAATTATCCATCAGCTTGTCGTAATAATCTAAGATCCTTTGGTATTTTTCCCTCCGTGTGTTTTGACTTCAGGCTGCTGGAACAGCTGCTGGAGAAGGAGAGAGAGTACCAGGTCATCCTGCAGCAAGTGCTGGAGGAGAGAGAGCAAGAGATCAGACTACTGAGGCTGCGATCTGAGCCCGCAGGTCTGCGCTTTTATCCAAACTTAACGTCCCCGCACTCTCACTGCTCCTAACTTCAAATCTGCCTTCACATCTTGCAGCCAGCCGGGAGATTCAACAGCCGTGGTCTTCAACACTAAATAATAATAATAATAATAATAATAATAATAATAAAAATAATAATAAACCGACAGTCTTGGCATGCAGAGAAACGTCCATGGAAGAATTTGGCTTCATTGTTTCCAGCTCACAAAACAGTTTATAAAGGCCATGTCGCAAATATTGAAGAAAAACAAAAGCTTTCTTATCAACTCCTTGAGGTGTAAATTATTGGATGTCTAATTCCAATTAGCTGGTTAATTAGTGTTTCCAGTATCATTTCCATTTTGACTTGCTGATGTGACGATACGAATGCGTCTTGCAGCGAGAAAACTTCTCCTGCACCTTTTTATCATCTCACCTTATCATCTCACCTAACTCACATCCAACAAGATCCGAGAGAGAATCCGCTGCTAGACATTTAACTTTCCTCTGAAAGGCTGTTAAACATGTTTGCATCATAGTGGATGGATCATTCAGAACTTTACACATAAACTACAACACTGTGGTCAGGATTGAGGAATGCCAAATACTGTAAAAACAATATTAAATTGGAGTGAAGCAGGAAGAAGAATTTGTCATTTTAACTCGGGAGTGTTAAAATCAATGTGATCCACCAGTGAGAAGAATAACAAACAGCAGTCATTTCAATTACAGAATTCAGTAGTCGGCACTGTACCTCTTGAGTGTTTTTAAGGTACTAACATAAGCTCCTCATTATGTTCGCCTGTTAGAGACTCCCACATCTCCTACATCATCAGACGGTGTGGATGGAGAGGGGAGTCAACCTACCCAGAGACATGAAGACCCGGAGCTGACCAGCTGGCTGCGGCTTCACGGCGCCGACCAGGACTCCATAGACAGGGTGGGCGCCACGATTTAAAACCCGAATCAACAATTCAAAACAGTTTTTATAATCAAAGTGCTCTGCAGCCATATAAAAGGGCTTAATGCAGCAGCTCATACACCCAAGAACTGACTGTCATACCCCTCGTGTCCTTATCCTTCACTCTTTTTCCTTTAAAGATACTTAATGAGGAGTACTCATTGAACGACATCCTCCATGACGTGACGAGAGACGATCTGAAGAGTTTAAGACTGAGGTAAGAAGAAACCCAACCGTGCTTATCTCAGCTTTAGACTTTTGGGAAAATGTAACACAGAACTTACACGCTGGATTGTTCACCCGCTTGTAGAAAACGAGCGCCGGAAAGAGTCGTTTCACCCTATGTGGGTGTCGTTGCGTTTGTAAACAATAGTACATTGATATTTCTGCGGTGGTTTATTGAACTGTATCATGAGATTTTGTACAGTGCTATTTATTCAACCATTATCTCTATTTTGTAACTTGGGTTCATGCTTCATGAACTGTTAGAGATGTTTTGCATAGTTGGGATAATCTATATCAAATGTAATGATTATTTACAGGTAATTCTAATGAATGTAGCAAACTCGTCTCCATCCACTGGAACCTAACTGTGTTTGGTGTCTCCTCAGGGGTGGGGTGTTGTGTAAACTGTGGAAGGCCATCACTGACTACAGGCAGAAGCCAACCTAAGGCCTTAAGTGGCAACAACCACTCAAAGAAGCCAGGACCTTTGTCCCTCAACAACTCAGCATTCTCCTCTTTACCTCAGTATTTATATGACAACAAAGACTTTTCGGAGATGAAGCTGTGTTCAGCAACGTGCACAGAGCAGCTTTTAACCAACGCAAGAATCCCCTGGAGTATTTTATAGATTTGAAACAAAGATTTTGGATATTGGGTCATTTTGAAAGTAAGAATTCTTAAAGTGCCACTAGTTTTGTTATGCCTCATGGACACAGCTTTTGTTACAAGTGTGTCTAAAAATTAAATTTGATGGGAAAATCGAAAAATGACATCTATACCTATTTTTCTCCCATCTTTGCAAGATGTAATGTTTACAAAAGCGGAGACTGACCGTTTTCCAACGTAAGCCTGAGATACAAAATACTACATTCAACCTGTACTAATATTTTTATCATTGCATCTTCTCACTACTTTTATTTAAATTTATTCTAATTTAACTGTCCTGGTTATCTGAAGGATATCAATGCATGCCTTTTTTAATTTTATTTTATTTGAACTGAAACTTATTTAAATGTTCATCTTCCTTTTATAATGATCATTATCTATTTTGTCATTAAAAACCTTATCATGTAAATATTGTGTTAAAATAAATTCTATGTGAATGACATTTATGTAACAAGAAGACATTGTTAAACATAGTTAAATCTCCTTCAGATTGGACCAAGTCTATGATGAACACATGTAATAATATTGTATTTTCTAGTGTCACAAATCATAGGAAATGTTCGGAATAAATATTACATCAGATCATTTGTTTTTATTGTTGTACACTGACAAATTGTGTTTTATCTTGCTTGTGTATATATGGCCATTAAATCAGATGTTTGTTGTAAGAAGAAAAATAATCCGAAATGCAACACATTTCATATGGAAAAGCGTTTTTTTTCCTTTTCTTTTCTTTTTTCTTTTTTTAACTATGATGTCAGACACGGGAAATAATTGTGAGCATTGTGTCCGTTTTGTTTCATATCTAAATGGATTTAAGATTCTTGTGTTATATTGTTGAAATAAAACTTCTTCTTGAAGCTGTGAAAAAAAAAAAAGGTGGCAAGTTTTCCTTTACGGATCAATTGTTGGAACTCCCTTTTCAGGGAAACGCGTAAATGTTCCGTGCAAGACAGTAAGGGCTACAATTTTCCTTTTTTTTTTCATTAAATGAAGTACCATTATTGCCAACCGTTGCTGCTATTGTTGTAGAAGGCCACTTAGAAGAACAAAAATAATACCTGTGGTTGAAAGTTTAGAACTAATATGGATGGGATGGATGGATGGATGATGGATGGATGGGTGGATGGATGGGTGGATGGATGGATGGATGGATGGGTGGGTCGGTGGATGGATGGATGGATGGATGGGTGGGTCGATGGGTGGATGGATGGTTGGATGGGTGGGTCGATGGGTGGATGGATGGATGGATGGGTCGATGGGTGGATGGATGGGAAGGATGGATGGATGATGGATGGATGGGCGGGTCGATGGGTGGTTGGATGGATGGATGGTTGGATGGGTGGATGGATGGATGGATGGTTGGATGCAGACGGCAGTAAACTGCCCAGGTAATAGCACTTGCATCAGGTGCGCCGCAGCTGTTCGCCATATATGGGCATGGCGTTACGTCACCGCTTTCCGCCGTGCAGCCTCCGGTCTCCGCCTCCGCCTCTTCACCATGACAACAGCAGATTTTCAGCAACGTCAGACGCGAGACGATCCGCTCCATTACTGCGGATAAACAAAGCAAGTAAAACACAGCGGCTTCGCTCGGTGTCGTGGTGTGTATATATATATATATATGTATATTAGTTTCTGGGGACTGTGTGTCGGGAGACTGATGAGCGGGGGGGGCGGCTGCTGCTGCTGCTGCAGGAGGCAGAGGGACTGACGCCGTTTGACTGCGGGAACAACATGGCCCTGCTTCAGCATCCCCGGCCGCTGCTGGCCTGCAGCCTCCTGCTGCTGTTCGCCCTCAGACGCACCGACTCCCGCTCGTCGCCGATATCGGACCTGAAATCCAAAATCTCCGGGGTGGAGGAGCTCCTGGAGGAGTTCCGCAAGCAGCTCCAGCAGGACCAGGTGTACCGGACGGGCGACGCGGTCGACTCCTGCGTGGGCGACTTCAGCCCCGCCAGGGAGAGCATCATCCGGGCCAAGGTGTCCATCGAGCAGGGCGCCACCTTCCTGCTGGCCCCGGAGCCGGTGTTCACCTGGAAGGACTGCCTGCACGCCTGCTGCTCGCAGCCGCACTGCACCGTGGCGGTGGTGCAGGAGAACCTGCGGCAGCCGGAGGACAGCCTCCGCTGCTACCTCTTCAACTGCACGTACCGCAGCCAGAACGTGTGCTCCTTCGCCCCGCAGCAGGGATTCACCACCTACACCCGCACCGTCAACGCGAGCAGCGGCCACGGACACCCGCCCGTGCCCGGGTCACCCAGCGGCTCCGCCCGCAGGCCCGGCCCGGAGGAGGACGCGCAAGGTGGGGCAAGTGTTCACTGATAAATCAGCAATAGCTGGTGGGGTGAAAGAGTGTGTGTTGGACCAACTCAACCTCTGAGCAGTTTACTGACAGTACAGGGTGAACCATCAAAATGAAGTGTGAATGACAAACAAACATGTAGAGTTCAACTAAACACTTCTGACAAAGAGATGAACGATCATCATTTTCATCTGGTATTTCTTACTACATTGTTGTATGTTTGGTATAAGGATGTCAATGACTGAGCAGACCAGGTATGAAAACATTATTAAAACATTAAATAGTGGACTTAATAATAGAAGTAAGCTTCAATTGTTAAAAAATCAACTTTTAAACCCAGGTGTTGGTTGTCAAAGAGACAACATATACCGGTAAGTAAAAAAGCAGAGTTTGTAATGATAGTTTAGAAAAATAGTTTGAATGACTAATGTATAAATAAAGACATGCCGGCTTTGTTTAATTCACATAATTCTAAACAAGTGAACACAAAGAAAGAGAGTTTGGAAATATTAAAAAAAGGTTTTAACATTTATTATATTTTTTCTTATTTTCATACAGTGAAGTAAAAGTGACCGTTTCTGACTGTTCCTTGCTCTAATAAGGTGGAAAGCCTGGGTTAATGATTTGCCTCAGTGTGTAACTTTGTACTGAGAGCAATAGCAGCTGGCTTTAACAGCTTGTGATAAAAAATAATAATAAAAAAAACCATTGCAGTTATAGAAATTGTAAAATATTAAACTATTCACCACTTTTTAAGTTGTTATAGTAAAAATACAACAGAAAGAAAACTTGGTCCAAAGTAACAGTTTGGTCATTAATCTGTCACAATTTATTATCATTACAATATACTTGGGGTTGGGGGAAAAAAAAAAAAGAGGCTCGGCATTGTTCAAATGCAGAAGAAAAGCATATTTTATTTTCTAACATCAGAAGTCTGAAAAGAGTGAACTGTGGATGATGCCGTCACACCGAGGGTTTTCATGTTGCAGAGGAGGACGAGCCTCCACGCAGCGACGCCGGACAGGACGTGTTGATCCAGCTGCCCACCGACTGGGCCGTGCTGGACGGCCGGGACAGTGTGGACGACCACGCCATCAGCCACTACGAATGGACGCTCGTTAAGGGTGACACGGCCGTCAATATGAAGGTCAGCGTTTGCTTTTGCTTCATAGGATTAAAAGGACAAGTATCAAGGACATGAGGTTTATTTATTCTCTGTTGTTCTGGCCTTTTAGAATCTGAATTATTTGTTCAAATGGATGTTAATTGTCCCCTGTATGAGCTTGGTGCATTTGAGTATTTGTATTGGTTAAATCAACAAGGTGGCTTGTGTGCAGAGCTGTGTATGATGCACTGCTGTGTGAATACGGAGAACAGTTTATCATGTCCAGAAAGGAACAAAGAAAGCAGTTTGAGATGTGGTGTCACCTGAGACATGAGTCTTCTGCATCGACACATCATGCTTCTATTTATATGCTTTACCGTGTTCCTCCGAATGAAAGAATCTTTCTGCCACGATTAATTTTTTTTTACTACAATTATCATTTTCAAATCACATGAAAATGCTGATTGCTGAAAATCTATCATTCATCTTCATCTGCAAAATTCTTCATGAACAAAGTAGGGGAATGAGTGAATGCTCCTTTTCACAAGAATTAAGATTTGGATAACATAAGTAATGTATCTCTCATTTGATTTAGCAGGACAATGCATCTAAGTACAAGGAGCCTCCATAGATATTATGAAAACTTAAGCTTGTATGTAAGAGTATTTCACTTCTGTGAGAATAACGACCAAGTGTGTGTTTGAATACTTCATCAAATCAAAAAGTCACACTTTTTTTTAAAGAAAAAGGCCCGATGTTTATTAGGGACTTGTCCTTGTTTCTGATGATGTTTTGGCTTTTTGATTCTGATAGTCGTATGGTTACCCCTTGGAGACCTAAATTGTGCTTGTGTGTGTGCTGAAGTCGACCCATCCAGGGTTGCTGAAGGTCAGCGGTCTCCAGGAAGGCGTCTACACCTTCCAGATGACGGTCACGGACGCCTCCGGACAGAAGAGCTCAGACAACGTCTCTGTCACTGTCCTGGCACCAAAACACCAAGCAGAAGGTGACAAACCCACTAATGCATCCCTTTCTACCCTGATTTTTACATTTGAATTAATTTGATATTGCACAGA
Source organism: Blennius ocellaris (assembly GCF_963422515.1). NCBI lineage: Eukaryota > Metazoa > Chordata > Actinopteri > Blenniiformes > Blenniidae > Blennius > Blennius ocellaris. The sequence goes on from NC_137667.1 coordinate 13,232,390, forward strand.
TGTCTCACTTTTGCCTCTTTGTGTTTGGATCTATTGCCACTGATGAAGTGAACGATCTGCACTTTCGTGTTTCTGTACCGACAGTGTGCACCGGCCACTGCTCAAACTACCAGTTCAAGTGTGACGACGGCTGCTGTATTGATATCACCTACTCGTGCGATGGGAAACAACACTGTCCGGACCGCTCTGATGAAGCCTTCTGCACCAACTGTAAGAAGCAGCAGCACTTCACTTGTTTCACAGCATGTGTTTGTTTTCAGGGAGATAATAGACTTCTCATGAAATCTTTTTGAAATCAGTGGCTCTTAACGCTGATCTGTTACTGTCACGACTCATAGTTCTTTTTTTATTGTAGTTGATAGCAACCGGAAGTCAGTGACCCACCCAGGAGAATTGCTCAGCCCTCGACAGCCTGTAGCCCAGGCAGAGGTGGCCGAAGAAGGCGCCATGCTCTCGACCGGACGGTGGAAATCCCTCGTAACGCCACAGGACAGGGGCATCGCTGCTCCTTCTCAAACTTCCACTGGACAGGAAGCCTCAAGCAGCCAAGGTAGGCTCATGTTTAAAAAGCTTGTCGGCACCTATGGGTGACGAGCTCCAACCAAGTCAGTAGCACACAGCAAAAAGGATTTTTTTGTTTTTAACCTGAAATTTGGCAGCCACATAAATACGTGTTCCTTACAATTGCGGCACAATTTAAAAGAGAAACAATCAGAATTTGCAATCGTGATTTGTTTTTTGTTTTTTTTGCCAGAAGCAAAGACATAAAGAAATGATCTCCAAAAGACACACATACTCACTCTCTTTTTGTCTTTTTGTGCAAATTTTACTCGTCACATTGCTTTTCAAACACCTCTTTCTTTCGTCACAGACAATAACAGTATAATATGAACTAACACAGCCTAAATCAGCTCAATATGCTGCTTTCACTTCAGTTGCACCTCTTAAAATATCCAAATAGCATACTCTGGCTGGTACTGACGCAGTGCGCTTTTATAAAAAAAAAGTCAGGTAGGGTTTTAGCGTGTGCCCGGACATGGAAGCAGATGGCGCCTGCAGGCAGCCATTGAGTCAGAGCAGTGAGCTCCAAAATGCTGGCCGAGCCAAAGGGCCACTCTGCATTCCCTGGGAAAGCAGCTCCTTGCCTGCATCCCCTCTGAGTGCTGGAACAAAGCTCCCCTTGTCCCCTCTGCCATCTGATCCCCCAATCAGAGATCAGCCGAAAGGGCTTCTTCCCAGATCTTCTGTTTAGTCCGAAGTATTCCGTACTCAAGGTGCCTTCACCATGCTCATTCCCATGTCGAGATGCTCAGCACTTTAGCCATATGAACACTATCGCTGACCCGCTGATCAACATTTTATTTGTGAGACTCATTCTTGCCTCTGTTCTGTGTTGCTAATGTCAACTTATTTAAAGCGACAGTCGGTGTTAAAAGGTACCATCAACCCTTTTTGATAGTTTGTCAGACACATTAAACTGCACTGCAGGAAGCGCTGGCCGCACAATCGCAACTGCAAACACCACTTGTCTTGTCTTTGTCCCTGAAGCTCCGTGTGCTTCCGCACCGGTGGTCGGACCCTGCAAAGGTACCTTCCCTCGGTGGTATTACGACCAGAACGCTGGGGAGTGCAAACACTTCTTGTATGGCGGTTGCCAAGGAAACCATAACAACTTCCTCCAGGAGGCCGACTGTGTCAGTGAGTGCATCCAAAAAGGTGAGAAATGTACCTTTTTGTTCGCTTTTCAACCGAAGTTTGAAATAACATTGAATAACACTTTCTTTAAATTACATTTTTATAGGTCCAGCTTTCAGACCTGCAAGCGTCTCCCCTCCAGTCACTAAACAAACTGAAATAGGTGCGTTATTAAAACAATAAATTAGAAAAATAAAAAAAAATTCTAGATTAGTAAAACTATTAGGAGGTGGATGTTTGTTTGTTTTTTAAACCTACACTGATTTTGTTTATATTGAAGCTGCTCCTAAAGTCTCCCAGAGCCAAGCAGTGAGTGAGGCCATCATCTCCAAGCCATCCAAAGCAATGGGAGGACACCCGGTGCCAGAGTCAGGTTAGACCCCCCCCCCCCCCCCCGTGTTTGCACCTAATGGCTATGCACATGTTCCTTCTCCTCTGCTTTGATTCCACTCATCTCATCCCCTCCTCCTCCAGGTGCGATCCTTCCTCTGACCCTCGGCATCCTCATCACCGCTCTGCTGCTGCTCATGATCGGCTGCCGCCTCAAACTCGTCCGTCACAAACTGAAGAAAGCCCGTCCTCTCACCACGGAGGAGTCGGACTACCTCATCAACGGCATGTACCTGTAGCCCAGGCGGCGAGAAATCAGCTCCGCGAAGACAAGAACGAGGGGCAGCCGACACAGAGGACTCCAGGACGCTTTGAATTGTCACTGTATTCCTCTGCAGCACGGCGTGTCTTTGCTTTGTCAGGTTGGAAACGTCCGAAGCTCTTCAGTCGTGGACGTTTCCAAACACCCACACAGCAGCCCCCTCCGACTGGTCGCTACTGTAACTCTGCTGCTGGAAATCTGATTGTTTATGGGTGAAATATCACCTTTTCTCAATTGCTACTGACAAGGATGGCAAAAGAAGCTGTTTTGTCTGTTATTATAATTCAGTTATCACAGGGATTCAGTTCTTTAGGGATGTTTTTTCTTTTGTTTGGGTTTTTCTTTTCTTTTTTTAAACAAATGCTGCACCAAACATGCAGTGCTCTGACCACTATGTGGCGCTGATATTTCTGGTTTTGTGTCGTGAATTGTAATCGTGTTAACTTGTTTTGAAACATAAAACCGAAGAGTCCGTGTTACAGCAACACATCAGCAGATTACTCCGAAATTGAATCACGTGAACCCAAAACAAATCCACTGTGGTTCAAGTTTTGTTGCATACTATGTTGACTAAGGCGTATGTGAAATATCTACAATTTCTCTCTGTATATATATATATATACATATATATGCACAGATGTATTCCCTCTAAGTGCTGTCTTTCATGTGACATATTAAAGTTGAATATACATAAAGGTATTTACAATATGTTGACGAGGGGATTTGCGGTATAATTGTTTTGGGGTTTTTTTAAGTTATTGTTATGACTAAATTGGAAATGTTCTGGACATATTCAAAATCAATTTAGATTCTCAACATAGCTTTTCATTAACTTGCACCAAAGAGAATATTTTGATTTGCAAAGCTGCAACTCGGATCATTTTTCATACCTGCAGCTTGTTAAATTACCGCTAAAAGCAATGAGCTTGGTTTCCGAGGATGAATGAGGTGATGTGAGATTGTAGTTACACTAAAAACACAGGGTCCTTCGAACAAAGTATTTCTAATCTATCTATTACTTCTGCCACTGTTTGAGGGGGAAATAATATAATCTAAGGTTTATTTTTCTGGTCCAGCTGAACAAAGAAAGTCAGAACAACCTTTTAGTTTCTTTTAGTTGTTTTGAGTAAATCAGACCTTTGTAATCCTGCCATTAACACAAGTTCAACATTTGAGACTTGAGTATATTTAGGAATGAAAGTAAAACGATTACATGTTCAGAAAAATAGACAAATCTTGAAAGAAAATTCAAATTACTGTAAATCACCTTCATTTTCAAGTCCCTTTAATTATCTTGAATCTCAACTTGTCTTATCGCCGCTATCGTTATCCCATATGTGGCTACCTGCCATTGTAAATTGTCTCATTTGTCAAAATCATTCAAAAACAATAGGCAGACAAAAACATAAGCATATCTTTATTTTCATACGGCATTCCAGAAACTGTGAAGCCAAATATCTTTCAGGATCATCCAAAATAAAATGTGCTTTTTTTTTCTGATTTAATGTAGATAGTTTTTTTGTTTTGTTTTTTTCCCCCCACAAGAAAACAGACAATCACTTGCTCCATTTTGGGAGTTTTATTTTGGCAAAGCAGTGACTTTTCCCACATTTTGTGTCAGTCACCAGAGGAGCCTGCACGAGTAATGAGTGGAAACCAGCAGCAGAAAGCAACACTTCACAAAGTGGAAAGCACAGCCCTGCATGTGTGTCATCGGTGCTCTGCTCTCCTTGGAGTTGGTCGAGTAGGACTCCATGAGTTGTTTATTTTTTATGTGTAGCGTGACCTAAAAGTGCTGCACATCAAATGGGATGTGTGCATTTCGCCAGCCATTGTGGTGCCTGTGTGTGTGTGTGTGTGTGCGCATTTTCATAACACTGCCAGAAGGGGATGAAAGCTCATATTTTCTCAGAGAAGTCTACCGTTGACGATGCACACACAAACACACACAGAGTAGGTTGGGTGATTTATGGGGAAAAAGGGCTCAGGCATTTGTCCGGCGCTCCTCCTACATTCAGCTGTGATGCTGCTGAAATGCAAGGTTGCAAAAAAAAAAAAAAAAACGTCTGACTGCAACTCAAATGGTAATACTGCAAAAAGAAAATCAAACTTAAAATCCAGCAGTAAAAAAAACAAAAAAATGCATAAACCACAATCCCCCTTCCTTCAAAAAAATAAAAAATAAATGCCAGCCTTAAAGAAAAACTCAAAAAAAAAAAGTCCCTCTTGGATATTTCTGTGCAGAGCGTCAAGCAGTCCTTCTTCACAGCCCTTCCTGGGCTGTCATCAATGTGATGCTCCAGTCCGTCATTCGACTGAAACTAAAAGGAGCATGTTTTGTTTTGCTTTGAGTGAAATGTCAAGGGGCTTATCGACTCCATGCCACTTTTCTCTAGGTTCAAACTTAAACAGGTGAATTACGGACCGCCTTCCTCTTCAAAGTTCATCCCTGTGAGGGAAAGAAGACACACCTTTTTAGAGAGGGCGGGAAAAAACAAGCAGCCTTCCTGTGAGACAGACACAGGTTCAAGAAATGAAATCAATCAATAAATTAATGAATCGCATGCAAAATGTGAGGACACATCATTATGCTCAAAGTCAAAACAGGACCTTTTTCCTTTACGTCTCACAGAGAAAAAGAGTTGAATTTTGCTGGATGATCGATTCGCAGCCAAATTCAAAAATGCAAACCATGCTTTTGAAAACCGAGCATCGGGGATCAGTTGTTTTTAGGCTCGACAAACTATCAATTTGGTGTGTTACTGAACCAAATCCGTGCAGACCGGCGTTAACGAAAGGAGAAGGAAACGTGCAGCTAGTTGGTATGGTATGGAAGAAGCAAAAAATGCCAACAAGCAGCATCACTGCAGCCTCTTGTGATCCATTGCCTGCTCCAAGCCACACCATTTCACCTTTGCCACTGTGAGAAGGAGAAAGAGGGAGGAGGGGGGAGAAGGAAGTCACTTCCACCTGGACCACTGCAGGTTTTTGTCTGTTAAAGGCACATAAATCACCCCCATCAAGGGCTTCATTTTGGTGCTGCCATCCTCCAACTTGTCATACTGCTCCAGCATCTGGTTTCCACCTGCCGGGCCCACGGGCAGAATGAGGCGGCCGCCAGGCTTCAACTGGTCCAAGAGCTGAGTGGGGGAGGGGGGAACGGGGACATGCATGAGTAATCGATTTACTATTATGGTACAATTATTTTCAGTGTCAATGGGCTGGTTACTTTTGCCACAGGTGAAAACAGTCACTTTACTGCTGCTCTTGAATAGACTCCGTCCTTCTGTAAGTCACACTAGACTGTATTATTATAAGGACTGTCTGCATTGTTTCGCTTGGCTGTTTGCTTGTTGCTTTCTCTCAGGGTCATTAGATTTCTGTCAGTAACTGATGTAACTTCAGCCGCACTAAATGACTGAGTCAGTACTCAGACGAACCCACACGGAGCTGACAGCTCAGCTGCACTACGATAACATCGTATTGCAGGTCTAATTGAACAAGGCCATTAAGAGTCACTAAAATAGGCTCATTATATTGCAGCAATAAACAGTTATTAAAGTTACTTGTAACTATTAAATTACACGTCAAGCATTTTGTGGTTGCTCATTGCAGTGCAGAAAGACGGTGTGACCTTGAGCAGTATTCAGAGAGGGACTCACAGCATGTGGGACCGTGGGCGCCGCTGCACCAACATGGATGGCGTCGTACGGTGCCTCCTCCGTGTGGCCGAGCCTCCCGTCTCCCACTGAATCACACAACGGGGGGGGGGGGGGGGTCACTCAGACGCTGCCAGACTCAACACGGAACTGACAGACGTCCTCAGCAGGCTGTCAGTCCTTAAGTTTAACACCAAGAAATCCACTGATCTCAGTTTTTGTCTAATTAAATCACGCTGATGTTTCCGACAGCTCAGCATCACAACGTCAAATCTCGTCCTTTATACTCACTAACATTTATGACGCAAAGTATTTTGCAGCATGGAGCTTGTTCCGTACCACCTATTTTCCCAACTCTGATCTTAAAATAGCTTACTGATGCCTGCAAAGGAAAAAAAAACAAAAAACATCCTGTGATGTTAGGTTTCCATATATAATATTGTATTGTGTTTCAAATCAACAGTGGGTGCAATAAGCTGCAGCTGCCTCTTCCTCATTCCTTCTCTGTTATACTCTTATATAACTTATAAGGAAGTTTTTACATTTTCGTGTCATTTTACAATCACTCACGGGCCAAATTCTATTTCAATTTAGACGATTTGTGGTCTAACACATGTTGGAAATGTTAAGAATTGAATTTGACACGAATTAACCTGCAGCTCTGAACAGCAAAAACTAAATATAAGACAAGTGACACCCCATAACTTCGTATAAAACATGGACAGAGTATTCTGTCTGTAATATTGGACTTCAAAGGTGAAGCTCTGTTGTCAAAGTCATAAACTTTATTATCACAGTTATTGGTTGACAAGCCCAGAGTGATTGAGCTCACTCTCAACTTGTTTGTAAGTTAATGTTTTACTCACATGTATATGAGGCTTTTCCAGCAGTTACATAAGAAACTTGTTCAAATCAAAGGGATGTTGGCTGAACATGAAAAAATCCCTTATTGAAGCAGCGGTGTTTTCAAAGTATTTATAGGAAGGACAGAAATTGTTTGGTCGTCTAAACCAAGTTAGACAAGCAAAACAACTTAATACAAAAAGTGAAGGGACACGTAAACCCTGGAGGTGGAAATAAATAAGAGTATCTGCTGACTGACTTCTTTTTTTAACCCCCCGATTTGCTCAGCACTCTTTCAAGAGCAGGTGAAAGTAGCTCCTCACTGCTCAATTATTTAATGCTGCACACTGCCTGCTGTGGATCTCTACACTCAGCCTTTTGATGGTGAGCAGAAGGCTGTAATTTGTGTTTAAGCAACCCCTCAAAACTACATTTATCATCTCGTCTTCATATATCTTACCTAATAACTTGACTCGGCCCGACGTCATCAAACTGGGGTCGTCTTTCTTCACATTGTTTATAGAGTCATCTACAAGCTCTTTGATGTGATCGATTCCTATAACTTTCCCTTTAGGGCCTACCTGTGAAGCACAGAGGACACGGCTGCTCAGTTCACGTGGGTTAAATCAATGTCAGGAATTGGGCCTCCACAAATGACGAAAATCATATGTGATTACCCGTAGAGTGTGTGGCTCACCATTCGTGCAAAGCAGACGGACAGGATCCCGCTGCCGGAGCCGACGTCCAGAGCTTTGGCTCCCTCGTACAGCTGGTCGTGTAGAAGCTCCAGGGCGTAAGCATGCTGGGTGGAGGGGGGGGGGGGGGGGGGCGAAAACAAGAGAACTGCATTTAAAACTCAACAGTCAGCACACGTTGCATCTAACACTGGCAAAAATCCGAATAAAAATTGATGACTCATTGTTTATTCTTCTTAAATTGGTGATACTTCTGAGCTAAATAATTTGACATTAAACATTCAGCAACTGTAAAGAAACATAAGATTAAAGACTCAATAGTAGCATAAAAAAGGAGCATAAATGTCTTTAAAATCATACCATGTGTGGTGCACTGATGGTTGCTTGATAGCCTTCAAGTTAAAAAAAAAAAAAAAAAAGAGAGAGAAGAAAAAACATGTTAAGGTTAGTTTGTCTCCTATCTCAGTGTCTTTGCTCTGTGCTGCGATGCACGAGAGTCCTGAAGGACAGACGTTACCTATCGACTGTGGCGAGTCCATGTAGGGATTACACCTAGAGAAATGTGCTCGGTCTGTGGCCAGCATGACTTCGTAGACCTTGTCGGATTTAATAATGCCATTTTCTGGAAACGCAAAAAACAGCGCGTCACCACTTATGAACACAGAAATATTACATAATCGTACAGCAGAATAAAAGCAGACCAAATGCATGAGGGGGAAAAAACAAGAGAAAAGGAGAAATCACATCAAAATGCAAAGAATTTTTATAATAACATACTTTACATGAGCACTATGACATGAAACCTTAGGCATTTTGAGCAGGGATTATAGAGGATCCAGGGTTCTGCCCAGTACCCTCTGGAGACATTTAAGATTTAGTCTGCAACAACTGGTATGAAAGCACTCAAAATCTCTAGTCTGGGAGCTGGAGGACGACTGGAATATCCAGCTTTCTTTGCTCTCCAGACCATCATTACATCCTCATATGCACGAAAATGATGATTAACGTATTATATATATTGAAGGCACAACTGTATGTGCTACATGCGACATGTGTATGCAGGATGTAAACTCAGAAAATAAGGAAAGAAAGGTATAAATGTCACCTGAAGACAACTAAAATCACAATATGCTGCTTATTAAAAAGCATACGCTCGAAAAAGTTCAATGTTGTGAAAACCACGAGAGGAAAAACAGGCTGTGCTTCACATACTGCAACAGAGAGCCACCAACAGTTGCAGAACAGACATGGAAGAAACCAGAAGTTCCCTAAAGAAGCGCTGGTGTCCGCAGAATAATCCCTCCAAAAGTTTCCTGCAGCAGCTGTTGCCAGTGCAGGAAGAGCCAACGACAGCCGGCATGGCTCTCATTTCTGACTCCCCTCACCTTCAGAGCTCTGCTCCACTTTAGGATACATGACAAATAAACAAAACAAGGTACCAGATGGAATCCCGCAAGCAATTAACCAATTGCATTTTTTTAATAGGGTCGTTTCACCTTGTTTTCATCCCATCGTTGATCACTCTCGGAATTCAAATCTGCCCTTGCCAAGTTAACGAAAAAAAAACATATTTAAGTGGTTGTTAAAATTCTGAGCTGAATGAAGCGTTCAACATTTGAAACAACCGCTGATGTTTGTCAGTCTGTGCTGACCCACCCTGACCGCAAACCCTGATCCAATACTAAGAAAGTTGTGAATTAGCATTCGTCCTGTGTGACCTGCTTAAAAGGCAGCATACGCAAACTTCGGGTTAAATTTAAGCCACCCCTGTGTCTAAATGGGTCTGTGTCCAGCAAAGTGCACTATGCAATGAACAAATCTAAAATATTATGCACACTATGAAAATACAAAATATACTGAGTGAAATACACTCATGCCTCTGGCTTACTGAGAGGAAGAGGAGCGTGAAAATGCTGTAGCAACTGGAATAATTCAAACAAAGGAAAGAGGGGATTTGGAAATGGTTAATTTTTCCCCCCACTGTAAATGAGTGTTGCAACTACATGAACGACATGCCCCATGAGTTCTCATTCAACCACTGCAGCATATGGTCAGTGTTCCACCATGCAGCTTTTGGCGAAATGTGAACAGCTTGCATTGACCTGCTGGACTGCAAAGAATATAAATAGCCTGAGAGGATATTTAATATTGAAAGTGGACTTGCACTGTCGAATCGGTAGTATCATGTCATCTGTCTGAACGGAGAAATAAAAAAAAATATATACACATATATATTTTAAAGAATCACTGCCGAAAGTCAAAGCAGAAAGCAGTAACCTCACAGGACCAGGCATGTAAAGCTCAGTGTTTGAACCTAAAACAACAGTGATCCTACAGCATAACCAACCGACTTGGTCCTCGGTCTTGATCGGCTCTTGGTGTGCTGGCAGTGAACAAGCAAGCTTTGAGCTGGGTTCTCACTGGTTCGAGCAAAGCTCTTCACCCCAACCTGCTCAGGTTCCATGAAGAAGGTCATCCAGCATGGGACTGGTGCCAAACCCCAACACATTCGGATCCATAGAATCACCGTGGCAACCCCGGGAGAGAGCACCCAAAACGTTGGCTGAAACTGTGTTTTTCAGCCAAGGTTGTACAATAACTATAACCAGCAGAAAAAATTTTCACTCTCCTCTTCTCAACGAGTTATTGCCGTAGCCAGGGAGGGTACAGAAATCATTCCAGGTGCTGATCTGCAACACCTCTGCAAATGTGTCCAATATGTTTTAGTACGTTTCACCAGAACTAGTGTTTTGACATAATCAAATCAAACTACTACACGTACACACCACCACCACACATTTTTACAAAAATGTAAAAAACGGATGGAAGAATGGCCAGGCACTGATGAGCCAGGAGAGAAACACCACCCTAGGGGGCCCCACCACATGGAGAGGAGCCATGAGGGGCACCGCCACAGCCCGTCAGGAGCCAACACCACGGTCAGTGAACCACAGTGCAGAGCTCCCATTGCTGTGGCTCACTGACCGTAGTAGGGTGTGTCCATTGAAAAGCACGCAGGCTACAAAAGTGGGGATTGAATAGAAACTATAACAATGTATCTGGCGTCTAATACATGAATCGTGGTTTGACTCATGCCTCCACCGGTATTTTGACTGCAGTTTTCTCACTTTTGTTCCAATGGCTGGACTGCAGCGTGGAATTGCAGGGCAGTGTTTCTTTTTTATGCCACACTATACACAATCTTACCACTCGATAGTGTATTTTTTTTAAATCAAATAAAACAAACATGTGCAATCTATGATATTGATCCTGGTGGACTTGGCACCAGATAACAGCCTCTTAACGAGGCAACACACTGAGTCACTCCACCGCGCCGCTCACTGCCGCGGTGACACAGTAAGGTGTAACGTCCCATCATTCTCCAACAAAAGCTCAGCAGAAGCACATTAACAGCTGCCACTGCCATTCCCAGTGATAGAGCCGACGGTGAGAAGCTAGATGTGGGCAGGGCACTCGATTAGCAGCGGGGCTAAGCTACAACATCCCAAATGACGCACATAGAGCTAGCAGGCTAAGCTAACTTTACACAAAACTACACCAAAAAATGTTCAAAGGAAACGCAACGAATGCATATTCCCCGCACGTATGCTATGCGACCCTGTCCGTAAGAGCATGCATGTGTCCCCCAGTGGAAGCGTGGTGTGGGGAAAAGGGGAGGAGAGAGGTAGCGCTGGGTCAACAACAACATACCACATAGCTTAGCAACCAGCTAGCTGCCGCTGCTGCACGAGCTCTCTTTGCCCGCCGAACTAAACCGTTTTTCGGGCGAGGCGCTGCCAACAAAACCTTCGGGCCCGCCACCTCCAGAAGCACACAACGCGGACTTACTGCGGAGGTTGTTGACAAGCTCTGCCTGGCTGGCTCCTCCGGATTTCCAGGCCATTATTAGACAGACTTTGCGGAGCAAGTAGACAGCAGCTGTCAGTGCCGCGCCTGCGCCAACTGTTTTACCGATGAAGCTGACAACCTCCAGAGGAGACGGCGGAGCGGAGGAGACGTCACCAGACATCCGAATGACTTTTTTTTTTTTTTTTTTAACGCAGCGGGGCCGCCTTTCAAACACACGCCCTCTCGCGACGCAGTGTCATTTTAATAAAATAATTAAATCTGCTTGTGTGTGTGTGAGCAAGTCCTAAGATGTGAGGTGAAAAACACATTCCTCACTGAGCGCTTTATTGGATTTGCCGCAGTAGCGTACACGGTGGCCACGAGGCGGCGGCAGACACCCGTTTAAATCTGACTGCGCGAGAAACTGGGGCTTCATTATTTTTGGTCTGTCTGGCTCGCCGTAGTTACGTACAAAGTGTCAGGCGCGTATACTATGGTCGTCTGTGTATGCTAAGCTAAAATTATCAACACCTTACTCGTTTCAGTTCGGAAGAACCGTCTTTGTTTCAATGGAGAGCATAAATGCCAAATACGTATCCCAGAAAATCAGCAAGACGAGGTGGCAGCCGGTGTCTCATTCGGAGCTGCAGCAGCCAGATATCTTTGCGACTGGCTCATGGGACAACGAGGTTAGCTTTCACGATTCACACAACGCGCCAAACTTCATGGAAAAATAACGCTATTTTGGCTGTTTGTGTTATTTGATTGACTGGCACGTGTTGTTACGAACAACGTAACATTTCTGACGTATCTTGACCCCGAGTGTGTGCTTTCGGCGTGATTTAACCATTGGAAAAGTTTTTCTTGCCCGAGTTTAAATGATTTATTGACAATCGAAACATTATTTTTGGTTTATTTTCCTTTTACAACACGCGCATCATACAAATAAGTAGTCCCGCAACAGGCTTCAGATTTATGTGAATAACGGCAGCAGCAGGCATCTGTGCATATTGTCATTTGTCCTGGAAGAAATCCTCTCAAAGTAGTGTGAATCGGATCAACTGGACTTCATCAGCTCTCGGGAGTCAGAATAGACAGCTGTACAGATTAATGTCACTGAGAAATGTAAAGGAAAGAATACTATGTATTCAAATATTTCTGTTTAGTTACAATTCTTAAGTGTATATGAAAGTCAAATAAAGGGGACTTCAGAGATCATAAACACTGATATAAACTATGTACATGTCTTCTCAGCACCCTTTAACTATTTGAAAATGTTTTGGCGAGAATGTTGTTTGATATGATTGCGACTGTACCAAACACAATCAGATACAAAATGTTAACACAAAACATTTTTTTTGGGATAAAGTGCCCGCAGGTTTCATATTTATTTTTCTCCTGCAAAAAAAGTACAAGAAACATTAACTTGACACTCACTCAAGATCAAATTAAGCTTTATGGTGCTGTAATTATAGCTAAATTTCACTCCTTCTGGCATTTTGATTCATTTGGTTTGAGCATTAGGAATGCTACTTCTCCGGATGTTTTTTCTATAACGTTTGAAATCGACTCAAGACTTCTGACAGGTTTGTCACACAGGAGCAGTTCAGGAATCTGATTGTCTGAATCGTTTGTTGTTTTGTTTCTCTCTTACAGGTCAACAAGATTTCCATTTGGTCCATCGGGAGTCATGCAAGTAACGGTATCGAAGATGGATTTGAGGGAGACCCGCAGCTTTTGTGTGAACACAAGCATGATGGAGATATTCTGGATCTTCAGGTAAGAAATACTGCATGTAAATGTTAAAATTGTTTTGATTTTGGGCTGTAGTTGTCCTGGCTGGGGCCTGCTAAAATTAATAAGAACCGGTGCAAACCAGCTCACTCCTCCATTTTGATGTCCCGTGACTGGAAAAGCACGGGCGGGGACAGGAGGAAGACCTTGGAGGAGATAGAGAAAAGGAGGCAGTAATTCTGAGCCCGGGGTCTTTTGCCATTTTCTTCTGCCGTATCCACTTGGGTCCGGTTTTTGATTCTGAGAAGCAAGATCCACCTGTGTGGTGAACGGCTCTTCGAACCCAGAAATATTTCTGTAAGTTTTATATATATTGCTTTGTAATAAAACTCATGTGTTGATTTCATTCTCAAGTTTCACGTTTGGTGCTTAAACTCACTGTGGTTTCCCATTTTCCTTACACGGAGAGCGAGCTGTCCCTCCTCGGGGGAGCGGGCCCCCAAAAGGACAAAATCTAAGTTGTCCACCTGCAATAAGCACAATGCTGTGATTCATTTTCCAAGATCAGTTAGTTTTCAATGTGGCAGCCAACCAGCACTGTTGATGCTTCTATATTTTTAGCCTCGCCAAATGAAATAAAGGCAGTTTATGGAAGATAGTTGTAAATGTTTGCCACAGTTCTTTTATAAATGCTCTTTATACAACATTACTGAATCAGAATAAAATCACCCTGTTTTCAAATCGTAGATTTCCGAAGAGATTTTAAATAACACTTCATATTAATGTTACATGTACCTTGAATACAAGTAGATAACCTAAATGTCTATTCAATAATAATTTTTTATTTTTTATTTTTTAATCCAGTTCTTGGACCAAGACAGGATCGTCACAGCATCGTCAACAGGAGCAGTCACCATTTTTCAGCACAACCAAAAGAGTCAGGTGAAGTCATGAATCCAGTTTCATGTATTCGGTAATCAAACAGGCCAAGGTGTGATTTTTTTCAACTCAAGATACAAAGATGTATCAATTGTTCTATCGTCTATACCACTTTAATTTATAGTCGCAGGGTGCTGGAGCCGCACCCAGTCGACTATAAGTACACCCTGGATAGATCGCACAAACCTCAGAGAACATTGGAAAGTTTATTCACAAACAGTTATACAAGATGAAGTGTGGTCGGTCTCCCGTTTAGCAGGCCTCTGCACTTCACAGTATCTTGTCATGGAAAATGTCCCACGGGTGTCTGGAAAAACAAGGCAAGGTTGTTCCGGGCATTGAGTGCAGCAGGTGTTCTGGCTGTGGACTGCTGCCGAGTGTTGATCAGGTCATTGTCCCCGTCCACATGCCGCCTCCACTTGCCTGGCTGGACGTCTCCAGATGGAGTTGTACTGTCTGTGTAATTTGCAGAGATGTATCTGGTGTTTTCTGTATTTTCAGTGTCTGTGCATATAAGAAAGTTGTGTAGAGCTACACAAGCCTTCACTATATTGACGGTGTTGTCTTGGCTGCACTCAGTTGGACGCCCAAACACCCTCCACCTCGATGCCAGGATACCAAAGGCATTCTCCATGATCCTGGTTACCCGACAGTGATGATAGTTATAAGTCTGTTGCTCGATGGGGAGGCTGGAGCCTGTGAAAATATAGACGTTACAGATTTGTAAATACTACATATGACAATAAACAAACAATGTGCTACACACACACACATAAGTACATTAAAAGGATTCAATGTATCATTGTTTTCAAATACAGGGTGTGAAATAGTGCTTTTATCCAATAACCAAGTCGCTGGTAAATGTATAATTACCTGGGAATGGACGCATCAGGGTTTCGTGCAGTGGGAAAGCTGCATCTCCCACGAAGGCATGCGGGTTGATCACATCTGAGCCCGGCAGGTTGGTGGGTATCGGGATCGGCAGTTTCCCGTGTGTGAGCCTCGAACCGAACACACTGTCTCTGAAAATGTCACTGTCATTTTCACGGCCGTAGTCCCCGGCGTCCACGATCGTGAAGCGGTAGCGCGCGTCACACGCCGCCATCAGAACAATGGAGCGGGTCCATTTACTGTTGCAGTCGCCACCGGACTTCGAAGGCGGTTTGATTTGGACACGCTTGCCGCCGACGACACCCAAACACAGTGGGAAGTTCCAAACCTTCCAAAACTCCTGCGCGATGTCCGCCCACTGCGCCGGCGACGGGAAGGCGACGAACTCCGGCTGCAGCGCGAGCCACAGGGCTCGACACACCTCCGGTATGATGAGCGCAACGGTGCTGTTGCCCAGCCTGTAACTGTCTGCCAGGCTTTTCTGCGAGCACCCAGTTGCGAGAAAGCGCAAAGTGACAGCCAGCCTTTCGGCCACGCCGACCGGCGCCCGGTGTGTTTTCGAGTGGTGGATGTGAGGAGCGATGCGCTGGACCAGCTCGTCAAACTTCGAGGCGGACATCCGGAAGTACAGATGATGCTTCTCCTCGTCGACGCTTCTCATCTCCTGCACCAGTGTGCTGAATTCTCCGTCCCTGGTCCTATTCGCGTTCAGTGGCCGCACATCGTATCTCCTCCGTTTAACTCTGCCCTGCTCCTTATTCAGGCACTCTGCTTGTTTGCGTTTTAGCGGGGACGCCATTTTTGCTGTTAGTGCGCATGCGCGCAGCGTGCTCCTCGACGTGAAACGCGTGGGCCAATGCGCATGACTTGAACCGCGTGCTGACGTGAACCCGGAAGCAGTGCAGTATGAATGGAAGAGAGGTGTGTGTGTGTGTGTGTGTGCGTGTGTGTGCGTGTGTGTGTGTGTGTGTGTGTGTGTGTGTGTGTGTGTGTGTGTGTGTGTGTGTGTGTGTGTGTGTTTTCAAAATAGCACTAACACATATTTCATATTTTACCATACCCCCCAGATATTTTATGTATGATTTTAAAAATCCCGTGAAGTGAATTTATCCAAAAACAACACATTTATAAGTTGATGTAACTTTTTTTTTTCTAATTTGTGGAATTGTTGTAAGATTGTTGTGTGACGCCATGTCTTTGTTTCTCTTGATTGCAGACATTATCAAACTCTCAGCACTGGCCGAGGGCGCATCGTTACCCGTGCGACAACGCTCCCTGCACAGGTGTCGTGTGCAGCAGTCCGGAGATCGTTTCTGTTGGCGAAGACGGCAGAATCATTGTTTTCAGAGCAGACCAGGGAGGAGTGGTTCGAGTCATTGGTAAATATGAGATCAAATTCCAGATTATTTATACAAGATTACAGCTTTCCGTGATTTACACCTGTGTGAAATATGCTGAAACATTTGTTTTGACAGATAACGCAGACAGCAGCACGATCCACGCAGTGACGTACTTGAGGACTACGGAGATTTTGACGGTGAACTCAATAGGCCAGCTCAAGCTGTGGGACTTCAGACAACAAAGCAGTTCACCGTCTCAAATCCTCTCCCTGTAAGACGCACTCAGAAGGCTTTTCCTGTTTTGTTTTGTGTAATTCTATTTTATTTATTTATCGTTTGTGTTGGGCTCAATTGAATTTTACTCAAGTGTGATTTTTTATTTTTTTTTCCCCAGCTCGGGGGATCGAGTCCCTCTCCACTGCGTGGACAGACACCCAAACCAGCAGCACATCATAGCCACTGGAGGCCAGGACGGCATGCTCTGTGTCTGGGACGTACGGCAAGGAAACACGCCCTTCTCCCTCATGGAGGCACACTCTGCTGAAAGTAGGAATTGTTGAGGGATAGATCAATGTATTTTCTCATTTTGTTACATGTTGCACAATGTATTGATACATGTTTGTTTTGTTGTTTTGTTTTTCTTATTTTCGAAACAGTGTGGGAAGTCCACTTTCACCCGACCAACCCAGATCATCTGTTTACATGTTCAGAGGACGGCTCACTGCTGCACTGGGAGACTTCGTCACCCTCAGACATGCCCTCCTTCCTCCAAGGAAAGTTTTGTTTTCAGAGATTAATTGGCTCCTCTGCTGTTTGGTTAGACTTTGAAATGACACTACATCAGTTACACCCTACAAAGTACTACCTTTGTATTGGGAAAACAAGAAACAAGTCTTTTAATGAGAAGACGTCAGATCTTTTACCTACATAGATTCACGATCTTCATGAGGTGATTATTGAAAAGCTCGGATGAAAAATATCTTTTTCCTTTTGTCGTCTGGACTGGAGATGTGTAAAAATGTGCAAAAACAGGTTGCAGCCGGCAGCTTTTAGGCCTGTAGGTTCGTTTAAATGGTTAGTTAGAACCTTGTGCTGATACTCTGTGCAAACAGTGACAGAAAAACACTTCATGTCGATTAAAATAAATTCAGCAGCACGTATGTATGAGTGTAAAATGCTTGTTTTACCTTCATTTAGTACAATGGAAAATATGTATATTAATAAGATTTTGATGTTAATTAACATACAGTATATCCTTTTAAACACTGATAGTTTTCTGTGATTAAAAGTGTGGAAAGTGAACAATCACTTTTATTGCTGACTGTCAGCAGCGTTGGTTTTTTATTTTGAAACTGATTCTTATAAATTAGCAAATTGTGGTTTTTGTCCACAGTGCTGTGAGTAACCCCTGAGTGCAGATGGTACTCTGATCATGTCACATAGGGTTCATAACAGGATGTAAATCCCTCACTAGGTTGAACACAAGTCCCTGATCTCCCCTAGATAACCCCAGCAAACCAATATATGAAATATTAAATACCAAGCTGTGTGATATTAAAGGGACATGTATGTCTTGTACTAAGTTATTTTATGCCATATCTCTGTCACTGTCTCCGCAGGTGGCAGGAGCAGCAGTGCGATCTCTCGCAGTGCGATGGCTCCAGCTGGAGGGAACCAGTCCCTGATCAGCGCCTGGCTCAGCGGAGACTCCAGTAAAGGCCGTCTGGAGACCACTCACATGCTGCCCAGCCAGACGCTCCCCGTCAACAGCCTGGACGTGCTGGGACAGTGTCTCGTCTGCGGGACCGACGGAGAGGCCGTGTTTGTTAACAGACAAGTCCCAGTTTAGCCGAGCTGTGAGGCCACAGGAGATGCGGATGAAGGTCTTTATTTCTGGCAAAACAGAAGATTATTATGTCTGTTGATGCTGCAGTTTGTCTCAAACACTGTAAGATGAGACTTTTGGTTCGCTTGTGTCATTTGCCTTCGGGCACGTGTTTTCAGTGATCAACATCAATTCAGGTTTTTGTAAATCATTCCAACTGAATTGTTTCAACAGCAAAACATTTTGTATGAATTAAATTTATAACTGTTAAAAATAAATAAAAAATGTCTTTAAAAAAAACATTTTTATGTTTGTGTCGCTGGTTTTTAGCAGGTAAATGGGAGTTCTTTAAGTGAAGTGAATGAGGAGATGAAATGATTAAAAAAAACAAACCTAACCATTTATATGGAGTTAAAGTCAAGACAGAGAGGGTGTATTTGTCTCACATTTGTTTGTTTTTTTCAAACGGCAGTATAAGGTGCTTTACATAAAAAAAAAAAAAGAAAGAAAAAGAAAAAGGTAATACATACAGTAAATATGGATATTAAATTTTTTTTTAGAAAATTAGAGCTTTCAGATATTTCTACTTGGCTGCCATCTTTCTTTAGTGTCAGACTTGGATTAAGAGGTCTTTTCTGTTTGGATCTGTTGTAGATATTATTCTTTCATTTTCAAGCTTAAACAGGACAGAGTGGCTCAGACACCTACACAACAGAGTTGTACAAGAAAAAGCACAAAGATACTGATTACAGGTGAATGCACAATAAATGAGATTGGCTATTTTCACATAGACACTAGTTTTTAAACATTTTTAAAAGAACAGAAGGTTGTCGAAACAGTGAAGGCATAATAATAATAAAAAAATTCAAAAACGGCAGTGGGCTTAAACCCTTACCAGTGTTTACCAGCTCAGGCCCAAGTTACTCTGAATATAGATCCCAAATTTTTCAAACATCACAAATATTCCTTACTTGTAGAATATTCAGCCAATATTCTTCCATTTCAGGACAGGACCATACACAGTGAATATTATCCCTTTCTCGTATGGTGAATTTATTTATTTTTTAGCTCTTTTTTTCTGTGTGAAACGATTTTTTTGTCTTCAATATTTGACTTCAACCTGGATTTAAGTAGATGTATATTATTTGTGATATAAACACATTGAAAACATTATTATTCAGCAATTTATTTTTTACTGTAAAATAAAAAAGTTAACAGAATAAAATAGAAACCTGTCTTGCTTCATAGAATAAAAATACATCTTTCTTTAACGGAACTCTGGCTTGAATTACAACGGAATTAATATAGAGTTAACTTAGAATTGCGTAAATTAATAAAACAATTGAAAATCGCATAGCGTGCAGTTTATTTTGGACTAACAGGGCAAAAGAGGAATACAAGTATGTGAATGAGAAAAGTCTCGTGAGAAGAGTCGATCGTGGGAGAGCGACCTTTATTGTGTCGCGAGCCGGAGGTTGAGCGGCAGTCGGTGCGTTTAACTCGTTGTACTTGTCATTCAGACATCCCAGGAATTCAACACCGCCAGGAGCCAGACATCACGGCACGACGGGGACATTTCTCACTTTGAATTACGTCCTCGTCGCGGGAGAAGCTCAAAACAAACAAGAATTATTGGGTAAAAAGAAGGAGACGCGCGCAGGAGGAAAGCGGTGAGTATTTTTTTTCCCTCACAGTTCTTCTCAGCTCGGAGCTAACAGGTTAGCATGCGACCTGTTGTTGGGTTAGCTCCGGAGCTAATGGACGCCTTCCAGCCGCACAGGCCGCGGACCCACACGGGCTCAATGTGACCCGGTGCACACTGGACTTATCATATCCGCAGCCTCAGACAGAAAGGTCGCCCGGTTTTGGTGACTTTTCAGCGACCTTGACAGGCTCCTTGGGTAGTTAACGCTCAGGTGCCTGACGCAGGAGAATTAGCATGGAGGTAGCCGCTCTGTTAGCATGTGATGCTACTCTAAATAGTGGAGAGGAGGAGGAGGAGGAGGAGGATATTGTTTCAGTCCAGGTAAGTTTATCTACTTTAAAATGCTGTCCAGCAAGTTCATGCCGAAGCACAACGGTGGATGTCTCGGAAGATCACAATGAGTAAGCCTGTTCGCAAGCTGGAGCAGGTCAAGTCAATAATAAAAACTGATCAAAAGTAAAAATCTACAACAGCTAAAGTTGGAAATTATTACTGAGTTGTATTAGAAACGTAAAAGATTTGATGGTAATGTTTGGGATAGGATGTAAAAATACAATGCCATCAATAGGATTAGGACATATGTAGGAAAAATATGAGCTTATAGTATTAATAGGCTATGAACTAAAAAAAAAAAAAAAGTAAAGTGTGTATGAAGCAACTTTAATTAGACTTCAGCATTTCAGTTGGGGACAAATATGATTAATTTATGATTAAAACATATAATGATAATGATCTATGGAAATTTGCCCAAGATGTTTTTTTTTTTTTTTTACAAAAGTAAGAACTGTTTTAAAATGACGCTTTTTAGTCTTGGTCCAGAAACATTCAGGAAATAAGTATTAACATTTTAAGGATTAGTGTGTTGTGTTATCTCCTGGTCAGCACTCGCCTCATCACCTCATCAAAGAAAGCTTTTATTCCTTTCAATTTACCTCCCTCCAACATATTTGCCTAACTCGTTGGGTAGCATGACATTACTCGGCGTGCTTGTTTATCTAACCATGTTTTCGTGTTATTTCCAACAGCGGCGTGCAGATGTGAGCGCGGACATCAGCGACTCTCACTATCCCTGGAGTAGTGACGCCCTCTTCATCCACATCACTGTCGATATAAATGCTCTTACATGAAGAGGGGGGAGAAACCCGAAGGATACCGACAGATGAGGCCCAAGACGTTCCCAGCCAGCAGCTATAGCGGCAACAGCCAGCAAATGTTGCAGGAGATACGGAACAGCCTGCGGAACTTGTCCAAGCCCTCCGACCCACCGAAGGCAGACTTCGGTTTACCTGTGAAAATGCACCCGGACGATCCGAGGCAGCAGGGGCGCAGCAGCAACCCCAAAAACCATTACCAGAAGGCCTTACAGGAGATACGCAAGTCCCTGCTGCCTTTCGCCAACGAGTCCAACACGTCGGGCTCCGACGTGAACAAACACATGTTGCTGGAGCCCCCGTGTGCCGGCTTCGAGGAGGTGAGAAGCCCATTTTTTGTTTTGTCGTCACACTTGCAGGTCCTTGCGAAAGACTTTGTGGAGAAATGTCATTCTATACATATCTGTGTAATTGAGCGTAATCGCGAGGTGCACTTTGTCTGCTACAGAATTATGTGTAAAATGACTGGAATGCAAAGTGGCACGACAAGTTGTACAGTTTTACAATATGAGCACTTCCTTTGTTGGCACCTGACATTTGTTTTGGTTGCGTGCATGCCATTCAGGTATGAGGTGGAGTGATGTTCAACTGTAACAAACATCTGTGGGGGAAAAAAAGAAAAATAATAGCAACAGGTACTGCACTTGGCTGGTTAGAATTTTGTCTTTTTCTTTGTTTGCCACTGAAGGTTTGAAGTTTTAGAGCCTCCGCTTCCTAAAATCATGTACTTTGGTGTGTCAGGTGAATGAGATTTGGCCGTTGGAATGAAAGATGTTATGACAACCTTCTATTATCCTTAATGAGCTCCGACAATATATGTTTTCTAATTGGGCGGTCAGGTTTGATTTGTTTGAAAAACAAACTGCTGTGACTTCCAGAGTAAACACAGTCATCTGATGAGCGTCAGGCAGGCAGACCAAGGCCCCTCGGGAGGCATTTATTCCGCTTCCTAATTGACTGCTTTTGTGGATCAGTTGCCAGTTATATCATTCTCGTAGCTCACACAATGCATTCTTTTTCTCTCAAGCCAAGCAACTTTCGAGGTGCAGCTCCAGATTACATGAGTAAGCCGAGCTACCAGGACCCAATGAGGGAACAAATGGCTGCTGCCAACCCCTCCGCTGCAGGCCTGAAACCCCCAGGTATGTAAACGGTGTTCGGCGAATAACTTATTTTATTACCCTCCCAGTTTTCTTTGAAAAATAATTTTGGACATGTGTTCAAATAGGATCGCCATGGTGTTTGAGTCATTGTATCATTTAAAGGAAGCGGTTGAATGGAAATTGACTTCTGGTGATTTGGAAATAGCTTCGTCTTTGTCTCGGTTATCTTTTATCTATTACAAAAAAAAACAAAGCAAATTGTAAAAATGAAATGTGTATAATTCCAAGTATTTGTGTCATTCCAAATAACAGTGTTAACAAAACAAATAGCTACGAGTTATTGAAATACATACAGTTTGTGTTTACGTGCGTATTTACACAGAAAACACAGCTGTGATGTTTTGCTTGTGTGTCTCCAGGAGCGTCTCATATCCCGCAGGCCGTGCTGAGGAGACCGAGCTGGAAGGGCTCCAAGGAGTCTCTGGCGCCCCGACACGGTCCGCTGGTGGTGGACGGGATGATGTACCGCTCAGACAGCCCCGGCCCGCCTCCCGCCTTCCCCCAGGGCCACCCTGTCAACAGCCAGAGGGTCAACCCTCCTCTGCCGCCGCAGGTGCGCAGCGTCACTCCCCCGCCGAGCCGGGGGGCCATGGCTCCCGGGTCGTCTTGGGACAGCAACCCATCCACGAAGCGCTACTCCGGAAACATGGATTATCTTGTGCCCCGCATCTCGCCGGTACCCCAGGGGGCGTGGCCCGACGGTTACCCACAGGGAGCGTCGCAAAATCAGCACGGGATTAGTCCAGTGCCCGTGGCCCACCAGCCCATCATAATGCAGAGCTCAGGGGGAACCAAGTTCACGTTCCCCTCCAGCTGGTCTCAAAATGGTTCTGCTCAGCAGGACTACATGGCGGGAGGCAGCAGGCAGCCTCCTCCACCGTACCCGGTCAACCAGGTCAGCCGCCACAGTCCCACTGACCAGCAGATGCAGGCGGGGGGACCTGCGTCCTCCCCTTCTTACCTGAACGGGGGAAACCTCCCCCAGTCCATGCTGGTTCCCAACCGGAACAGTCACAACCTGGACATGTACAGCATCGGCCCCCCTCAGTCCTGGAGCCAGGGACCCCTGGCCGCCAGCCAGCCCCAGTCGTCCTCTGGCAACGGCAACAACCAGGACCTGTCCCCGTCATGGCAGCACAACAAGCCGGTCCGCTCCAACTCTTTCAACAACCACCAGCTGAACAGCAGGCCGGCTCACTCCGCCGGCTCGCAGCCCTCCGCCACCACGGTCACCGCCATCACGCAGGCGCCCATCCTGCAGCCCGTCAAAAGCATGCGGGTACAGAAGCCCGAACTGCACACCGCCGTCGCTCCGACACACCCGCCTTGGCAGGTACCGCCACCCGCGGCCGCCCCCGCCTACCCGGAACCCCCGGCGCCCGTCCGTCAAATCTCCGGAGCGACAGAAGCCCCCAGCTACCAGGGCCCCCCTCCACCCTACCCGAAGCACCTGCTGCAGCAGCAGGCGGCGGCTGGAGCCCCCCCGGCCTACGACCCCGGGGCCAACAGACTGGTGGGCAGAGAGGAGAACCCCGAAGAGGAGAGCAGCGGCGGTGACGGCGCCAAGACCTCGGAGAGCCCGGAAGGTGGCGCGGCGACTGAGAAGGAGAAGAAGCAAATCACCACGTCTCCAGTTCCAGTTCGCCGGAACAAGAAAGACGAGGAGCGGAGGGGGGAGTCCGGAAGAGTCAATCTGTATTCGCCCCAGGCCTTCAAGTTCTTCATGGAGCAACACGTGGAGAACATTCTAAAGAACCATCAGCAGCGGATTCGCAGGAGGAAGCAGCTGGAAAGTGAGATGCAAAGGGTAGGAATGCCGATTTTACAAAAAAAAACATCGACAAATATGTTTTCCAACTTTTTTTTGTTCTATTTTCCAGTGTTCTTTACTCTCTTTTCATGGCTGTGTAATCTGTCACTGACCTTTTTTCCTGCTGCTCTTGTTTGTTTGTTTTTTTCTCTTCTCAGCTGCTTTCCCTCTATCTTTCTCTCCTTCCTTCCTTGCTGTCACTAACAGCTGATATAAAAGGTAAAAGTGTCTGCTGTCCGGTCACACAACACAACACAACACAACACACATCATCAGTGACTCATGTAATGTTGCTCGACGTTCCCGAGGCATGACGTACACCTTCATACATTCCGTGTGCCGTTTGATCTTAAATGTGTTGACGTGGAACCGAACTATGTATTTTTAAATTGGTTGTCTGATGTGATAACTGAGCGCTTGCCTGCATGCGCCGCCTTGCGGATGAGAGCGTGGTAAACCCCCACGGTGGCCGGAGAGGCTGCATGCGACCCGATGAGCTCCGATCCGATTGGTCGTGACACTGCCGCATGGTTTCGTTTTAACATGAAGACGTACAGCTGCATCTCCGTCCCAACGCGCCTGTCTAACCCGGACGCGTGACTCGTCTTTTTGTTTTCCTGACTCGGCGTTTTGTTTCGTCCCCAGGTGGGTTTGTCCTCAGAAGCCCAGGAGCAAATGCGCATGATGCTCTGCCAGAAGGAATCCAACTACATCCGGCTAAAGCGGGCCAAGATGGATAAGTCCATGTTCAAACGGATCAAGACCCTGGGCATCGGCGCGTTTGGCGAGGTGTGCTTGGCCAGGAAGGAGGACACGGGAGCGCTGTACGCCATGAAGACGCTCCGCAAGAAGGACGTGCTGCTGAGGAACCAGGTGGCCCACGTCAAGGCCGAGCGAGACATCCTGGCCGAGGCCGACAACGAGTGGGTGGTGCGCCTCTACTACTCCTTCCAAGACAAGGACAACCTGTACTTCGTCATGGAGTACATTCCCGGAGGGGACATGATGAGCCTCCTCATCCGGCTGGGGATCTTCAAGGAGGACCTGGCCCAGTTCTACATCGCGGAGCTCACGTGTGCCGTGGAGAGCGTCCACAAGATGGGCTTCATCCACCGAGACATCAAGCCCGACAACATCCTCATCGACCGAGACGGACACATAAAGCTGACGGACTTTGGTCTCTGCACCGGTTTCCGCTGGACACACGACTCCAAGTATTACCAGAGTGGTGAGTGTCCTCTTTAATGCCATTGCTAATGTGTGCGGCTCCACAAGGAACCTTGTAGATGTATGGAACCAGTTGTAGGCCTCGTTAGGTGAGATGGTCTGTTCATTCAGAGTTTTTGTCGTCGTCTATTGTACATTTAACTGTCGACAATCCTCCCTCTCTCTCTTTTCCCAGGGGACCACGCGCGGCAGGACAGCATGGACTTCAGTAAAGAGTGGGAAGATCCGGCCAACTGCCGCTGTACAGACCGCCTGAAGCCCCTGGAGAGGAGGAAGGCCCGGCAGCACCAGCGCTGTTTAGCGCACTCGCTCGTGGGCACGCCCAACTACATCGCTCCGGAAGTGCTGCTCCGGACAGGTACGGCCTTCCACGGTCACTCACGTCGGCGTCGGGCTCCGTTCATGTGAAACGTCAAGACACTTCAATTAAATATTGTTTGTGCTTCATCAGCCTGAACTCTTGATTGCTGCACCAATGCCGGCATGTCTTCCAGAACGTCCTCAGTGTGTCCACTGTGTTTGCAGGATACACGCAGCTCTGCGACTGGTGGAGCGTGGGCGTCATCCTGTACGAGATGGTGGTCGGGCAGCCTCCTTTCTTGGCGACCACGCCCCTGGAGACGCAGCTGAAGGTATATGCGCGGTGCCTGTGCTGAAATGTGCCTCCTCCTCCTCTTGTCTCTCCTCACGTCGTTTTGTCTCCGGGGCAACAGGTGATCAACTGGCAGAGCACGCTGCTCGTCCCCCCGCAGGCCAAGCTGAGCTCCGAGGCGTCGGACCTCATCGTGCAGCTGTGCCGCGGGCCCGAGGACCGCCTGGGGAAGAACGGCGCCGACGAGATCAAGGCCCACCCCTTCTTCATGAGCGTGGACTTCTCCAGCGACCAGCGGCAGCAGGCGGCACCGTACATCCCCACCATCGCCCACTCCACCGACACGTCCAACTTCGATCCGGTGGACCCGGACAAGATGTGGAGCAGCGACAGCGACGGCGAGGACGACCTCAACGACACGCTCAGCTGCTGGTTCCGCAACGGCAAGCACCCCGAGCACGCCTTCTACGAGTTCACCTTCCGCCGCTTCTTCGACGACAACGGGCACCCGTACAGCTGCCCCAAGCCCATCCAGTACGAGGGCGACGGCGAGGACGAGGCGGACCCCGAGGGCCAGGAGAACACGCAGGGCCCCGATCTGGTCTACGTGTAGCCCCTGAAGCCGGGGGACGGGGGGAGGGTCAGCTTTGATCATAGGAGAGTGTGTTTGTAGGTCACACTCGCATGAACACGAATGAAAGAAATCACGAGAATCAAAATCACTTTGCTGAATGAGAAAGTCCACATGGCGTCACGGCGGCGCCGCAGCGCATGACTGAACGGTTGTAAAAAAAAAAACCATGCGATAAAAAATACGAAATAAAACCCGCAAAAGCTGCTGATCGTCGGAAAAGACGGCTGTTAACGTGAGACTTTGGAGTGAAAACCCCAACGGCGGGGAACGACTACAGCAACGCCGGCGCCTCGTCCCGCTTCCCGCCGACGCCGCCGCCTCTCTTCTTATCGAAGACTCAAACTCCATGTGGACACAGGCTGTGGACTGTGAGCTCGCCGGTCGGCGGTCCAGCTCTGCTGGTCGCTAAACACTGAAAACACCCACAGGCCACTAGATCTGCCTGCCGGCACCACGACTACTCAACCATATCGTCGCCATGGCGATAAAACCATTTCAACATGTTTTTGGGTCTCATTTGGTTAAAAGCACAAACCTTAAAATCACTTTTTTTTTTGCACTTTTTATTGCCAGATATCACTGAATTGAAATTCTGATTAGAAAAAAAAGGTTGATTTTAAACTAGTTTGAGGCAACAGAGGAGCCTGTAGTTAAAAGTTTTATTGATTTCAAACCACTGGTAGCTCGTCACCGAGCACAGGAACGAGGCGAAAGTGAAACACGAAACACGATACCGAACTATCCGGCGATTCGCTTTAATCTGCTCCTGCTTCTCATTTTGAATGTTTCTTATCCGTGCGGCTGGAAGAGGAAAAGGAAGCAGGGAAAACGACAGGGTGCTCCGCCTATCATCACCCCCCCCCCCCCCCCCCCCTTTTTAAAACCTTAATTTATTTCACAAACTGTAGCTGGTGAGGCTCGTGTGTAGATTTGAGTGTGAGAATTACATTTACTGGTTAAAAAAAAAAAAATCTTAATTTATATTTCAATGTCTGTTGCAATGGGGATTTTTAGTGTTGTAGAGATTTGCTGGGAAGATTTGCTCTAATTATTCATTGCTGTGCCTTTTTTTTTTTTTTTTTTTAATCTTTCACCAAATATTAAAGGGGGTTCTAATAATCAAGACTGGTATTTTAAAGTGAGAGTTAGCAGCAGTAGTTGAATGAACTACAGTAGGATTTTTTTTTTTTTTCTAATTTATACTTAAAATGTATTTATAAATTAAGTTGTATACAGTGGATGTAAATATTTGTTTCTCTTCCCAGTAAGATGATTTTAGTTTGTGTTTTCCTGGGCAGGCCCTCGTCAGTCCTCACTGCTGCTGCCTTCCGTCATTCTGTGACTTTGAACACTAATCCAAGGACTCTGATTACATTTAATGACTTGTTTTTTTGTTGTCGTCGTTGAATTTAGACTTCATGCTGTCTCTCAACCAAAGCACTAAATAGGCGAGTTGTTTATTGACACTCATGACCCCCACAGAAGTAGTTTTACTTTTTTTTTTTGGTGGCGTTTTATTCCACTATGTCTCGGAGGAATCTCTGTGCTGAAGGAGGACTGGACTCACTACAAAGCTGTAACCCGCTGTACTACTTTTACTTCTCTTTGTAGGAAAGATCTCTGAATGTAGTTTTTTTTTTTTTTTTTTACGGACTTCTCTGTTGACCGCTGTCGTTCTGCACTGGTTTTGTGTTTTTCATGCAGAGAGTTTTATTTTTGTGTAACGTTGTTCCGGGAGGTTTGGGATCAGGGACGAGGGTGATCAATAAAAGAATGTAAACAGGTTCTACAGCCACAGAGTTGTTCTTTTTTAATTCCTTTTGTTTGTGCGTTACATGAACCACGACGCTTCAAAGAAGCCAATTATTTTCTTCAGAGTCGTGTCTGCTTTCCAAATCAACATTTTAAAACCATGTTGCTGCCTGCCGCCACCAGATGGCGCCACACCGGCTTGCCCTGTCTGACATGGTACTATTTTTAAGAGTTGATCTCGTTGATATTGATACAAGTAATTAATCAGATTAGGTCATGGGTTTAATTTGAACATCTCTTAAAAGCAACTTCTATAGTTGCACAAAGTTCAAAACCTCAACTCAGAATCTCGTGATTTTGGACTCAAATCAATTTAGTAAAGCTGGGATCCATGAAGGTTTCCATGGAAACATCACTACTTTAGTCTTTTTCTCATTTGACCTTAAGACCAATTGAAAATGTCTTTTTAATAAAAACAGGATTTGGACACACTAACAGAAGATTTTTGTATTTCATCCTTTCAAAACCTTTTTTTAAGGTTTACCGATATTAAATGTACAACATGTTATTACTTTTAAAAGGTACATTTATGTTACACTTAAGCTCAACTAAAACTACTTAAGATGAAACACAAAGGACATAAAAGTTGAAGATACAAATGTACCAAATATGGCTTTTTAAATAATATTCAAGTGGAACCTTTGGAGCTTGTGGAATTACTTTTATTTTAGAGCCTTTATTTTGAAGTCTAAGAGCAGAGGGGTTTTTGTGACTGGTGAAATAGGAGGATTCCCGTCAGATCAATCTATTGAACTTTGCCCCCTTTCACTCTACATTCTTTAAGCTTCTCATTAACGTCACTACTTTACTTCTCACTCTGCTGAACCAAACTCTGAATTCCACGTTTTTACTTTTAGCTTTTTGTTCTCTGGACCGATCAATTTCATACTTCCCAGCTACTGTTAAGCCTAATCTTTATTAAAACCCCACCACATAAATGACAACTCATAGATATAAACTGTTGAAAAGATTCTTCATTTCATGGGATCAGCCAAGTGTCAGTTAACTTTTACTTTTCTCTGCCAATAATGCAAACTTGAGAATCAAACTGTGGTAAAGACATTGAGACAATACATTTTATATTCTGACAATATAAACAGTCGTCTTCAGACTTTTTGTTTTGGGAAAGCATTTTTCATACTCTTTACATTGTAACAATGATGCAACGGGCATAATTATGTGTGGAACATTTAATCGGGGTATTTATAGGCAATTTTGTTTTATTTTTAACTCCCTTCGGTGTGTTTAACTTTCAAAACGTATGAGTGAGGTGTCAAGTCCCGACTTCCCCGAACCGGAAGCGTGCAAACCGTCTTCGGACATACGAGTGGAGACATCAAACTTACACAACAAACTTAACTTAAACAAGCTTATTTTTAATGGATCTGCAAAACTGTTTGAATTTCCAAAGAGAACTTCTGTACCTCCCGCCCACAGTTACCCAGTGGCAAACGTTACACAATGTTACAGAAACGCTTCCAACCCAAAGAAATCTGCATGCAGGAAACAAAAAACAAAAAAAAAACAAAAACAGGGAACCGAAAACAAAAGATAAACGTAAAATAAATCATACAGATAAAAATGAAACATTGATAAACAGGACATACTGTATAATGCCGTTCTCTTGGCTGGAGGAGAAATTCAAACTCTTTAGCTGCACTCCGGCTCCTTGACCAAAGCCCCGAACGTGCAGATTATTAAATTGTGATTTCATTGGGTGGATGTGGCTCCGCCCACCACACAGCCCCGCCCCTGTCTTCCATATAAGGCACAGGACAAAATTAAAACCCCCCCACACACACACATACAAAAGGGGCTCGCCACGCCTCTGTCACTTGGTAACAAATTGTAAAGGACCAAATACGGTTAGACAACAGAAACCTCACTAAGTGTACAAAATGTTAATCCTACATTTCTCTTTGATTTTTTTTTTTTCCTTTGATTTTTTTTTACATTTTGAATTCCTCTGACTGAAGTGAGTGTGGTGGGTGGGTGGGGATCAGGGAGGAGGAGGAGGAGGAGGAAGAAGAGGAGGAGGGTGAGGGTGTCCAACCAGGCGTGCTCAGGCAAAAAAGGAAATAATAAAAAAGATGAGCTGGTCTTTCAACACTTTTTTTTCCTCATTTCATTCCTTTTTTTTTTTTTAATACAACCTTTAAAACAAATGACAAGAAACGTGACTCGATTTCTCTTTTTATCAGAAATAAACAATCATCAAATGCAGAGTGGAGGAAATATGGTGAGGAAGAGGAGGAGGAGGAGGAGGAGGGGGAGGAAAGGGGGGAGGGTTTAAACAAGTGAGGTGGTTTATTGTTTTATTCTGATAAGAGACAGACAGAGAGTGTCAGTGTGCAAGAAAACTCATGAGACAGGTTAGAGGGCGAGAGAGTTAGCAGTTAGAGAGGGTGAGTGAGTGTTTGTGTACGTGTATGTGTGTGTTTCTCTGTGTGCGTGTGTGTGTGTGTGTGTGTGTGTGTCTGTGTGTGAGACATTGTGTGCGTTAGTGAGTGAAACAGGAGGTGTTCAACTGCAGCACTTGCTCTTCCAGCCTGTGACTCCGCCTCCGCTGCTGATGTCCACGTTTTCACTGTTGGGCTCTTTTACGGGCGTCTGTGACACAAAACACACCAAACTCATCAGACACACACACAGGAAACACACTCTGCTTGCTGACAAATGGATTTCTAACCCTTTTCAATTTATTGACCGACAATTAGAATCAACTCTTCGCATTTGTGTGGATTTTTAAGGCCGTTCTCAAATGATCCGATCGGCCAAGCGCTTCATTTGCATCTCAGGATTCTCTTGCGACTCCTTAGGTCCAGCAGCTGGAATCCTGAGAGGAGGAGGAGGAGGAGGAGGAGTCGCCGCTCACCTTTCTGAGGATGTCTTCTGCTAACGTGAGAAAAGCCTTCTCGATGTTGATATTGGCCTTGGCGCTCGTCTCAAAAAACCTAATGCCGTGCTCCCTCGCAATCTGCACACAGGGAATGGCAGCGGGTCAGGACGCGATTTGAAGGAGCCCAAAAATAAAGCTGCTGATCCGGAGATCAGGTATCACTCATACACACACACACACATACACATACAGACACACACACGTGTGTGTGTCTGTTAGCGGATCTGATTTTGCTCAATCTGTTGATGTTTTTTTGTGTCCGATTAAATCTGTGAGTGAGACAAACATCTGAATAAACTGCTGACGTGACGACGTTGTAAGATAATAAAAGAGCAGTTTTCCAGCAGTCCAACAGACGAGTAGAGAAATGTGTGTACATGATTTCTTTGTGGGTGAATTCATGTCATGAAACAAAAGGACATATTCTCATCAGGGTTGATAAGAACAACAACAATCATCGATGATTCACTGGAGGTTGCATCACTTTAAATAGATTTGGAAATATTTCCAATGTATTTAAAACAAGCATGTAAAGACACACACCGACTGAAAACAAATCAAAAACAAATACGTCTACTTTGAATCGACTTCAATATCAATTTAAAAGGCGTAATAATAATAATTCCAACAGAAAATGTGTCATTAGAAGCCGGTTTACTGATAAAGATGCTCTGCAGTTGTTCAAACAGATGGGAGGAAAATAAATCAACATTATTTTCCTCTTCCTCTGCTGATATCTCCACCAAGTATAATCAGAGCGTGTGTTCAATGCAAAGAGGCGTTTCCATTCCAGGAGATAAACGACGTCTAACTTGTAAACACCGGCTGTTTCCAGCGCCTCGTCCTAAATCTATTAAATCATTATTCTGTAGTTCGACACTCTTCTGGGAATCAGCAGGTGGCTTCAAGACGACGTCAGCTCTGAGTTGGAACGTGTCAAACAGATCTAACGGCCCACAGGAAGTGCTCCTGGACTCACCTGCTCCCCCTTGGCCTTCGGTACGACCCTCTTGTCCTCCATGTCACACTTGTTGCCTAGCAGCATTCTCTCCACGTCCTCATTTGCATGCTGGGGGTAAGAAAAAAAAAAAACAGAACAAAGGGAAGATTTTAAAATCAGGCAAGATGAGAAATCAAGGTTGAAGTAAACCGGACCGGAGCAGTTTGGTTTTAAACCTAGAGGAACATCGAGCACTTGTCCACCAATTAGCTGCTTGTTTGGTTCGTCAGGCGTCTTTATTTGTTATGATCACAAAACCTGTAAAACAAGTCTACCTCCGGGTCTCAATAACATTAAACCTTGACCTTAATCTGGTTGCAGACAAATGGATTATTGGCTAATAGAACTACATAGATAGAATCCGGGGAAACGCAACAGGAGCAGGGACGACTTCAAGAAAGTCGTGTTTACTTTCCCCAAAGAACTTTTAACAGTGAGGGTGGGAAAGAAAAAGAAGAAAAAAAAGCCTCTGAATCAAAGACAGAGTTTCAGTGTTTCAGAGGCTGATTATTATTATTATTATTATTATTGTTAACCACAGATGCACAAAGGTGGTGCAGTTTCGGGATGGCAGAACTTTTTATTGACAATGTGCTCACTAGAGGGTCTGTTGATGTTCACCTTTCTGTCCCACCCTGCTACTGGAGTCGCATCCTTCTCCACTATTACAACTAAAAGCTTTTAAGAACAAGGCCCTGTGTCTCTGTTCCGTCTGCAGGACGTGGAACTGAGCGTCCGCTCGTCCAGGAAGTGAAGCAGAACCGTCACCTCCGCTTCTCCTGCAGTGATACGGATGCAAATGGACATGTGGCTCATCTGGATGGGGTTGAGTCACAGACTCGGGAGTGAACTGTGCACCGGCCTGTTAGTCACATTGGCTGCATTCCTGCTCACCATTTATCACTGGGCCATTGTGCCGGCCACAAAACAAAAGATGCGAGAAGCGTGCAAACACTTGACTCTCCCAACGGGAGGATGAAAAGATTTTTTTTTTTTTTGTTGTTGTCATGTTTGGCGTCTCACCTCGTCGATGTTGCGCAGCCATTTGCTGATGTTTTCGAAGCTCTTGGCGTTGGTGATGTCGTAGACCAGCATGATGCCCATGGCTCCTCTGTAGTAGGAGGTGGTGATGGTGTGGAACCGTTCCTGGCCTGCTGTGTCCCTGCACACAACATGGATTTACTCACAAACTGCTGCTTTTTTTTTTTTCTTTCCCCCACTCATACAAATCCAGCTCTCAAGCATCCAAAACAAAATTCTTCACGAGTATCGCAGGTCGTCACTTCATGGCAGTTCAGCTGGGCTGTGAAATAAGTGAAGGATTTCGTAGAGTTGGAGAAAAACATTCGCCCTGCCACAAACAGAAACACCGTCTGATGGAGGAAAACTCGTTTCAGCAATATTCTTGAAAATCCATTTGAGGCCCCGATTTCACAACTAATCTGTTTTTAAATGTTACAAAATGGTGAAAACGGCTGAATAGTTGAGGTTTTAAAGAAGTGATAGATGGATATATTTTGTTTTGTGGACGGGGGACGTCAATGATCCGTCGATTTTGCACAAGCAAGCCAAATTGGATTTCCACCTGTTACAGTCCATCATAAGGTGCTGCCAGAAATGTGCAGAACTTTTTTACGGAATCATTTTTGATCACAACTGGCTGGCGATTAAACATTCAACGGCCCATTAAGCACGGTTCAGACGGGGTCTCACGGCAGTGATTTGTTTTCTGCTCAGAGGACCCGCGTTTACTCGGATTATTCATTTAATTGAACTTGATTGGAGGAGCCGGCGAAGCCAGGGGAGTCAAGTTGGGCCTCGTACGAACGCATCCAATTCCACCGCAGGCGAGCCGTGTCCCTCACACGTCGGCACTAGCACGCACCCCGACTGGGACATGTTCCTATCTGGGGGAAGCCCTGCCAACTCACATCCATCACTGCTGATACACACAGAGCTCTGCCCAGGAGCTCCGGTAGCACATTCAACTGCAGGGCAACTTCCAGAGCGGAAAACAAAAAGAAGTCGGAATTAAGAGCCGAGTTCTGGTGAACCCGCCACCAGGTGATTTAATCTCGTCACGGTGGAGGAAGATGGAAAAGAAAACCAAGTCAAACAGCTGCAGAGAAGATAAACATCAAATGTGATCAGGTGGGAGATCACTTGTATCGTTTGTTTAAGAGTGTGTGAGACAAAGATCCGAGTTCTAGAAGGCGCCAACACAGATCTTTATATCCACGTGGGGCAAAGTTTTGTGTCAAACACACAGAAAAGGAAGTTAAATATTAAAATTTCTGGATTTTTCTCTGACTCAAATCTGTCTGCTTGTGTTTCTGTTGGACAACTTTTCCCCCCAGGAACTGAGAAAATGCAGAGACGCGGCCTTAGACCTGAAATCTGGAGCTCAGAGTGCAGCTTGTCACAGTTAACAAGTCATCTTTCTAATTGTTTGACTACAAACAGTCAAATCTCCTGTGACAATTTCCCAGACGTGAAGCGGGGCCGCACTGTATTTAAATGATCTCGTCAAACAAACAGCCCAAAGCTTTCTTCTCCTAGTGTGAGCCCTTTCTGACATAAGAGTGGGAGTGGTAGCACAGGTGTCTCTGTGGACTAGATAATACTGAAAGATTAGTATTGAATGGAAGAGGAGGGAGACGTGTTGACATAGAAATGTCTTCCTGCTGATTACTGTTTTGTCCATCTGAAACACAACTGACGACGTGAAACTTCCAAGTCATAAGATGCTGCGATGAGTCGTAGCCAAAGCTTTCTTCATTCGAGTTATGAAAGTACATCTCGGTCGCTGGCTTTTATACAAATCAAGCCCATTTAGTGTTCCGAGTCCTGCCAGATGAGGCAGTTTGGCCGTCAGTCCCGGCTGCTGTGGACGACGATGATAGCCCTGCAGCAGACAGTTGACCATTTCCTGTCCTCGCATACCTCTGTGCTTGAGGGAGGTTTGTCGACCAGATGTTTCTCTGCGATACCACGCACAAGAAATGGTGTTTGCAGCGAGTGCTTGGTGGAAATTCGCAGCCCTGAAAACTGCTGGCTTGGAAAGAAGTGATTGGAAGTCACTGTGTGCAACTGAGAGCTGGATGCGATTCCCTTCTGGGATTTCAACCCGGGTCGACTTCACACTCAAGACGAAAGCCAAATGCAGAACCAAGGGAACAAGAGATATCCAGGATATACTTTGGAATTGAAGGAATAACACATCCCAGCATGGTTCATTTATGAAACATGGAAAAAGAAGAACACAATATAAAAGATGAGACAATGACAAAGCCACCATCCTGACCCAGAATTGACCTTTGGCTAAGCCCCGCCCACCTTAGTTACTGTCGCTAACTCGGCCAAGCTGTCGTTGCAAACCACATGTTTATATCGCCACCTGGCTGATTTGGCGACCTTGACTTCAGCGGCTAACGTCAGCGTTCATCAGGTTAGCTAGGTGGCTAGCTCGGGAAAGCTCAGTGCGGCTCGCGTTGTGCGATCGATATCATGCGACGGGATTGCTAAGATTACACAAGACATTGTTGTTTATAGTTGTGGCATTGAGTCTGTGTAGTTTGTTACTCAGCTTCATCCGCAGGACACATTTGCCCATGTTTTGTTTGGGTTTTAGAGAAGTGATGACGTAAACCTCATTCATGCTTTCAGGATGCCGCGTGTTGCTGCTGCATGTGCTCCATGCACATCGTTTGACCATTTCTGCATCTTAAATAACGTCAAAATGTTTAGCGTGTCCGGGCATTTGGCAGTGGAAAGCTATTGGTTCGTTTGTGTTGGGGGGGCGGGGCTAAGCCAAAGGTAGGAGAAAATCAGGTTTTCGACATGCGCCGGATGACTCGGCTCCACACAATAGTTATATTTAGCTGAACTTCCCATTTATAGAAAGACCAAAAAAAAAAAAAAAACATCCTTCAAATATGTATGAAAACTTCCAGTGGGCGTGTCGATGTGTGCAGCAATCACTGACTGAACTGGAGCCTTATGAACTACATGCTCGTCTAACATGCACCACCACCAGTGAAACATCCAGAGCAGCCCATAATAACACCCCCGGGAGCAAGTAAACACACACAAAATAAATGTGTGAAAGAGAAATGGTTACTGATTGTGATTTGTGCAGCACTGAGGGTGAAGGATGAAGTCAGTGGGAATCCAGTGGAACCCCCCCAGTCACTTCCTCTTCCCCGTTACTTCAGTTAAGAAGCTGAGTCAGTATTTCTGAGCTGCTTCTCAGTGAAGTTGCTTTGTGGAACTCACCAGATCTGTAGTTTGATCTTCTTTCCTTGTAATTCAACAGTTTTGATCTTGAAGTCTATTCCTGTAATAAAAAAAAAAAAGCAGAAGGAAAGAAAGAAACATCAGCATGGTGAACAATCCAGAGTAAACAGTGTGGTCACTTGTTGGACTTAATCAACGTGGAAAACCATGAAGAGCTATAATGAAATTTACACAGAGAAATTACAACTTAGAAAAGGATCAATCGAGTCAGAATTTGCTAAAGAAAGACAATTTGGGAGACGGAAATGAAGCGTGAGTGAGCAGCGTGAGCATCAGAGACGGTATCTCTTCCTGATTCTGCAGCGTCATGCTCAGGCCTCGACTGCCGACACACAAATGAACCAGGTTCCACAGTGACGAGAGGTGAGAGGAGGGTTCTATCTGCACTGCAGTAACCTCATTACTGTAAAACACGCGGCTGGTCTGAAACAAGATGTTAAGGTGTGGTTGTGGACGGTGACAGTTTGTACAGAGACCTTTCCTATTTAGTTGGACAAAGTGGACTGATGATGCAACGAGGGGGACGGACCGCTGAATTTGAAAAGTACGAGTGTGAATCTTTAACACAAAGCATATTGAGTTCGTTCATCCAGGGAAAATTGGATTTTCTCCGAGCAGAACGATGTCAAATTGACACTGGAAACCTCAGTAATGATCAAGTAACGTATGTGGACACCGAGAAGTGTGGGAGATTTAAGATTAAAATAAAATACTACAGTTTACCAGACAAAGGATTTTCAACTTAAACTTGAGTTGTTTGTGTTTACATGTGCACAACACACATTTGTTCTGCGTTTTAATTGCTCACAACTTAGAAATTGATACAATAAATATATAACCAGAGACAACCATGGCATTTTATAAATGTAGCTGTGATGGTTTTAATCATTTTATAAACTATCTGGTTATACAGATTTTCTGTCCACGTTCTTTTAAACCCATGAAATATTTTGTTCAAGTAAATATATAGTTCACAACTTGATGCAGCACTATTACAGGGTGCTCCGATTCCCGATCTGATATATGATAGAATTCATCTTCCTTTCCGCGATACAATTAGAACTTCAGTTTATTCAGCAACCGAGAAGCCTGGACTTGGTTTATGGCATCGAAAACTCTGCATTGATAAAAACGTTACATCTTATGCAGAGCAGCCTGCAAAAGATGGAATGTTTTTATCAGTGCAGTCGGCGCCCGTCCATGACTCAACAACTCACTCGTTCACTTATGGACGCTCCAGGAACACTTTCCTGCTTGTCGGACAGCTGTGAACACTTAAACACTGAACCTCATGTCCTTCTGGTCTCAAACTGAAGTAAAAAGGAGAAATCAGGGTAACCTGCAAGTCCAGAGGTCCTCTTGTAGAGGCTGCCTGAAGATTTTTACTAAATCATACCTAAACAAACATTTCAGCCATTTTATTTACACACCAGTCATTATCAAAATGTCTTTTTTTTTAACCTTGGTTAACCTTGTACACATTTAAAATGTAATAAATTTTTATCCTGCCTTATTTGATATTCAACTTTCTTTCCATTTATTCTGTGTGGTTGGTTAAAGGAATGTCCTTTGGAGATAAATACATCCTTTCATTTCTATTCTATTAAAATTGTCTGACTAATTCTGTGAAAGGATAAAAACCAAGACACAAAAACAGCTGAAAATATAATGAAATGATTACCAACCGAAATTGTAATTGAAACACCACAAATGCAACATAAGATTTAAAACCCTTGTATATATATATGAAACTGAAAGCTGTGTTTTGCGGCTCCAGGTAAATGTGATTTGGTGTGAAGTCGTCATAAAGGTTGCAGACCTCGTTGATACGTTTCGCCGCCGTGTCACCAGGTGTAGCAGCCTGACGATATCGGATCAGGCTGCCAACCAACCTGAACTAAAATTGTGTTTAACATTGAGAATGTTATTACAATATTTAAAAACCTCATGTGATTAAACCAGTATATTTAAGTATGAAAGTACTTTTGTTGCACATCAAGGCTAAAACACTCTGCGTTTACCTACATGCTGCAGCTTTCGTGCTGAATTTAGACTCGTGATTAGATTTTTGTAGAAAACCAGAAAGGAAGTCATGATTGAGTGAAACTTTCTCAGTTCACTTGAAGGTAAACACGAACCCAACAAGCTCTGAAGAAGTGACCAGTGCCAACAAGAGAAAGGGGCCCTGGAAACACCGTCGTCTCAGGAGAAGGACAACAGAAGTGCGACCCATCACAGTTTCACATTCGGCCACGGGCGGTGCTTTCCAGCGAAAAAGCTGAACTGTCAGTTCTGCCCGAGTCAGAAACTGTGGTTGGATGAAAAGTCCCAAGAAACAGCTGTACTTTAGGTGGGGCAGGGCCACGGGATAATGAAGGAACTGCGTGCCAAATTGTGAGTCACTAAACATGATGCACACCCCAACGAGAGGGAAAGGAACACGAAGAAAAAGACACAAGAAAGAAAAATGAAAAGCCTTCCACGCTGCGGGTTAGGAGAGTTAAGTTCTCAAAATCTGACTGTACAATGTGTTTCTTAAGAAAACACTAAGCAAATCAAGTTTTCGTTCTTATGAAGTGCAGTAGAGAGCCGCCCTGCGATTGCACAATACACATATTTTCATGACATTCAGCAAACCGCTGGGAAAAAAAAAGGCATATTTCAGTAGGACAAAAAAAAAAGAAAAGAAGGAGAGACACTAAAACAGAGCAATAGTGAAGCAAAACATCTTGACTGGGGGAGTATGTGGTTCATGAGCCAGCTCCCTTCTTAATCCCAAAGGAACCATTTCTCCTGGTATGGATTCCTCTGGAACTCGTCACTGGCTTTCACTCATTATTCAGGATTTATTTTAGATGTACAAACCTACACAAACACAGCAGTGCTGATATGCATAACCTGTGCTATGGAAACGGGAAGGAGCGAGAGAGGGACACTTGGAGGACTGGAAACGAGGATGAGTGACGGATGAGAGAGAGAGAGAGAGAGAAAGGGGGGTTTCCAGTGGGGGTATTTTGAGAAGCAGCTGTGCATCTGTGTCTCCAAAGGTATGAGTACTGTGTCAGGAAAAAGCACACAGACACACGCTGCACTTCAACCCGGTTGCTGTGTAAATGTACGCGAGTTAAAACGTTCTTATGTCATCTGGTGGTATGTGACGGTGATTATTGTTACGAGAGCTGCCCTAGAAAAGGCTATGTCATTTGTTTTCAAGACTTACCTAACATCCTGCACCATTAAATCAGCATATTAATCTACTATCGTCCCTCACGCAAGGACAAACGAAGGAAAAGAAAACCTTTGTGCTGTCAGATGCAGGCTGTGATTGAGGAGTCTGCAAAAAAAAAAAAAAAAAAAAATTGCCAACAGTGAAACTTCCTTTCACTCATGTTCACTTTTTCTATAACGTTGTGATGAGTCGCATCTTTCTGGGATGATCTCGTCTCGTCCAGCTTTCCAACCTCAATATAGTAAAATAAAGTTTATTTCTATAAATTTAACTGTTTTCTATTCAGTTTTATTAACCTATTGAATTGAATGATCAAGTAATATTCAGACAATAAAATATCACCGACTAAAGCACAAATTCCCACAAGGCACTGCATATTTTAGAAACGACTAAAGCAGTGAATTATTGCTTCCTATGAGACTCTCTGTATCAGACTTTGGCAACGTCAAAACAACTAATAGCATATCAACTTATCAACTGTCACTCCAATTCTCGATGACGTAAAAGAATCATTGCGGTCAACATATTGTTGTTGTTGTACTCCTGTGCGCCGTACATAATACCTTGTTATGAATACAGATGTGAAGATGAGAGCGGGCAGCAGCGTGTCGCTCGCATGACGACAGTGAAGTTTGAAAGCGGAAAGGTCAGTAACACAAACTTGGGAGCAAACAAACCCGACCAGAGGAAAGTCTCTTCTGCCTCAAGTTGACTGAGAACCGCAGATCTCACCGCAAAAATTTTTTTTTTAGGAAAAAACCGTGCTAGAAATAAATCCTGACCAAAGCTGAACAAACAAGAATGACTGTACAAAGACTTTCATCAATTTTCATAGTCAACTAAAAAGAACCAATAACTTCAGCTGAAAAACTTGCGGAGAAACTTCAAAATGTAAATCTTTTTATCCTTCATAATAAACC
Source organism: Blennius ocellaris (assembly GCF_963422515.1). Taxonomy (NCBI): domain Eukaryota; kingdom Metazoa; phylum Chordata; class Actinopteri; order Blenniiformes; family Blenniidae; genus Blennius; species Blennius ocellaris. The sequence goes on from NC_137667.1 coordinate 13,272,950, forward strand.
GATTATGTTTTGAATGTGGACAGTGGAATACTAAAGACCAAGCTATCACTCTTTGAATAAAATAACAGTCAAAAAGGAAACATGATTATCAGTTGCAGCTCTCCTGTCACTCTGAAGAACACTTTTCCTTTCAAATCAAACTGTCCTGGGCAGACATGTTTAATTTTTTTAACCAACACTTTTGCAGCAGAGTCATTCCTGCGCTGACTTGCGACACAGAAGCAAAGGTCACCATCGGTTGTTTGCTGGAGAACCTGTTCGTCTGGACTGCCGGTCCTCCTGCATCAGACCCAGGTTTCCCCGGGAATTGGCAGAGTTCTGATACGGCTGTCATTAACCCGAAGCAAAACGTACTGGCACGTTTAAATGGGACTCAAAATACAGGAGCGCTTCAGCACGGACGCAGGACTGCATATAAACATTATTGCAGAACTAAGCAGAGAAAAGGCTCATTAAAATAGACGAGTGACAGGAAGTTTGACAACAGCTCTTGTCCAGATGTCAAACACTTTAGTCGACACTAATGCTGCTTCCACTCTGGCTAGGGGTTCATGGATATTCAGTCTGGACAATTTGACAGCGAATGGGTTAAGAAAAAGCCTGGCCTGAAATAAAACCTTAGTCCAGGAATAAGGGATGTGATGCCAGGCACATAGCAAACAGTTACCTTCATGCGGTTCAGCTAAGCACAGTCTAATGTTTCATTATTACTCAGCAGCGATCTTAAGCAACAGGAGTAAATGGATCCTTCACTTGGGCTTCGCAGGCATTTGACATAGTTTGACACTTGACTCATGTGAGCGTGGTGTTTGGATATTTGTATAAAAGAACGAAGAGGGAAAACAAAAAAACAAAAAGCAGCCAGCCCGATGAATTGTTAGTATATGTTCCTTAAATGCAGTTACATACCAGTACTAGAATTCAGATCAGTGTTCTTCACATGTATTTCTCAGTTGATTGTTATATCAGAGTACAACCTGTACTATTGCAACGCGTAAACTATATGTATACTACTCTAACCACACACATTTAGTAACTATAAACAACCAGAAAGTTGTCAGTTTCAACAAATTCACCTTCACCGGCAACATAAATATGTTGCTGTTCAAATGCATACGATTATTGCACAACAGGGCCGACAGTCAATGGAAATGTATTACTTCAAATAACCTACTATATGTTAGCATTAACCTTGTAGTTCTGGTTTCTTTTGAAAAAAGGCTTCCAGATTAAGCAAAAATGAGATACTTTTTAGCAAAAAAAAAAAAAAAGCTTTAATGACAGGAAGAAACGTACAGGCCTGTAGACTCTGGTCCTTTACTGTGTAAGAGCAGCGAGGCCCTAAAGTGCTACTACCCCACTTAGCTCATTAGCTCCTGACTCCACTGTCATGACAGCTATTTCTTCGACACCGAAACCGGTTTTACTTCCCACTCCTGCCAAATTGGAACCAAGTGAAGAAAGAGTATCAATATCAACGTGTTGTCCATATAAAAGAGAAGTCACGGGGCGGTTTGGAGAGAAGCGCACAAAGCTGCAGATGCTAACAGCAGGCCGGAGAGCCTGCACGCTGACAGACGAGCATGAAGTTAGACTCCGATTCGACGTCCTCGGTTAAGTGGAAAGTTAAGGGGAAAGTTGGTTTAATGACATCAGTTAAAACTGCCGTCTTAAACACGTCTGTCGAAATGCACAAGAAAGAGGCGATTAACTTGTGTATTTTAATCCCAAATAGTTATCAACAGTTAGAAATAACTGATCACAATTGCCCATATCATTGTCGTTAAGTACTTTTTTGGTACTTTTTCCCCCCCAAGATCATTTGATTTACACTTCAGTACAATTTATATCCTGGAATCTCCTTCAGCACGGTATAAAATCCCCCTTTTATTTTTGCATTATTGCAGCCAATATCCACATTACATCTGCATTTGTTTCCAAAACAAATTCCCCTAACAAAATTAAATACCGTCAAAAGGCAAGTACTGTAATAAGACTACATTTCAATGATTAGTTGTCAAAAGACTTTTTCTTCCAGTAGTACATAAGTTCAAATTCCCATCACTGCGTCCACTTTTGAAAATTAATTTATTTTGGATGATTGAATTTAGTTGTGGGAGTGACAATGGCATTATCAAGTGTGGTGGATGTGTCAACCTTCACCCCCCCCCCTTTTTTTTTTTTTACATTTTCTATTAAACTGTATTTGGCTGTTTTTTTATGCCAGTAATACACTGTAGGATCTGTGGGTGTCTCATAAAAAAAAATATATGAGAGAATCCTGGAGATATCTTTGGTCTCGACTCTTAAATTGGTGGTCTAACATCAGATAGGTTCAAGGTGGTGGTCTTGGGACAGAATACAATCTGGAACTAAATTCTAATGGCGTCAGAAATGTGGGATGATCCTGGCTGCTGCTGTGACCGATCTTAACTAACTCACCAAAAGAAATGTAGTATGAAATGACGTACTGAGCAGCACTACGCCCAAATAGATGCTTTATGGCTACAATGGAAGAATACGTCAAAAAAAAAAAGTGCGTGGGATGTAAACAAAAACTTTGGGGGGGATTTCTCTCCCAACACATATAAGTCACAAGGAGTCCTAGTGTCTTTTTCGCACAATCACATAGTTCCATAGTCAAAGTAGGTCTACGTGGGGAGGATCTCACAGTGGAAGTTGTTTATCCATTTAGGAAACTCTGACACAACTACACTTGACTTGTTGAAGAAAGTTTATTTTGAATGTGAACTTGGGTTGGGGTAGTTTTTTTCTTCTTCTTTTGAAGTCGGTTAAATGGTTTATTTCAAGTTTTGTCAAGGAAAAAATATAGTTTTCACAATTCAGAAGTGACATTTTCTTTAGCTCGTTAAAACCAGTCCAGCAGAAAGATATTCATTGATATGTGACTGTTTACATGTATAAAAGCTGTTGTACTGCAGTCGCAGTAGAATAAAAGCTTCATCGACAACAACTTTGTTACGGTTTCATTGTAATCAGTCTCAGTGGTTTTCAGTCTAGACGTGTTTGAGTCTGACCCCATGCAGTGTTAAATACACATGAAAATAAAACTGATTGGTGTTGACACTGTAAACAGGGAGTTTAACATTAACTGGGGCCTAATTCTCCTCTTCATGCATTTTCTACCACATCCTTAAGTTCTCTGGTTTAAGGAAACATCCAAATAAGACATATTGTGGTACATTTGTTTATGATCCAGCTCTTTCCTGAAAACAAATAAGCAGTCTGTAGAAGCTCAGCTTTCCCCACTTAACTTTCCCCTCAGCCACACTATGGGAAGCCACCAACCAGAGCCCAACTTCGGGGTCTCCGCCGATAGCAATGCTAACCAAATATGTCCTACCGACCATTTCCCAGCTGTAGGGACGCGCCGGCGAGTCTCCCCAGCTGTCAAACGACCTCCGGTGGAAAGGAAACCGCTGTAAGCCGTGGGGTCTTACCTATGGTGGAGATGAAGGTTGTGTTGAAGGCGTCGTCAGAGAAGCGGAACAGCACACAGGTCTTCCCCACGCCCGAGTCTCCGATCAGAAGCAGCTTGAACAGCAAGTCGTACGTCTTCTTCGCCATTGAAAAAACAGCTCGTGTTCACCCGGGATAAGATACAAAAAACTCGACGCAAGCCTCGCACGCCTGTTGTGAAGTCTAAGAGCCAGCTCCTTGGCCAAGCCGACCAACCGAGCCGTTGAGTTAACAATCCGGGATTTGTTGACTAGCTTTGGCTGAGCTAGCTTTTGGCTAAATACCTCCAGAAGAACGCGCCCGAGAAGTTATGTACCCCAAGCCCGACTGTGGTCCTACAACATAGGACAGAAAGCAAAAAAAAAAAAAAAAAAAAAAAAAAAGCTCAGGATCTCCTCCTCCCTGAGTGATTCCTCTTTTCCACTCTTTCTTTTCTCCCACACAGTCGGGACAAAATGGCTCCTCGCTCTCTCTCTCTCTCTTGCTACCCCGACTCACTCTTTTCTTCAAACTAACGGCGAGCTAATTCAAATTCTCGGCACACCCGGTCATTCCCAAGAGCTCCGCCGCAAGCTCGACCGAGAGGAAGCTGATAAAAAAAAATCTCGACGGGAAAGTGTGTCAAATTCACTGTCCGACTTGGAGTAATTTGGCTTTTTTAGCTGGGGAGATTAGAACCGAAATAGAGACGACCGCCGTCGCCTTCGAATGGGATCCACAGCGGCGACACCCTAGGCCTCATAGGCACGCCTCCCCCCGCCGCTGATTGGTCCGTGCCGCTTTCGCTCCAGTCGGCAGCGGAATATGATTGGCTACCGCAGAGAAGACTGAGAGGTAAAGGGGGCGTGGTTCAGACTGACAGAAAGGGCAAATGTTACTGTGTGAGTAGCGCGGACATTCTGGCTCAGGACTCAATTCGCTTGTCATTACCTAATGTATGTTGCGATCCAACATGGCGGACAGTTTCACACGGAGTTCCATCAGCCGGGGTGTGTTTCAGTTGTTCATGGCAAGCTGGCATTTGGTGCGGTGACTATCCCAGCTGTGAGTCAGGCAAAGTGATGTCATATATAAGTACTTCTGTGCTTGTTACGGGCGTTTCCCCCACATCCTCTGCCCTGTGAACTGCAATATCGCTTATCCGCTGAAGTTTTTCAGTGACTATGCAAACTCTGCGTGCGCACGCCATTACTCTGTATCCTCTCTGGAGCTCCTTTGTGCGTGTGTTTTCTGTGCTGAGCAGAGAGACTCGGTCCTTCCTCCGCCTGTCAGAGTAGTTTGACTCAGACACTCCTTTTGGAATGCAGAGTATGCCCTGCTTTCCACTGCCAAGTACAGACTTGACCCAAACTCAGGAAGAAAGATGTGAAGGAAGAGTGAGACACACAAAGAAGTCGAGCAAAAAAAGGGGGGGTAAAGGAACACATTTAAAGACATCCTGCAAGGAAAATTCAGCTGAGCCAAAGTTTGAAAACACGTTACCGTGTCGTGGCACTAAATGAGAGACCAGAAGATAAAATACTTACTGAAATGTGTCCATAAAAGGGTGGAAAAAGATCACTAAAGTCAAAAAGGTTAACTCTTGGAGGAAAACACAGATCGCTGGTCTTTCCTCTGGCAAACACCCACAGGAAGGATATGATGTATGAAAGTAAAGGGCCGTCCAGCTAATATTCTTGTACAAACCTGCAATAGATCAGTCAGAGAATGTGATTCACTTGTGTGATAATGTGGGATTTCATGACTGCATTAACTCTGGGTGGATTACAAAAGAACAGGCCTCTGGGCACCGTGTGAAAGTTCCCCCACCCACCTCAAAGATGTAGAACCTCATTTCTTTGTCTCTGGGTTAGTTTTATGTCTCCACTGTGGTGAGTTTCTGTCCCCGTATATACGTGACCGTGCCAATTACAAGTGTGTTGTTAAATTGCGTTTGTCGTGGTGGTTTTTGAAACTTTTTCTTTGTTTTTGTGGTAATGTTCTGTCTGTTTGTGTCTTTGTCTTAGTCTATTTTTTACGTCATGTATCTCTGTAACCTTTCACGCCACGGTGAAGGATTTCCCCGTTCCTTCACAGTCATTGCAAGTCTTTGTTATTGTCAGTCTCTTAACTGTAATTTTGCATATTGGTATGTTCTTACTATTTGGGGTAGTTTTTCGTTCTCTTGATGTTATATTGCGTTTTAAGTGTATTTGTATTCATTTAGTGTACTACTTTTGCATCGTGCTGATAATTATGTGACTCTTTTGTGTAGGTGTATTTAACTTTGAGGCCATTTTGAGATTTTGCGTGGGACGTGTGTTCAGCTCCCTCTTCGTAGTGTAAACATACTGTATGTATGATGGATAAATTATACATTCCTCAGAGTGGAGCCCTTTATTATCATGTCAACACAAGTAGCCATTTTGACCAAAGACCAACACCCAAGAGAGAAAAAAACAAACAAACAAGAGAATAGATAAATAAATAAATGTATTTCTAAACACAAAACGTGCAAAGCTAAAACAAACGATACTGGTATTTAAAAGGCGACGTAACATTAGTTGTGTTTATTCAGGTGTCAGCGGCTACGTGAAGCTCAGTTCATAGTGCGTCACAGCAGTGCTTCTTCACAGTTCTGCATTTTTTGTCACACTAATAAATCATGTGTTGGCGCAGTCATCTTTCCAGATCAGAGTGCATTCCTGCTTTTCGCTGCGAGGAGCCTCGAGGTTTGTCTCACGCACCCTCCATCTGCCTCCAACTGTCTCTCAGATTTCTCCACTGTTGTGGCAGTGATGAGGAGAAGAGTGAGTCTGTATGGGTAATTGTTTGTCAAGTAAACATGATGCTTTAAAAACAAACCAAAAAAAAAAAGGAATTTAGGAACATTTCTTCATCGTCCAACAGCTGTTCAACTTTGGGAAAATATGCTTTTCTTAATAGTTTCATTCAACAGATTGCTAAAAAAAACAAGTAACAGGTCGATTGATAAGAGGCAACATTTTCGTGTTGTGACTTGTAGTTTATGAGTTTTCTATTCTTCCATTTCATTTGAACTGCAAATTTTGTTTTTATGCCAACCAGCACCACTCCTAGCAACCCTCTTTGTGTGTTGTACAGACTATTATTATTGTATATTCCTGTAACAGTGTCTCAACAATGAAGCAAGTAATAAAATGTTTTGGGATCACTAAATATTGCTGCTCATCACAGTGTCTCTTTGCTCCTTTGGGAGGTTTTTATACCTGCATATATGGGAAATCAACGAAAAGACTCGGCATTCTGAGTTTTTGTTTCAATCAATACATTCGTAATCACCTTGATAGTCTCAAAATACATAACCATGCATGCCGGGAACTGATATCCTGAGTCACAAGAGAATAATGTGACACCTGAACACCTAAGCCAGGAGGATTTCTCTCTGCACTCATTGGGCAACTTTCCAGTTTGATAAAACTTCAGCAAATACTCACCAGGCTTACAAATACATTCAGTTAGTTGTAGGATAAATACAGTTTAGTGAGGGTGTGGTTTGTCTCGACTGTTAACGTGGAATGTGTTAAATTCCCCTTGTGGCTTCCGACGTCCCCGTTAGTTTAACCTACAGCACCGTGAAGAGAGAATAAACAGGAATGAGTTTAAATGCCACTGCCTCGAAAAAGTGGATCCCCGACGTTGTCTCTAACACGTCACCTTCAGCGTTACACCAGGTAATTTTCCTTTCTGCTCACATGACTGTCCTGACCTCCTTTTGTGACTTTGACTGGAGGTCAGGTTGTGAGGTACTGTTACACCGGCAGGGGGCGCCGTTGCAGCGTATTTGTAAGAGAGTGAAGGCTAACGAACTCTTATTTTGCATTTGTCCACCTTTTTCAATTAATCTGTGCTGCTTTGACAAGAAACCTATCTCAGATCAGGGAAACGACATCTTATTTTATTGTTATTATTCCTTTTCTGTCTCTTTTGAACAGATTAAAAAATAAGAAATAAATACAATTGTTTTTATTTTAAATGTACAATGTCTCTTGTCATGTGATCTTGTGGACTACAATTCCATACAAACTGCAATGGGTCATTAATTATTATAGCAATAATCATTTTAACAATACAACTTAATTCACATAAAACCTGACTAAAAACCATCGATTTATACAATAAACAGCGTTCTTAGTTGTTTGTAACACAAATCAACAGAAATATTCTTTTTTATTGATTTTTCGGGGGGGGGGGGGGCTTCTTCGTGAATCATGAGTGTTCATTCCTTTAGGTTCGATATTGCTTATCAATTCTGTATCATTCTAATAGGTAAACATAATCCAAACCATTGTCATATTATTTTGGCAAAAAAAACCCAAAACAAACACATGCAAATGTGATTGAAGTGGAGGCCATGGAAATCATAAAATCACTTGTCTATGTTTATGTCGCTATACTGTGAGTGAAATGTTTTAATGATTTTTTTTTTTTTTTTTTAATATCAGATTGTTGTATTTTAAGCTCAGAACAACTGCTCTTCCGGAATCCTGGTTTTCTCTAGGTATGAGTCACATGGTATGCAGTGTGCTGTAGTTTGTCTCCCTGTGAATGGGGAGCTGGATGAAGATGGGTACATTATTGTTATTGTGTCCATGTTTAACAGAAACAAGAAGCTGGATGAAGGAAAAAGGAAAAAAAATCTCTAAAATGATTTAGTGAATGCAACTGTTTTTAATTAGAAATGTTTTGTCCGTGTGAGTATTGAATTTAAATATAGTTTCCAGACAGAGGTAATTATAGATCATCAACTGGACAAACGTTGAGGCCTTTTGACGAGCTGGTGGCAGCCTTGGACAAGAATCCTAACTTTAGTGGGATAAAAAAAACTCAGTTTCCCATGTTCCTCTGTTTCCACTCCGCAGTGATGTGGGGTGTGGTGGTTCAGTGTGTGTGTGTGTGTGTGTGTGCGTGTGTGTGTACGTGTGCGTGCGCGCGCTCGCGCTCGCGCTCCATCCCTCCGCTCACACGGAGGACTTGGCAGCCCGCAGCGGAGCATCTCGTAGCGGGGGACGGGAGGATGCGGACGGACGGCGGTGCGCGGTGAAGCTGCCGGGTGGTTTCCAGCCAGGACGAGCGGAGCGCGATGCCCGAGTCGCTTCGTGTCACCAGCACCACCACCAGCACCACCGCCGGCGTCGTGGAGGTTTTGTTTTTTTGTTTTTTGTTTTTTTTCCACCGTGTGAGTCTGGACGTGTGTCGGGGCGCTGCGATGGAGCGTCGATACGGAGCGTGAACGTCGCGGAGCGTCTGTCGGGTCTGTGCGCTGATTTCACCAGACAATAAGACAGGAGAGCGGATATCAGGACACCCTGACATCCCATCCTTTTTCCCGGTCTGGATTGATTAGCCGCCGTCTTTTTTTTCTCTTCCTCCCATTGTGATTAGATCAAGAAGCTATACTGAATTTGATATTTATGATCATAAAAAAAAAAAAAAAATCACATCCCATCAGTGGCAGAGGAAAGGCTCGTTGGAGGCTTCTTAAAGCTGAACACCATCTTTAAATTGTATGTGATATAATAGCCATTTTGCTGTTTAAAAAAAAAGAAACAAAAGCCAGTCATCATGTCAAAGAGCAAAAGCAGTGAGTCTGTGAAGGTGGTAGTTCGATGCCGGCCTCTGAATCGAAAAGAGGAGACCAATGGGCCGTCAGGGGGAATCATCCGGATGGACCTGCGCCTCGGACAGGTGATCCTCAGGAACCCTCGGGCGCCGATCAGCGAGCCCCAGAAAACCTTCACATTTGATGCAGTATACGATTCAAATTCCAAACAGAGAGATCTGTATGACGAAAGCGTCCGTCCACTGATAGATTCGGTGCTGGCAGGGTTTAACGGCACCATATTTGCCTATGGGCAGACCGGAACCGGAAAGACGTACACCATGCAGGGAGCCTGGATGGACCCGGAGAAACGAGGCGTCATTCCCAATGCCTTCGACCATATCTTCACACACATTTCCCGGTCCCAGTCTGACAAGCAGTACCTCGTGCGGGCGTCCTACCTTGAGATCTATCGAGAGGAGATTCGTGACCTACTCGACCCAAACCACGGCAACGCCAGAGCCCTGGAGCTCCGAGAGAGTCCGGAGACGGGGGTGTACGTTCGAGATCTGACATCGTGCGTCTGCAAGAGCATCAAAGAGATCGAGGAGGTGATGAACGTCGGCAATCAGGCCAGGGCGGTCGGAGCAACAGACATGAACGAGCATTCGTCCAGGTCCCATGCCTTGTTCCTGATCACAGTGGAGTGCAGCCAGCCCGGACCAGATGGGAGGAAACACATTCGGGTTGGGCGTCTTAACCTCGTGGACCTGGCTGGCAGCGAACGCCAAGCCAAGACCGGCGTCCAGGGGGATCGCTTGAAAGAAGCTGCCAAGATCAACCTCTCCCTGTCGGCCCTTGGGAATGTGATCTCGGCGCTGGCAGATGGGCGCAGTGGCCATGTGCCGTACCGGGATTCCAAGCTGACCCGACTGCTGCAGGACTCCTTAGGGGGTAATGCGAAGACTGTCATGGTTGCCACGCTTGGCCCGTCCTCCCTGCATTACGACGAGACTCTCACCACCCTCCGGTACGCCAACAGGGCCAAAAACATCCAGAACCAGCCGCGAGTCAACGAGGACCCGAAAGATGCCCTGCTGCGCGAGTTCCAGCGGGAGATCGCTCGCCTCAGGGCCCAACTGAACCACAGGAAATGGAGGAGCAAACAGAAGAAGGAGCAGGTGGACGGCGAGAGCTGGGTCGAAGATATAGATGGCGAGGAGGGGGAGGAGGAGGAGGAGGAGGTGGAGGAGGTGGAGGTGGAAAAGGAGGCAGAGGACTACGTGAAGTTGGAGGAGCAGCGGTTGGAGCGGGAAACGGAGGCCATCAGAGGGGATCAGTTCATGCTGGCTGAGGAGAAGCAGAGGCTTCTGGGAGAGAAGGAGAGGATGATGGGAGATCTGAGGAAAGAGCAGGAGGCCACAGAACAGCTGACTGCCAAGTATAAGGTGAGTTCACACCACTGGTCGAGCCTATGAGCTTGTGCTTTGTTTGTTTTTTAATCTTTATTATTTAAGGACCGAGCCCAAAGGGCGGGGGACCCTATTGTATTTCTAATTTCTGTAGGGTTTTTTTTTTTTAAACCCCTCATCTATCCACTCAATGTTAACAAAAACACCAGAAATATCACAAAAATTTCTTTTTTTACTTTTAAAATTTTTAAGTTTCATTTCCTCAATCAATCTATCAATCAATCAATCAAGTAAGAGATATGAGATGCCACAGCTGGTCATAACTGGTATTACACAAGACATACTACAGTGGGCAGCATCCAAGACCACAGAGAGTCATTGGCAGTCATAGCTACTTTATAGTCACTTATTATTTAACACGGACGTCATTGGATCGTGGAACAAAAACTGAGCAAACGCAGAGGATGCACACAGGCTCAGGGAGTTCACGCAAATTCAGCAAAGAACAGCCTGTGTCAGCTCGCCCGTTCTGACAAAAGCAATCTTGTGAGATGGCTCATCCCCTCTGTGCCAACCTCGATACATTTTATTGAAAGGTTACAAAGGGTAATGAATAAGTACACGGCGGCATATACGGACGCCGAAAAGTGCTCAAATTAAATAAAGCCTTATTAAATAATGACTTAAATGCGTCATCAATTGATTAAATTGCCATTGAATACATAAATCCATGTATGTGGGAAAATAAAAGACATCCATGAAGCAGTGCAACACTGGACCACGACAGAAGTAATTAAATAGTAAACTAACTCTATGTTTTGTTCATAAAATTAATTGGTATTTTAAGGTCTTCTTATTCTTCCAAGTGGTTTTATATGTATGAATAAAAAGTAAAGGTATAGTGAATCAATTAAGGGGCCGTTACTGTGGTATTCATGCAGTCTATAGCCAAAATACAGCATACTGAAGCTTTTTACACGTCAGGATTAGTCTGGAATTCATGAATAACAGTATTCTTCACAGTGTTTTGCAGTGTTACTGAGATGTTAACCCCCCCCCCCCACCCCCATATCGGACCGTCACACACACTGGCAGCAATCAAAGGCAGAGTCAGAGCTGCATTAATTATTTGCTGTGATTCTCGGGCCTATCCAGTCAATAAGTCACTCGTGCAGAATGACTGCACTCTTTGACGCCGAGCCAGCCGCAGCCTGCCCCCCCCCCCCCCCCCCCCCCCTCCCCCAATACGAGACACTGCCGTATCAGCTTCCTGAGCAGCCCCGGGGCTCTGGGCAGAGGCAAGGCAAGGGAAATGTATTCGATATAAGCGGCATTCAGACACAAGGCAATCCGCAGTGCTTTACGAGGAAACGAAGGACATACGTTAAAAGAAGGTGATTTAGAAAGGCTTAACAAAGACCATAAATAAGGTTGAATTCTTTAAGATGACGGTCATAGGTAAAATAAAGAAATTATATTGTTTAATGAGAAGCCTGAGCAAATAATAGTGTGATTAAAGCCTGTTTTAAAAGAAACGAGTATTTCAGCAGTACTCAGATGGTCAGGATATTTTATTCAGCAGGCGAGAAGCGTAGGAACTAAAATCCGCTTGTCATTGTTTCTTCCGACTCTGAGAACATTTTTCTTTTCCTGAGGACCCCAGGAGTCTGAATGTTTCATTTTATCCTAGTTAAATGAGACGTACCGAGGCCCAAGACTATTCAAAGCTTCATGGAGGAGAAGTATGATCTTGGTGTTGGTGGCCACTGATGAGCTGCAACTACTTTTTTTTTACGGCATGAACAAGGTTCTGTGAATTTTGTTGGGGCAGAAATCCTTTATTTTTTATTTTTTAATAATTTGTCAGACGTGCTGAAGTGTGTTATGGTCTGACAGCAGCACGAGGAGGTGAGTGTAACTGCCCGTGTGAAATACTTTGAGATTGGAAATGGCGAGTTAATCCATCTAAAGTCCATTAATGCCTTAACGTGGCTGTAATCTCCAGAACGGGCGGATTAATCTCCGTCGTTGGACTCACTTAAAGCAGGTTCTACACAGGGTTTGACTCAAGTTTTACATATGTGAGTCTGGGTTAAATTAAGAAAAACAAAAGGACAATGACAATATATTTAGACATTCAAGTGTGAGACTGTGTTCAACATTATATGCATACATGTTGTATATGTCAGGCAAGTCAGAAGAATGTTGGATGCTAAACCACAAGGGGTCGACGCTGTGCGTCAGTCTATCGTTCGATATTCACAGATACACAAAGCACAAATCTAAACCATTACTCATCCAATGTGGGAAAGATCTGTTGGATAGATTAAGCAAACGACACCAAATCAAGGCTCATCGGTCTTGTAATGAAGGACAACAAGAATGTGTTCATCGGACTCGCGCTGCACGAGCTTAAAACGAATGGCCTGAAATCAAAAAGGCACCGTCCCGCCACACAGGGAGCCATTGCAATGTTTCAATGCAGGGCGCAAGGCGCATTTCTGCACGAGGCTCCTCATATTTCTTCCCGTTTCAACTGTTTGTTTGGCAAATAAGTGCAGGATCATTACTGCACAGTCGGAATGTTTGAGGAGGACCGGCTGGCTGCTGAGCGATGGGAATCGGAGGAAGACGATTAAGGAGAAGAAGAAGCATTTCCTGCCTCCCGTGCATCAATCTGCCGACGCTGGTTTCATCTCGGGCAGGACGGAGGTTATTATTTTGTCTGTTATCAAGATTAGTGAGCTATTTCGTCTTTTCAAAACATTCGGGGATGAAAGGAAAACCAGCGTAATTGCCTTGTTTATGCTGAATACGTTTTTGCCGCGCGTCTGTCCCATCTTTCCTACGATTGGCTGAGGCTGATATTGACCCACCAACCGCAGCGTGTTGCCCGAAGCGCCCCTTTTTTCTCTTCGCTCCGCGGACCAATCAGAGAGAGGTTGCCAGGCAGAGACTCGTACTTGCCAGAGAGAGAGAGCGAGAGAGAGAGAAAGAGGGATCAGTGGGATGGAGCTCAGAAATAACCAATTATAGATATCATAACATGGCGAAGCAGTCACTCTCTCTCTCTCTCTCTCTCTCTCTCTCTCTCTCTCTCTCTCTCGCGCGCTCCACGTCTGTCCTCTCAAGTCAGAAGTGGGTCAGAAAGCATCTCCGGTGGGTCAGCCGGTGCTTCTGCCAGCTCACTGCTCTCCTCCATCTGTGTGGGCGGCGTCGGCGCAACCGTTGTTAACCTGCTGATGTGCCGACAGCTTGCGTTCACGCGGCGCCATGCGCGGCGTCCCGTTGGTTGCGCAGGTGGAGACGCAAGCAGAGGGGCCTCGCAGATTAAAAGTCGGACACGTGTCCACGTCACCTCCTTGTCCTCGCGTTCCGTATCTCCTGCTGGAATGTGAAGCTCGCCTGGGGAGGGTGCCGCTCGGCAAGAAGTCTTTTAAAGGACGCAAAACATCCACTGTTCATCCTTCCTTCCATTTCCTATAGCACTTCGTCCAGTGTATGGTTGCCAGTTCACGTCAAATGAGTGGTATTTTAACAGAAATGTTTGATTGTAGATGTAGGATCGTTTCCTCAGAAGTTGATTACAACCTAAAAGGTTTAGTGTTTGTCGTTAAATGATGAACACGCTTATGGAAACTTTGTAATTCCTTCAGATTTAACCAAACTGCACGGACACAAACAAGTAGTGTAGCATCACATTAGGTCTGAATGAGGTTATTTAGGCAATAGTTGCTGTTTGTAGACAGAATTGTCAGATTAAGCAACACGTCAGCATTGTGTGACTACAACTATAATGCACTTTGGCTTTCTTCTGTCTTCCCTTTTCCTTTTGTACGTTTTCTTACAGTTACCTGGTGAATCAACCAGCTGAACATTTCAGAGCTGTTTTTTCCCCCACTGGCTTGTTCTTTTCGTATTTGTTCAGCCTTTTGGGGGCATTTTGTGTTCATATAAAGCTGTGATTTATTTCACACTGCATTATATGATGTTTTTCCTCAAACATGGAGGCGAGCTCGTCAGCAAGCGGCCAGACGTCATTCAGACCCTGGCAGATTCCTCACGTGCTGTCAGGCTTTATCAGTCGCGTTGCGTTCTCGCAGACTCTGGCGCGACTTTAGATGTGTCAGCAGCCGCCGTGTCACACGGCGTGACGCATCCAACATAAAGAGATCGGGAAAACATGATTCCCGCGAGCCTTTGGAATCACCAGGAAGCTGTTTGGATCAGAGGAAGTGTCGCACAGACGTCACTGCCGACAGATAGATAGATAGATAGATAGAGAGATAGATAGAGAGATAGATAGAGAGATAGATAGATAGATCAAGTTCAATTTTACCAGAATATTTTTAAACCTCACACTTCTACCGACACAGAGCAAAGTGTCGCTTCATTCATTTGTGTGTGTGTGTGTGTGTGTGTGTGTGTGTGTGTGTGTGTGTGTGTGTGTGTGTGTGTGTGTGTGTGTGTGTGTGTGTGTGTGTGTGTGTGTGTGGCTCCAGGACCCTCCACTGGACTATTCTTAGATCCACTTTTCTGGGTCAAAACCAGAGCGACTGCCTCCTTCTGTCTGTCGCTCACACATTCCGGCTCTCGTTTTTTTCTGAGAGAACGTGATCCGTCGTCTTTCTTCTAAATATTGTTGTCGACGAATGAGAAAAATCAACGTTGTTTAGGAAAAAGATCTCAATGTTTATCAAAGCGGAGCGAAGTAGCAGTCATTTGCTCTGAAATTAAAGCGGTTCAGTAAAGTTGTGGGGCGAATGTTTGTTTTAGGATTTTCTTTTTTAGACTTTAGCCACAACTTGAAATGTATTACCTTTGCTTGAGTTTGCATTTATAACTTTTGTGTAAGTGTACCTCCTCACATACGACACCGAAGTATCACAGTAACTCCTTCCAAGATGATTTTTTTTTTTTTTTATTATTTATCCAGTAAAAAGTCTCACGATAGACCCTGATTTCCTCCATTCCTTGTTTTTTCTCTTTCATGATGGTGTGAATAAGTTAAACACATCCCACTGATGTTTATTGTCAATCTTGTGATTTGTATCACTTTTAAACTGGTTATTAACTAATTCATTTGACCTTGTATCTGCAGTCTGGGATGGTAGTTCATTTTCTTTCAGGCGTTTGGCGTTTGGCGTTTGGCTGCTTCGGCCTGGAAGCTGTTTTGTTATTTGCGTCGGTTTTAAAGAGTCCGTATCTCCTTCATGGGGGCAGCCGGGAGACAGGTGATGACGTTTTAAATACAGCCGCCCTTTTCTGGTCAGTCAGTGTGAACGTCTCTGAAGCCCTGAAGTAAATTGTATTTGCAAATATTGTGCAAAAAAGTGATCAGAGTGTGCTGTCATGGGTGTGACTCTAAATAAGCTCAAACTCAGAGTTTTTAAGGTCCTCCGTGGCAAACTGCCCGGATCCCGTCTGTGTGGGGAAACACTGGGCTCTTTCTCTGCGGCTCGTTCCTTTCTTTTTTTGGAGGAACCCTAAAATAGATGTGTCTTCGTCAGGCGGTGCGACAAACAGAATGGATCCAACAGAAGGATAATTGAACCTCTGAGCTGAAAAACAAATAAACGCCACATGCTTACCGATTCTAGATCAGCACAAGTAATTAATCAACTCAACGTCGGCTCGTTTTAGCTTCTCCTCCCCTTTGTTGTCGGATGAAGTCGACGTTGACCAGACATTAGGTTTTCCCTGCATCCTGCCGGCTGAAGGTCAGCCAATCAGAGCGCGTGGTCAACAACAATGCCCATTGCCTCATGGGATGTGTCATCTGTGTAATGTGTGCATGTGCACATGCGCTTTTTTAAAAATTCATTCCTTTTATGGACGATCAATTTATTTCCTGGTAAATTTACTGTCAGTTCCATTTTAAATACTAACTCACAACCCCGATACTTACTAGTCTAAACCAAAATGTGATTGATTTTCATTATGGGAACTTGATTTTAGTCCCAACAACCCTATAACCACACACACACACACACACACACACACACACACACACACACACACACACACACACACACACACACACACACACACACACACACACACACACACACACATACAAAAACATATGGCTTAATGGGCAGGACCACTGGCTTTCCTGTTTATGTAGCTGCCTTCCTGTTAAAATATAGGTGGAACAAGGAGTGAACAGCTGTGTGTGTGTGTGTGTGTGTGAGTGTGAGTGTGTGTGTGTGTGTGTGTGTGTGCGTGCGTGCGTGCGTGTGCATGTGTGTGTGTCTTGGAGGGAGCAGATGCAGATGAATGGAACGAGCTCATCGCTGCTCTCCATCTTTCAGCATGGAGAGCCACTTCACTGAAATATTGATGAATCAGCTCTGCGTGTGTCCGTGTGTTTTCACGTGTGTGTCTCGATATAAAGTCTGCGTGTGCGTGCTCACTTTAAGCCACCGAAGGAAAATATTCAGTACAGTAGCTAGCTACAGTAAAACACAGAAAAAGGGGAACATCTGTACATAAACATGAATAATTTAACACACTTTTGTTTGTCTATAAAACAAGCATCATGTCAGTTTTCTATGCAAAGCAAGTTTAGAAAATGAGCCTCCTCACCTTTCCTCTCTTAAAGGAATATTTTAAACCTTTGAGAAAGCTGCTGCAGAGTAATAATCGTAAATTTAGTTTATGTTATCAGCTTACAATGTACAAACATTTCTGAACAAAAACGTCAAAAAGTGGCTGAACTTGTGTATTTTTTAATTGTGTACTCACAGATTTTTAACACTATTCACTCAGAGACTAATTGAGTTTTCAAGAGAATGACAAGAATCTAAATTGTTAGTCCATTTTATTAGATTAAAGTGATACTATCATGTATAAAAGTTTTCACAGAGAACTCTTGTATCTTACTGGTGTGTCCAACTGTCCTTGTTTGAATTTCCTGTATTTTCTTACGCGTGAACGTATCTTTCTGATTTAGTTAAAAGGGGTCGTATTATACAGCTTTTCAACACTTTCACATGGGTCTCGGTCCATAAAACATTATATTAAAAGGTTTATTGCCCCAAATCCAGCTTTTCCATGATTTTCACCCATTTGAATATTGGATCAAACGAGTGTCATGACTGTCTACAGCTTATATAACGCTTTTCACCCCAAAGTTAATTATATTAACGCAGCAAAAACAGGCCTTTTTTTGTGCTTTGTGAATATGATGTTGGCTCCCCTCTTTCTTTTGTCTGACAAAAAAAAAAGACATACTGTAGACTGTGTGCAGTCAATGGACAATAACAGTTACAAAGAGGCTTGATTTTCTTTGCATTCTATGCAAAGACAGTAAGACAGCTTTTTATGAAGTCAGTCAATAGAGTTGAAAAGCATCAACATTTCAGGAGGCACACATTTTATACATGCATCCGTAATTGTAGCGTAACACTCTGGTATGAAAAGCCTCCTTTCTTCCTGTGTGTGTTACTAAGCAAAGATAATTAGTCACAGGCCCCGGCTTTAGTTTTATCATCCAGACTTCATTCAGACTGAAATGATATTAAATAAGCATCTTCGTTGTGCAAATGTTTAGAACTGTCACTTCATAAACAACGTTTACGGTTCAAAGTCTGTATTGGCTTTCAATGTGCGAGTTTGGTTTTTTTTCTCCCTCTGCATGCGTATGTTTAATCCACACTCTGGGACAAAGTAAATAAAGAGTTATAGAAGCTGAATGAATGAACTGTCACTTTAAATCTCAGCATTCAGTGACAAAGTTCTGCTGCAGCCTGAACCAAATATGTAAACAAGATGTCAGATGTATGACAAAAAACGAAATCAGGTTTTGTATCATTGTTTTTGCTCCTTAAAGGGTCTTAGTTTAAATGATGAAATCAAATTACTGAACAAATTCATGCTCAGACCAGGTGAAAAATGAAACTGATTGTAACGTCCTCCCTCGTTTGTTTGTTGATTCGTTGGTGACCGACGGCGAGGAAGTGAGATTTGAAGCTTCATCTCCTGGATCAAGTATTTTTCATCAACGGCGACTAAAATGAAACGGATTCTCATTGATGTCTTCACCTTTTTGTCTTTCTACCTCGTGCTTGGCTTCTCATCTTTTCTTACTTCTCCCTCTGCTCCTGTCACTTCCCACCAAGCTTTCTGTCTCTGCGTGGCACACACGCACACACACACACACACACACGCACACACACGCGCACACACACACGGGACCTGTTGTCGTCACGTTGTATTTTTAGCCTTGCCGCTCCCAGCAGGCCTCACCGCCATTGGTCGCCTCGATGCAGATGAACCGACTCAATATGCAACACTTCCCGTTCTCTTCCACTTCCCCTTCAGGAAACGGATCAGTCGCAGCCAACAGAATTTGAACTCGCACTCATGTCGCAAGATTATGTGTCCTCAAAGAAATATGCTGGCTGGCCCTGGCACACACACGCCTCCTCCTGAAAGTGAAATGCAGTTATAAAAAAACAAACAAACCCAGATTTACATCATCTGACTGACCATCTCTGAGCGCTTTGAGAAGCTAATGGGTCTCACAGAAATCGTTTTGTTTTTGTTTTTTTTTCAAACGGCAGAGCATCATCAGATAAACGAGTCATTACAGAATGGACATTTTTATTTCGGGATAAAGAATCTGATTTTACTTAATAAAAAAATTAAAAAATCATATATTGCAGTGTTGGTGAATTAATAAAAGCACGAGTCTAAACAGAAAATATATTTGTCTTGAGCATAATTTCTTAGTAAGATTTAAAGGAATATAGTAGTGATGCCTTTTATTTATTCAATATACTTAACAAATAATACAACTGTCATTATCCATTTTTCTCTTTGATGCAGCACTTGCATGTCAAGACATCCTAAAATTGACAGGTTATTTTCGATATATAAAATTGTATCCATGCTCATGTTTTGGAGAGACAAATCTTCTACACTGCTTCATATCCAGGGTTGTGGGACCAGATCCTGGAAGACTATAAACCTTGCAGGTGACACTGTGGACAGGCCGCTTGTCCATCGCAGGACAAACACAGAGAGACAGACTCTTGTGGGCCTCAAACATAATACATTGCATTTTAAGAAGACAACTCTCATCTGAAGTGAAGAAAACTAAACTCCTCCTCCTTTTGTCCTTTTCTTCAGATGAATCTAAAACATTCAAAAGACAAATGCTTTTCTTCTTCTATTTAATCAAAACTGACTTTCCTTTTATGTCCAAAGCTGGATTTTTTTTTTTTTTTTTTTACTTTGATCTGACTAGATTTCCTCCTGCTTTCTTTTAATGACAGCCTTGGGGAAACTCACGACCAGTGAGCTCTTGTTTCAATTCTCAGTTAGAATAGCTGAGTAATGCTCGATCTCCATCCAACATGCATGACAAAGACTTGATGACGCTGCGATGGTGAAATGTAGACTATAGGAATTATGGCCTGAAAACACAAATAAGTCCCACTAAACCGGAGCTGAGTGATGACACATGTGCTGCAGGTCAGTTCAGACTTAACTGGATGTCCCACTTAACTTTATCATCTTGCATTAAGAAAGAGTTACGTAACAAATCACTTTCTTTTCATGTCGTTTAAAAACACTTTGAGCAGGATGCCGTAAAATCTTTTATGGTCTATATTTCCATATTCGCACAATTTGTAATGGTAGTCTGAAGGGAGTGGCCTCACATTTGAAACAAATGCTTTTGTGGAGTAAAGTATGGTGGCCATAGAACAATGTGACCTACTTCTGAGAAAGCAATCCTGAGGTGGCAAACGAAGAGGAGCCACCATGAGAATCTCTCTTCTGCGACTATCAGCCAATCTGAACGTCTCTATAATTACGCGCAGAGTGATGGATACTAATTACAAGTGGGGAAACCCAATACTTACATTAAATGGAGTAATTGTGTGTGACACTAGTGTTTCCAGACAACAAATTTAGAGTAAGTGCAGAATTTCTTGAAAAAACCCAGTTTTGTCAATGGACTGACACCTGGTCCAGGAGGCTGACTGGGATCTGCTCCAACTCACCTTGACATTTATCACAGCTTGATGCTGCCCATTTCTTTTTATTTTATTTTAAGAAAAATGAATAAATACATACAAATAAAATCTCATATTTATAGATTGTAGCTGAAAGTCACTTTTCTCAGTTTCCACTGTCGCCCAATGAGACGTTTACAGGATAACCAATTTTCGTTTCTGTAAAACAACATGAAGCATGAGAGAATTTCAATGCAGTAAAAAAAAAAAAAAGAAAAAAAAAAAAGCAAGAAACAGTGTCAAGACAAATCATAATCAAACAATTTTTTTTATAGCACTTTTAGGACAAAAAGTGTTTTACAGGGTAAAAGCAGAATGACAACAGAGTGATACCCACCCATCTGACATATAAAAAAATATATATAAATTTCTAAAACAGGTAAAAATAGACATTATTTAATAGCCTCATTAGAATAGAATAGGTCTTTAGCCTTCCTGTAGTTATTTCACGGGCCCTTAACATTCAGATTACATCCCATATGATCCAGCAAGAGGAGAGATAACGAGGCACTGAGCTAAATATAAAGACACTCCATCCATAGTGTGAACTCTACGAGTGTGTGCATGAGGAATGTGCATGTATGTGGTCAGCCTGTGAGGGAAGAGACATGGGATGCAAATGGAAAAAAAAAAAATCCTCCCACATGAATCAGTTCTTCAATGAAGCTGAAAGAATATGACAGAATACAAAGAGCAGCAAAGCAAGCAGTCACATACACACACGCACGCACACACACACACACACATACGTACATGTACACACACACACACACACACACACACACACACACACACACACACACACACACACACACACACACTGGACACAAAGAATACTCTAAACAAAGAGGCTTTCTGTGCAGACCTGCTGCAGACGCGTCCCCTCTGAAGGACTCCACTGTACTCTGCATGAGTTAAAATGTCTGTTTTTGTGTGTATACTCCAGTGGACAGTGTGTGTGTGTGTGTGTGCAAATGCTGGAGGATGTATATGCTGCACACACACACACACACACACACACACACACACACACACACACACACACACACACACACACACACACACACACACACACACACACACACTCTTTTTGTATAAAGTCCTGGAATGTGGCCTATACAAATGCCCGTGGCCCCAGTGTGCCCCTCTTTTTCTGTCCATCTTTTGTCTTTTTACACTTTTCCCTTCAGTTCTTTTCCTTGCTGCTTCTCTATTTCCTTGTATTTCCCTTCTTTAGACTCATGCCCTCAGGATGAGGATCTGAATAATGATGGGTGTGTGTGTGTGTGTGTGTGTGTGTGTGTGTGTGTGTGTGTGTGTGTGTGTGTGTGTGTGTGTGTGTGTGTGTGTGTGTGTGTGTGTGTGTGTGTGTGTGTGTGTGTGTGTGTGTGTGCGTACGTAATTCACTTACAAGACTTGGAGATTACATAACTTTGTCCTCCAGGCCTTTAATCCTCCTGTAATTGGGGTCTTGAAGTCACTGAGTTAACGCGAGGATGTAATAAGAGCAACACCTTCAACGAGAAAGAGACAGTGGACTTTTTTGTCCGATGAATCTCCTGTAGGCATCGTAACCCAATGAACATGTAAAACTGTGTCACACATTCTAGTATGACAGAATCACTTTATTTTCATTTAACACCAGAAATCCGTGCAGTTTCGCACCGGTTTAAAGCTTCACGTCTGAAACGCCACACATTTTGCTCCGAGCTCAGATTTGTTGTCCGCCGTCGTCCGTCTGCCCCAAGAGCACAAAATGGGCACAGAAGGCAACTCCAGCTCACAAACACTCACAAAGGCACAACTGTTCAATGTCCAGATGAACTCAGTTTGACCTCCAGGAGCTTCACAGGCAAACACAAGCACATTTGTGTTTTTTTTCTTTCTAATTCTTTCTTATAGTAAACCCTGTTGTTACGATTAGCCTTTTGTCAATTATGAGTTTGTTTGTCCAAATGGAAACTTAATACTATATTTAAAAGTGATGCTTCCAAAGACAGTGCGATACTGTACTTCATTATATCGCAATATTTATCAATATGTTTTTCTACTGACTGACTTTTTATGCTACTTGGTTCTACTTCGCTTTGTAATGCCTTTTATATCAACCACGTTTTTATCCTTTGAGCCTATTTGAACTGGGTTTGTTTTAATTACAGATTTTGTCTATTCTATCTATTTTGTAACGTGAATTCATGTGAATTATCATCTTGTTTATTTTCTTGTACAGCAACCCAATGTTTGAGTCCTCAGAAGTCAAGTTTTAATTTGACTATAGTTATAAAAACAATGAATAAATGTGTTTATATGATAGATAAGTAATTAAATAAACACTGAGCTTCATGAGGCCTGATAACACACGTTGCACAGGAAATGAGTTGATTCTATTTTCAAAAGAAGCAGCTCCACTTAACACAAGCAGCTCCACTTAACACAATGCCCACATTTCTTGTTTCAATTAATTTGTTTATTTTTATACAATGTTTTTTTCATATGCAAGACACAAACATAAAGCGCATTTCGTAAAACAATTTATTTTATAACAGTTCATCAACTTAAATAAACATGAGTAAATAGAATTATATACCAAAAGAGTTCAAGTAAAATATAAAACAATCAAACAATACTCCTGTTTAAACACCAAGACATATTGATGTTTGCCGTTTTAGCAATCGACTCCACAGCAGGAGGCTAAAATGAATAAAATGTTACTGTTTTAAGAGCAACAATATTGTAGTTTAAGTTACATTTGACTTTTTTTTTTTGTTTTGTTTGGTTTGTCATGCTCTAGGCGATGGAGAGCAAGCTGCTGGTGGGAGGAAAGAACATCATCGATCACACCAACGAGCAGCAGAAGATGCTGGAGGTGAAGCAGCAGGAGATCGCTGAGCAGGTAATTTACCGCAAAGCCTGCATTTTACTGCAGGAGTGTAAGTTATGTCGTTTATTTTCTAGCACACATAATACGCACTGAAGTCAGTTAGCGAGCTGAAGCTAAGAAAATGTGTTTGGGTTTTTTTTCGCACTTTAAACGAGTGTCCGCTGCATATTAAGCTGTTACGTTACCAGTCAGTGGAGCTCTTTTCACAGTACATGACACACTGGCATTTGTGGGCAAATAATTAAAATGTGTTTTAAAAAAAACCCCAAAAAAAACAAGCTGTGAAGCAAAACAGGACAAAGAGGAAGAAATGGTTGCATACGGTGTTGTTATTATTATTGATTAAATCTCAATAGTGTTTAGTTGCAGTGTTTTATCATGATTTATCATTTCCCTCTGTTATTAAATAAGTGAAATGTACTAGTTAAGCTCATTTGCTAGGTGCTGATAAAGCTTTGTGTTTAAAAAGGCCACCACGTGTAGTATATATCATTCTATGTGTGTTTTCATGCTTCCAGACCCGCAGTGAGAGGGAGATCCAGCAGCAGATGTTGGTCCAAGATGAGGAAACGGTGGAACTGAGGGAGACGTTTACTTCCCTGCAGCAGGAAGTGGAGGCCAAGACCAAGAAACTCAAGAAGGTAAAAAAAAAAAAAAATCTCATACTCACACATGAACGTACAGAAACAATACTTCATTCTTACTGTAAAAGAGATGCTGATTTGTTTCTACATGCACTCCTACGGACACACACATTTGTTTTTTGTTTTTTTGTTCTTCTGCTACTTTGACCCCCCCGTGACCCCTGACATGGACCCCAATGGCCCCCCCGCCCCCTCCTCCTCCTCCTCCTCCTCCCTGGACACACGCTTCGCTCGGACACATACTTAAATCTCAGTACCTCAAGGTTCGTCCTGCCGTCCCCGTGTCCTTCCCGGGACCGGTATCTCACCGTCACTCTACATCGGGACTCCTCATATGGTTCCACACTAACCTTCTTCCACCTCCTGCCCAGTCAGATTGCACAATATCCTCCAATAACTCACTAAACCCCCCCCCCCCCCCCCCGAACCACCCGCCATGTGAATGACTCCGACGTGACTAACGATCGTCGGCTGATCTTTGCTGCTCTGATCCCAAACGTTCCTCTGTCCTCTCCACTGCATGGCGTCTTCACGAGGGAAAAACAATGCCAGGAAACATTTTTCACACCGTGCACTCAAAAAAAAAAACAAGCAAACTGATAATAATGATTCAGATTTTCCTTGTTTTAACTGATTTTGAATATTAGGCTTGTGTAAAACCAATTGGAATTACGATCTGCTACAACCGCGGCCTAAATTAGGCATAATTAAATAAGAAGACCAGAGTAACTCCCGTCATGATCATCTGCTCCTGTCAAGTTTCCAGTGCTAAAATAAAAAGCTAATGAGAGCCGCGTGGACTCACTTTAAGCCTATTTGAAGCATTCCAGCAGCAGCATTGTGAATTAAGACGATATCACGGTTGTCAAGTCCATGTAAATATACCGGTAGTTGCTGTGATACTTGTTGCAACATCAAACCTTGCATTTCTGTCTATATAAGAGACATCGAAAAAGGATTTAAACCGATGGGCTTGTCAGATTCAAATCTTAACTTCCTTGTTTTGGTTTGACCGTGCTGGATTAATACGCATGCCGATTCAATTATGTCTCTTTTTCTGTTTCAATGTCATTGCAGGAAGTTTTGAGAAGAACCAGTGAAGCAGATTTGTGTGTTATTATTATATTGACACTCCGAGGTGGAGTGATGGGTTACAAAGATGTTGCTGTAAATAAGTAGTCTTTGTTGATATTTGTACATATAGTGTTCAGTTGCACTCATTTCTTTACAATTTCTTTCCTTTTTTTTATAATAAGAATAAGAATATATTTTTATATTTTTCTAGTGTCATTTGTTTAAAACACAACATTCCTAATTGGAATTTTTAGATTTTTGTCATAATTAAAATTTAAAAACTTGTTTTAAACTGAGCTTTTTGATGCAGGTGAGTAAATCAAATACCAACTGTTGACACTGTTAAATATGAACTTTTAGACAATCTAAAGAGTTACTAGAGTACGATTACTGTGCAGTTTACATCTCTGGTTATATTACATGTTTCCATGTAGAGATCAAACTGAAATAAACAGCCCATTAGTAGTGCAGTAGCAGTAGATATGAACCTCCCCTGAAGTAGTTTTTTTAAACTATTTTAAGCACCAGGTTTGTTGGTTTGTTGCGCTCAGAGAAGAAACCACCTTCCTCTTGGTTTTCTGGCCGGCCGCCTCTCATTGATCTCCTTTCTTATTCAAATCTTCACACCCGACGACTGCAGGAGCAATAAGTGCCGCGTCATGATTCAGGTCTGCAATGTGAGCTCAGTGCCTTTGTTCCGGGCTGTGGATGAACTCAAAGAACGAGAGACAGAGAGAGAGAGAGAGAGAGAGAGAGAGAGAGGGGTGTGAATGCGCAGGAGTGGAGGAACGGAGGAGACGGGAGGACTGCGGCCATGTTGGCGTGCCCTCTCATTGGCTGGCCACTTCTCCAGACGCCACTGCCTCCGGTGCTGCTGCTATGGGCAACCGAGCTGGAAACCAGCTTCACTGCCGCCCCTCTCACCCAAACTCTTCTGGCTTGTCCCTTTCTTTCTTTCCTTCTCCCTCCCTCCTTCCGCAGCTGTACGCCAAGCTGCAGTGCATCAAGGCGGAGATCCAGGACGTGAACGACGAGCACGTGAAGAGCCGACAGGAACTGGAGCAAACGCAGAACGAGCTCACCAGGGAGCTCAAGTTCAAGTGAGTCGAGCCCCGGCGGGCCTCCAGCAGGCGGTTTTGCCGGGAGTCGCGTTCAGATTGGCGGGACGCGACGACGAAACGCCGAAATGTCAAGCAAATTATAGGCTGCACTTTGTGCGTCTGGCGTACGTGCAGGTATCTGATCATCGAGAACTTCATTCCCCCGGAGGAGAAGAACAAAATCATGAACAGGCTGACCTTTGACCCCGAGGAGGATCAGTGGAAGTTCCAGCCTCTGGTTCCTGCAGAGAGGTCGGTGACACATTACTCGTGGCTTTCTGTCTCCGTGTGCGTCTCGCTCTTCTTCTTCTTCTTCACTCTGCTCTTTTGTCGTCCTCCGCCGCTGCAAACTGCTGCGCTTTCCTTCTGCCTTTAGCTTCTCTTTTCGTCACGCCGACACTTTCTCAGGACTGATTTTCCTAATAAGCTTTTCATTGCGTCTCAGTAAATCCACACAGATGAAGAAAAGACCAGCGTCTGCAGTCGGATACAAACGACCCATCAGCCAGTACGCCAGGGTCGCCATCGCCATGGGCGCTCATTCTAGATACAGGGTAAGGGTGTGTTTTTTTTTGTTTTTTTTCTCAGATTAAAGTTAAAACTATTAAAATCAAATTCAAGCTTTTCGATGGGAAATATTTCAGCCTGAATTTCAGCTTCAGCTTTGAGCTTTTATTTCATTCAGGATATAACCTGAAACAGCTTAATTATTTTAATTTACTTGTTATATTAGAAATCATATATCGTGTGTGTACGTGTGCGTGACTGGTTGAATGTGACTAATCATGTAAAGTGCCTTGAGACTGCTGATGCAATAAAACTACACAACATACAGTATGTATGTATTTCCTGTATTGCATCATTCTCATTGCCTAACTGTATTTTCTATTCCATTCTATCGTTCCTGCTACTAATTATATCTAGTCTTGTACATATTAATAATGTTGTTTGTATCACTACCGTATTGGTCCAATATAAGACAAGTGACTGTTTAGATTTTCTCTGGGAAACGGGTCTGAAACGTGCAGGTCGTCTTAGAGCCGCTCATACAACAATAAAATATCACAATAGGACATTTACATTTGTTTTCTGTTGCACAAATTAAAATGATTTGAAAGACGTTTTGTAAGCTTAATGCAAATCAAACACATTTGCATTTTCTGCACAAAGCGATACAGCGTTTAAAAAAATCTTATCTATTCGGCTTATTTGTGCTTAATTGACCTGAAGATCCCTTCGGGCCAGAAATCCTCTCGCTATATAAGCAGCGTGAGACATTTTTCCCGTGTCGCCGCCGCTCACATCTGATCACGATTCTGCGTTCAGGCTGAGAACATCATGTTTCTGGAGCTGGACATGACTCCTCCCAACATGTCCTCTCTGGACCGCTCAATGGAGGCAGACACAAACCAAAGTCCCTCGGCGGACAACTCGCCTACGAAGGACAAAGGAGTCCGCAAATCTCGCTCCTGGTGAGTTGCCTGTAGAACAGTCCAGTTTTAGAATTCGGAACCATACAAATGTGACGACCTCATGAATATGCTTTATGAGACAATATGTAGAACAGGAAAAAAAAACAAGTTTTTGAATGTATTTTCCAACTATGATGGTGTTTGGTCATAATTGAAAAGTGCAAGTTTACAAGATGTTTCTCGAAATACAATCTGTTCACTCATGTCCACAAGCTCAATCCTGCTTCATTCATGATGATCTGAGCTTCACCCTGGACTGAAAAAGACTTTATCCTACTTCTACTGAAACCTGCTTTTATGGTTGAGCCTGCGTTTGACGAGTGAACTCTTATCGGTTTAGAGTCAATGCATCGCTAAATGGGATTACTGAGTATTAACTACACCCTCTCCGGGCCTAATCTGATGGTTTATCTCTCATTGGGTCCGAAGCCTATAATCTCAGCGTCGCCACTGAGTAATCATATTAATATAGGTCTCTATTGTAAGTAAAAACCTGGATTTTACCTATTTAATTCTAAAACAACTTTTTTTTTTTTTGTCATGTTTGCAGGTGTCAGACGCCTAAATCCCTCACGTCCTCTTCGTCTAATGTTTCCCTGGCAGGATGTCACGCTGCCACGCCCACCGCGGCAGCACAGTAAAGCTTTCCGCCAAGATAGATCTTTTTTCTTTTTTCTTTTTTCCTTTTTTTCTTTTAAACGGTTATTTATTTTTTAATTTCTGCACTTCCTCGTCCTTCTCTTGGCCAGCGATCCTCTCCGAGAGGTTTTGATCGCAGCAGCTGGGACACAAACACTCTCCAACAGCTCTGCAGAGTCGTGAGAGGTCGTCCGGTGACTCCCCGTGGAAAAAAACAAAACAAACAAACAAACAAAAAAAACCAACAACTCAATGAACCTCAGAAACTCTGGAACACACAACTTCCTCCTTGTTCCATGGTTGTAAAGACCCGTCTGACTGCTCTTCTGTCCTCCTGCATGTTTGATACTGAGAGCTGTGCATCGTCTTCTTGAACCGAACTGATTGGTGTGTGTGTGTGTGTGTGTGTGTGTGTGTGTGTGTGTGTGTGTGTGTGTGTGTGTGTGTGTGTGTGTGTGTGCGTGTGTCTGACAGCTCACAGGATGTTTGATTCTGCTGTAGAAAATTGCTGTAATATTTTAATGTGTGTGAGGATTTTCTTTCTGTTTTCTGTGTGAAAACCTCATATTCAGAAAGTTTATGTCTGACACACAGCTTATGTCACACACTAAAAAAAAAAAAAATATATATATATATATATATATATATATATATATATGTATATATATATATATATGTATATATGTATGTATATATATGTGTATATGTATATATGTATGTATGTATATATATACATACACAGTATGTATGTATGTATGTATGTATATATATATAAAATGAAATAATGTGTGCTGTTGATGGTCAGATGAGGTGGTTTAAAACCTGAATGATGACCTTTATCATGTCTCCCTGTTGTCTCCCATCAATCCTCTGTCCCTTTACAGTGTCCAGCAAAATGTCTTATGATTATTATAATCGAATTAAATATGAAGAATGTGAGGCATTTTACTGGGATATTTTTTTTATTGCTGTGGAAATGGAAAACAAGGATGGACCCAAAAAAAATAAGCCTTCAAATGGAAATACAGGAAGAAAAAAACAAAACAACCTGATATATACAATTTAATCCCTTTATTCTTGAGCATGGAAACAGTAGTTTCATTCTAATGAAGGACATGTGACGAGGTTTATTTTTCTATGTCTTTTTCCCCCCCGCTTTTTCTGACATTTCAAAAGAATAACTGGTAAGGATTCTAACTTGCTTCCTAACCATATTCTATATTGTCAACAATTTATTTAAATCCACTCCTTACTTCAGGGGGCAATATGGATGTATGTAAGATTTCTGATTTGATTTATGTGCATTGGGTAACTGTTCGTAATCACAGAGATCTCCAGCTGCTCCTGCGTTTTCTATCTTATTTGTCATTTTTTATTATTAGACTGAAGGGAGAAACTGCACATTGCAAGCTAACTTATACCTTCAATTTAACATTGTGAACAAATTTAAAATCTTTTAAATACAGTTATAGTCTCATTATCGCCAGGCCAGTCTGGCCAACTCCATCATTTTTGCCACTGGTTTTAGACAGTGCTGTACATCTCAACATACCCAAACAATCAAGCACAGGCTACTTTTTCTCCGTACATCTGTTGAGCTCTTCATTTATGTCTCATTTACCATGTCAGCATTCTGTCAAAGCAACTCATTCATGAGCAAATAGAAGAAGAATCAGCAACAAAACAGCTGAGCCACACGACCGACATGCAGACGGCAGGAAACTGCTCTTTTTAAAGGTAAGCTCATGTTAATTAGGGCCACCAATGTGTCTCGGGTGCTGTGGAAACATGGTAATGTTATTTAAAGTATTTTCCATGTCGCCGTCAGACCAGGAACAATGACTGGAGTAGGGCAGCAGCTCTGCAGCTCGACAACTTTTTTTTTTTTTTATTCAGACGGTGTTAAAGCAGCTTGTCGCTTCATTATGTGTTTTTAATAACACTGGTGCCGATCATAGTCCGGTTTCAGCGTAGGTGGCGTAACTGAATGTTGCAGATCAAGAAATAGGAGATTATTATAGGAGAAGCAGTGCACCTGATCAGGTGAAGCCTCTGCAGACAAGTATAATATGTCGCTCCTCTGAAATGACAAATGTCCCAGAAGTCAACGAAAAGCTGAAGCGAACTTGGATGTATGTCGGTGTGTGCTGTTGAGGCGGCAGTGTGCAGTCAGGTGTGCACACAGCTTGGTGTCACTGGGTTCATGGCATGCAGAGGTTAAAAGGAGCAAACCGTTAGGGGGGGGGGGGGGTCAGGCTGACTAATCGTCCTTCTATTATTGATGCAAGAGATCCAGTTGCAGCTAAAGCGATTGCTAATGGCAAGAGAGCCAGTGACCGGTGTGAAACCACTGCGTGTGCACATTATATCTGCAGCCATCTCTTCTTCCTATTATCTGTGTGTTTACCAAACATTAAAAGCATACTGTATATGATGGCTCCTGAAATCTGCTTACAGGTTGTTGTTGTTTTTTTTTAAGCTTTCTACAAGGTCAAGAGAAACATTATTGTAACTGAAATAACCCCTCTCATAATCACTTTTTAGAATTAATTCCATCCTTAAGAAAGTTGCAAATCTTTGACTATAATAACATTAATTCAGTGTTTTACTAATTTGCTTCTGGAAAAGGTTTTATTGCTTTTAGACAGTTCTAACCTAAAATGTTATCTGTAATATTGAGAAATGACAAAGTGGAGCTTGTTCACGGAAACAAACTTCTTCTTTTTTTTTTGTAAAGCAGAAACAATACAAAATGGTTTGAAGTGGTTTCACACCAAGTTGTCCTTTATAAAGGGGGTTTCAGCTCATGCTGTTGCATCATATCTTCAATTTCGTGGCAATGTCCGCAGGTGAAGGTACATTATTGTATGTTGGTTATGGTATCCACTGAATTTCAAAGCAGGTTATATTTAAAGGTGCTACCATGTACACGTGTTGATATTTAGACATGAACCATGATGAATGCACGATGCTGAACACAGACCCTTTAAAGATGTTCTCCATTGTCGTGTGTAACACCGCCTCTAACGCCTCAATGAATTTTGATCTAAATTTTATGGGAGGCAGTGAGGTGAGGACGGACGTGACTGGTTTGAATAATTTAGGAACAAAAGGTATGATGAACAGATTGCCTTTTGACTCTCCTAATCTGTCGACATGTCGGTAACCTTTGTTCTTGTGTTTGTTGTCTGATGTGAGTATGGGGCTGTAAAATATTGTACAAATGTGAACATGAGGTTTGCGGGAAGTGGGGGGTGGGGGTGGGGGTGGTGGGGGGGGGGCGGAGGAGGAAGAGGTGGGGGAGGGATGGACTGGATGCAGGCCTCCAAATGACAATCAGGAAGTGAGGAGTCGCTGTGGAGGAGGAGTATGTGGAATCCTGTTTCCATGGCAACCAGCCTGTAGAGGCTTGCTGGGATGGAGTTGCTGGGCTTGATGGGGGTTTGTGTATTGATATGTATGTAACATGGGGTAGTCGGGCTGAGCTTATGTCTGGCTTGATTAAAACAGGCGCAGCAAAATCCAATAAAGACAAAAAAAAATAATTGATCAGGGTTTTTTTTTTCTCTGGTCAACACATCAAGTGTCGATTGGTTTTAGGTACACATTTGTGAATGCTTAACATGGGCATGAGTGAGCCGTTAAGTTTAATTTTATTTTATTCATTAGGCTCCCTGTTGGCTCATTAAAGTGGAGGATCACAGAGCCGCCAGTAATTAACCACAAAGTCCCAGTACACCAAACCACGAGTCACAAAGAGCTTCACAAAGCGGAGCGGCTCCTCCAGAACACAGATTCAGAGCTTTGAAGCATCATCGAATCAATCAACTCTTATATGCATGGTACTGTCACAGTTTAATGTTTTATGTGTGGACGCATTAGGACAATAGGGACATGTTTAAATAAATGGGTTATTTCACTTTACTGCTGTAAAATACCAAATCACAGCAAAGAAAACACAGGTAGTCAAACTGAAGACAATAAATGACATCAAAACACATCATTTTGGAGCGGATATGAAATGTAAATATGATGCAGTTGTATCTTTTTAAGGGCCCAAACCACATCAAAGACACAAAACTAATTATCATTATCATAAGCTGATATCTTCAATCCCTCTTTACATATATATCTACTATCCGTATCTAACAATCCTTCCACTGTTACAGCTATTAACTTGTGGATTTATCTATTCCGGGTTACATCCAATGATTTGACATTATACAACTCGCTGCTGCATTGCTGCATGTTGATCCAAGCAGAGGAAAGAGCTGGTGCTGCTTTCATAAAATACTCCACTGACACTCAGCACTGAGAGCTGTGTTTAGAATAATAGTTGAGCTGAGGCTGCCCTCTGCTGTGAGACGAGAAGAAAACAGCTCGAGAGATTTCTCCTCAGTTTGAAGGGCGAGCTGCTTCTGTTTTACATCACTCTCCATCCATCTGTCTACTAGATCCAATTGATTCAGGATTGTAGGGCTCTTGAGCTGATCCCAGCTCTTTTTTTTTGCATCAATTGCATCTTCTTCACCACTTTACCCAGGTCAGGGTTAGGTTAACCTTAAATCTAAATCCAAAACCAGAAAAGAATGACTTAGTTTCAGGTTCAACCCCTAATGCAAAACATTTCATTATAGTTTTACGTTGCCTCGTGTTGTAAAGATAAAGTGTGGTTGTTGATGAAACGAAAGGCAGTGAGCTTGAATGCGACATTTTGACCACATTAACATTCCATCTCTTTATGACTGAGGTTGTTTACGGTTGCCCTCATTTTCCCTCCCAGTAGCCCAAGTTGAATGTTAACCCCCGTCTGCATATTAATTGGGGCAGAAAACATTGATGTGCTGCAAGAGGGAGTTAAAAACACTTTTGGTCTGTGATGCTCCTTCAAACATGATCAGAGTGTGTGGTTTCCACGATCAATTATGGATGATTTCGTGTCTGCGGGAGCAAGAGAAAGTCATTGTGTGAGAGAGTAATGAGATCCTAAACTCCGCAGAGAGAATACATATCTTACATTTCAGTGACTGTTGTGAGTCCTGATGAGAAGAGCGAAGGCTGCTTTTTTTTTTTTTTTTTTTTTTACTTTCAAAGGTCTTTTAATTGAAAGACAATAACAGAAAATAGCTTTTACTATACAGGGAATTTTTTTTTTCTTCTTTTCTTTCCCCCACCCTTAACAAGAACACTCACACTGGCCACAAAGATTCCAAACATGAGTCAAGCCCAATCGAGACGAAAAAACAACCACAGCTAAAAGTCACCTTCTGAGTAGTAGGAGGTCAAGGTTCACAATACACACATCCGTAAGTATAAGAGTAATCCTTCCTACGAAAGGAAGCCGAATTACATTTAAGAACTATGTTGGTATATAGGATGCAGTAACACACCATCAACAACACCCCCACCCATCAAAATACTTGTAATATTGTAATAGAATAAAATAAATAGAAAAACTTCAAAGAACATTACAAAACTATAAGACAGTCAAAGGCTACTCAGATATGACCGTAGTGGGCCTTTCAAAGAATTTCAGGAAAGGATCCCACAACTTATGAAATTTGTTTTCCGATCCCTGGGTGGTGTGACGTATTTTCTGGAGATTCAAGCAGGTCATGGTATCTCTTATCCAGTGCGAGAAGGATGGCAGGACAGGATCCCTCCACTTAAGTAAAATTGCTCGCCGGCCCAGCAAAGACGTAAAGGAACAGGACATTGAGTTTTGCTTTTGGCAGGTCCAAATCTGGAGATACGCCAAAGATAGTGGTCAAAGAGTTTGGCTGAACGTGGTGGTGGAGTATCTCTGATATAGTTTGGAAAAGTGATGTCAAGCAGCAGGCGGAGAGCAGTCGCTGTTTCCGGGGGACCATATTTTCTGACGGACTTAGGACCGGAGGGGACAACAGTTTCTGACATTAAGGAGAGTTTAATGAGACGTAAGTAAAGTACTGTTGCATGATTAATGTCATTATATGTTTTCAGATATCAGCAATGTTGATCACTATTTTGAAATTGTCATAGCGTTGTGCATGTGTGCTCTTTCATCCATCATTTCGTTCCGCTTTGTTTCCGTCAGAAAATATGGTCCCCCGGAAACAAGGCCTGTTCTTCCAGGAGGAAGTATAATGTAAAGTGAGAGAGCTTGCTGCTGAATAATTATTTAAATCATTATGTTGGAATCAAAGACTTTTAATATGCAATGTTTTTCTAACAGTGACAAATAAAATATTTCAATTCAAATCAATTTACTTACGCTTAATTAAATTCTCCCAATACTCCGTCCGGAAGAACAGGCCTTGTTTCCGGGGGACAATATTTTTTACGGAACCAAAGCGGAACCAATCGATGGAACGAAAGAGCACACACGCATCGTTATGACAATTTCAACATAGTGATCAACATTGCTGATATCTGAAAACACATAGTGACATTAATCTTGCAACAATACTTTACTTATGTCTCGTTAAACTCTCCTTGAAACTGTTGTCCCCTCCGGTCCCAAGTCCGTCAGAAAATATGGTCCCCCGGAAACAGAGCCTGTTCTTCAGGACGGAGTATTGGGAGTATTTAATGAAGCGTAAGTAAATTGATTTGAATTGAAATATTTTATTTGTCACTGTTAGAAAAACTCCATATTAAAAGTCTTTGATTCCATTATAATGATTTATTCAGGTGCAATGCTTTCTCACTTTACATTATAACCAAATAATTCAACTACATTACTTTCATTGCCCATAAAGTACTAGTGCTAGTTCTAGTACTATTGCATGATTAATGTCGTTATGTGTTTTCAGATGTCAGCAATGTTGATCACTGTGTTGATATTGTTCTATATTTGTTCTGCCATCCATACTTTATGGTCTTTGACCTGATGCAGAGCTTTTGGTGTCACAGCTATTAAGTCTTTTGGAATGTATGTATACTGGCATGTCTCCAAGTAAAAACCTTTCTCTTTTCTTGTCAATATCTCGGACTGAAAATGATTCATTTTCCTGCTTTATTGACAACAGTGGAAGAATGGTGTTCTTGATAAACCATAGCCCTACATGTGTGCTATCTTTCTGACCCGCATGGGCCTGCTTTGTGTTAAAGGTCAGGGAACCTCCAACTGCAGCTGTACAGAGTAATAAGCCTATGAATTGTTGTGGAGCGTCCCCTGCTGGTGATATGACGGAGTTACAATTCCACGCTCCACATTCACCTTTAGAAACATGCCTCAGACTATCAGCCTCTCAGGATTTAGATAAAAATGTCCATGCTATTACAACCTGAGAATTGCAGGATCCCCCCCCCCCCAGAGATCTGTGTTATCACAAGTGGTATTTTAACAACCCACAACCTATGCACACTGATTGAATGTGAGGAAGGCCAGATATCTGCACTGGTTGACCAATAATTATATTTTTTTTCTGTATCTTTTGGTCAAATCAGAGTAAATCACATTGGATGTAATTATACAATCATGATTATTGCGTAATGAATTACTTTCGTGTCAATCTTAGTGTCAAATTCAAGTCAAACTGAGGAACATATGTGGCTGTGCGATATTTAATCAACAATTTCTAAAACCTGGAGAACTTTCGAACTCTACACAGAAAGAACTGCAGTTGTTCTGGGTGTGAGGTGAAGGTGTTAATCACTAGATTTCTGTATGACCGTGAACGTGCATTTCATCATTTTTTTTTTTAGTTTCCACTTGAGAAAAAAAACAACAAAATAAATTGGGTTTCTTTTTGTTAGATCAAACTGAATAAAATAACCTTGTCCAGTTCATCTGGAAAGAAAAGAAAAAAATAGGTACAAGGAGTATCTCATGAGTCATAAAACATAAAATTCAACTGATAAGGAAAAGTGTTCTTTCACACTACATTTACAATAAGATAACACAGGAAGGCTCCCGAGTCACATACATTTATTGTGAAGGGCGAGTATTAACCACTGTGAAACATCACTTTCTGGCACCAGTACTCATTAGCTCACTGTGATTTCACAGTTTCATTCTTCCATATAATAAAGATCCATTAATTTGTTAAATTTTTTTTCTTCAGCCTAACTTTTATTTACTCGTTTATCAACTTGAAAGAGAAGATTTCTGTTTCTTGAGAGGCCTAAGACCATCAACAAGACACTGACTAATAACGTGACGACATAAATCATTTCAAATGAGACAAAATTCAACATGATCTTGTCGCGATTCAAACATCTTTCCACAGCTCTTCTCAGAGCGGGGCGGCCTGAGCATTATAGTCTGACAGGGGTACATTTTGAAAACCGAAGGGAAACTCACACCTGAGCTCCTGAACCGGGCTCAACAGTGTTACATTGGTGGTGTTCAGCCACGTCACGAAGCTTTTCAGATTGGGGTTGCAGTGGAAGCGATTCATTTTAAGGTCGAGGAAGAGGAGAGAGCTGAAGGATGCGGGGTCAGGAGAGGCAATGAAGTTGTTGGCGAGGAAGAGCACTTTCAGACTTTGGGGGAACGCGTCAGGCTGGAGGTGCGTCAGTGTGTTGTATGAGAGGTCGAGCGTTGCCATGGCGGTGAGACCTTTAAAAATGCCTTGCGGAAGAGACCGCAGTGCATTTGAGCTTAAGTTCAGTCCGGTCAGGTTCCCAAGATTGTCGAAAAGATTCAGACATCTGCCCTGTTCCCAGACGGACTGCAGGGAGCTGCTGTGAAGGTCCAGATGTTGAAGCTCGTTCAGCCCGACTTGACTCTGAGGTGTGCACCCCCTGATTGTGTTTCCCCCGTGGAAGAGATGCTGGAGATGTTTCATCTGTGTCAACAAGCTGTAAACATCCTCCAAGTTTGTCAACCTGTTGTTTTGAATGTTCAGGTGCACAACGTTTTTCGCAAAACTGGCAACCCTGTGCACTGATGTCAGTTTATTGTCATTCAGCGCGAGGAAGGTTAAACTCGGCAGAGCAGCAGGGAAGCCTAAAACTCGCAGAGAGTTCCCAGTCAGATATAACGCCTTCAGGTGAGGAAGTCCAATGAATGAGCCATAACCCAAAGCGCCAATGTGATTGTGAGACAAATCTAACTCTTGTAGGTTTGTTAGAGAAGCAAACGTGTGAGAATAGACTTCCCCGAGCAGGTTGTGTGACAGATTGAGCCCCTTTAAATGACCTTGAAGGCCCCGAAAGGCACTTCTGTGAATCTGATTCACCCTGTTTTGGGAAACATCAATGACTGCAACGTCTCTCAATGGACCGAAAACCCCATGTTGCAATGCAAATATCATGTTTTTCGACAGATCCAACGAGAGGATCGAACTGTTTTTCAGACCCTCAAAGGTGGTGTGGTCAGGATCGGGGAGATTATTGAATGAAAAGCCTCTGCCAATGTGTCCAGAGAGTTTAAGATGGGAGATATTTGTTCCCTCGATGGCTCTGAAGAACTGCTGTATTTGATGGAGACCAAGTCCGGTGTAGGACAAGTCAAGCGTCTCAAACGACATCCCTCTGAAAGGATTGCCACATTTCTGCCAGTCAAAGCTGCTGTTAGACATTTCTTTGAGGTGGACAGAGTTCATGTTCAGAACTCTGAAGTGTTTACCCTGAAAAGCAACAAGGTCTGACTCACATATTTTGCCAATTTTGTTCAGCTTGAGGTTCAAGACTTTCAAATCAGTCATGTTAGCAAATAACAGTGATGGCTGTAGTCTTGTAATCTGGTTTCCAAACAAGTCAAGGGTCTGTAAAGCCGACAGAGGCTCCAGATAACTGTCCCTCAGTATGGAGTCATTCAGTGAGCAGTAATCCAGGCGGAGGTCACGCAGACCAGAAAGACCCTCAAAAGCTCGCGGCTCCAGCTGGAGGCCGACATTGAAGCCGAGCATCAACCTCCCCAGACGCCTTTGTCTGCTGAAAGCGTCGTTCCTGATAACGAGCGGCACCAGCTGTGTCCTCAGGTCCAACTCCTGCAGCTCCTCGAGTCCCGCCAGGGAGGTGGAGTTGATCTCAGCGATGTTGTTCATCTCCAGGTACAGGTGGGTGATGTGGCCTGGCAGAGCGGGGACTGAGCCGAGCCTCTGGCCGGCGCAGAAGGCCACGGAGCCCATCGTGAGACAGGATGGGAAACAACCAGGCACCTGCACGAGGGAAAACAACACTGAGACGTGAACGTTTGAACTGGGTAGATAAGAGGGCTGATATTGGTCCGAATCAATGACAATATAATGTAACCCCTTCCTTTAGTCACTGTCAGCAACACTGCCAATGAATCCCGCTAATGAGGACTCTGACTTTGTTACTGCAGTGACAGACTGGTGATAAACTGTGAAACAGCATGCAAAAAATAACAACACATAAAAATAATGAAATAAAATACAGTTTCATCACTGTGCTCTCTTGTGGCTCCAAGTGTCCCATTTGCTTGGAAATAACAAATCAGTGATCAGTAAGTAACATGTTACTGAGAAACGCACTGGCAATTCAACAACACTGTACGTTATAATGCAGCTCTTAGTCACAATTCGTCCACGAATGCCTGCATTGCTTATAATCATAAAATATCAAAGAAAGAAACACAGGTTCAAATTATACTCCAGTGCTGATCCATAGATATCCCTACAAGCACAACTGGGGCATGTAATTGTATTACCTGATTGAAATGTCTATGAAAAACAAGGATAAATAATGAAAAGGAGCTTTTGTTCATAAAAAAAAGAAAAGAAAACAACTCCTGTGATTTCTCAAATCACATTCTATTAGATGAGCTTTAAATACATTGTCATGAAAGTAGTGTTATTTGTTTACGCACCTGTAGGAAAACACAAATGACCACGACTTGAAAGTTAAGCACCCACATCTTCAGGCCGTTTGAAGCAAATCCACATGAAATCCTCTTTTCTGGTGAAGATGATGGATCCAGTCAGCAGGTTTCTGGATGCACCTTTTTATCTATCATTGTTTGCGTCACTTGTGGTTGACGTTTCATTAAAGCCACTGTGGTAAACATAATGTTCAGTGGGATTTCCCACCCCCCCACCTTTTTTTTTTATCTGCAGAGTCCACATTTTCATAAGGAAGGGAAGTACCTCTGCATGTGTCCACTACGTTGCTAAAGTTTTCAGTTGTAGTTGTGTTGGTTTAGCCGAATGACAGATAGATAGCGTTTGTAAACATTTCTCAACCAAGGCCTTCGACTTCAGACTTTGCTTCGCTCTTAATGGTGGGTTGAATAAGTCCACATTTCTGCGGGAGATGCCTAATAAGTTGCACAGTAAATGTCTAAACCGTGGCACGTGCCTTTTGTTTTGTCAGGGGGACTGCAGGAAAAGTCAACATGAGTAACAAACATTGGGTGAAATAAATGTGTTTTTGAGTTTACTCAAACTAAACATGGAAAAACTTTTGATTGATCTGAGGCAAAAATCGTGAATCGGGGTCAAACTCATCTGTCGGCAAAAATATTTACATTTTTGAATGGTGTGTGGGTGTGTGTGCAGTGTCATCACGCTGCACTGATGAATTTCACAACTTCAGGAGAATTAAGGTTAAATACAAAACAGAGACTAAAGACAAAAGTTGACTGAATGAGTTGTTCCTCCCTGAATGATACAAACAATAAATAACTGTCGGTACCACTTCAGTATATTATCTGCATACTAATGCATAATTATTATTATTTTTTAATTCGGAGTTATCTCAAAATGACTTACTCGACTTTAAACCTCCTGCAGACCATTATAAGTTAAAAGTCACACTGTATGATATATAAACGACATAAAGTTTGCTGTGTGGGCGACGTGAAGGTGCCCAAACAGACGACTGTTTGCCCGGGGGCCCCCCGAACAGGTGGGTGCGCCCATGTTCACAGCAGGAACTGCTCTGTCTCCTCCACAGAAGGAGATTTTATATATATTTTGTCCCTGGTTTTGCAGTGTAAAATGCCGTGCGGAGTGAGGAGGTCTGTCTCCAGTGTCTGAGGGGAAGGGAGGGGAGGGAGGGAGAGAAGGGAGGACGGACCCGCAGAGGAGTGACTTTCTTTCAGAAAAAGACTTCGTCTGAGGAGCCGGGAGG
Organism: Blennius ocellaris; assembly: GCF_963422515.1. NCBI lineage: Eukaryota > Metazoa > Chordata > Actinopteri > Blenniiformes > Blenniidae > Blennius > Blennius ocellaris. The sequence continues at coordinate 13,313,261 of NC_137667.1, forward strand.
AGGAGGACGGCGGCGGCGGGTCCGAAGCATGCCTCGGTCACGGAAATAAATAACGGGGCCCGGCGGGAGGGCAGGAGGAGGAGGGGGGTGGGGGGGACGACGGTGTTATTCTAAGAGGAGAGAGAGAGAGAAAAAAAAAAGGAGTTTTCGTGTGAAGCCGGAGCCGCACGTTTCTGTGTTGATGTCGATTTTTTTTTTTTTTTTTTTTGGACACGAATACCTGCCGAGAGGAGCCCCGGTGAGTCCCGGTGAGTCCCGGCCCGCCACACACCGAGGGGTTACCCGGGGGGGGGTGGTTTATGCGCTTTCAGGCGGGCTTCTTTAAAACGTGAATAGTTGCGGAACTTTGTTCCCCCAAAGCGCTTTTCATTCAGGAGGAACAAGGTGAACATGGAGTTAAACTTTTTTCTTTTCTGCAAACATGGCCGCTCAGATGTCACTCAGCTTCCCCGAGGAGCAGAACCGGAGCAGAACCCCCTGGATTACCGTGTTTATAAACCGACTTTTAAAATAAACAAAAGTTCACAGGGGGTGGTGGGTGGATGTTTTGAGAGGCTTCTCTCGTTTTCGTGTGTCTAATAACGGTGTGTTTACCCTCTGGCCGCCGGAAGGTTTAGGTCAAGCCCACTTTTCAAATCAAAACTATCATTGGCGTCCACCTCGGCGGGAGGAACCAGACTGCTTTCAAAAAGCTGGCATTTCTTACTCCACCGGGCGTTTCGCCAACAACTCTGGCTCCACTTTGAATAGTTTTTCACTTCACTACAACTCCAAATGTCCGTTGTAAAATCCGGCTCGCATCGAGGACGCGATTAAAGCCTGGCGGCTTGTATAAAGTGTATTATGAGCATTTAAAGTGCAACACGATGGATGGAAACAGATGTAGTAGTAGTGAGGCAGGGGGATGCCAGTGTTGGAGGTGCCGTATCAACCCTGAGCTACAAGGGAAATCATTCAGTAAATCGTAATAGCCTGTAATGAGTCATTTAATAAGTCGTTTCATTTGACGTGGGGGCTCACGTGAAATGATTTATCACACCACAGCCTGTCAAAAGCTGTTATCTTGAGAAGGGCCCAGAGGAGAATGACTGCACCTATTTCCGCCCCCTAGGCTTATTTCCTTAATAATAATTTTAGGGTGAATGCCGGGCTTCCTAATACTCTTCACATTATGAGATGTAATCGTTAATAACTGTTGGAAGGACCTGCAGGCCATGAACACTGCTCCTGTTGAAACATCCGTAAGTCTTATAATATAACCTGCTACCGTCTTCACTGTTATACTTGGGATTTTAAACTAAAGTATTTTACATTTGGAAATAGTGCAGTGCACTGATAATAGGAAATGTGTGGGTTTTGATAGAATCATTTGACGATTCGTCTTCCACTGTCGTTCTTTTAGAGAAAGGGGGATTTACCGGTCCGACCTCTTCACCCCGAGTCTGCATAAAGCTGATACGGAGTGATGGATGGATGCAGCACTGACCCGGTCGTTTCACTTCACTGCTACGTTTATCAAGCTTTAGATAAAGTGGATAAGGTGATGCTTCCTGAGGAGCTGCTGACTGGAAGGGGGAAAAAAGGAATTAGCCACTCGTTATAGTGATACTGAGACAGGGAAGTGTGGGGGGAGGGTCACTGGTTTGATTCCTCGACGTTTGACCACTGCAGGTTCCGCAGGTTGTGGGAGGGAAAGGTCATCCTGAAGGTTTGGGGCCCCGAGACAAAAGTGCAGAAGGAAGGAGGGATGTGAAAACTCCTGAAACTAAAGTGACCAGCCTGCTTTAAAGGACTAAGGAAACGCAGAGAGACGCACGAACACAAGCTCTCCTCTGGGCAATTTAGGAGTGGAACCAGTTATCTGGAACCAACGTGTTGTGACATTCAGCCCCGAGGCCACCTTTTTAGTTGGCTCGTGGGCGTGTGTCATGCAGTTTAACTTGAGGAGTCGGTGTTTTGTTTACACCTCCAGCGGGACAAAATGACCTAAGGGGATACAAGCCATCCCACTTTTCCCGGCATTCATTAGCCGACAGACGAGAATCGGATTCACAAAGAGGCCATAGAGTTGCAACACGCTCAAACGTTTGGTCGAGTTTTTTGGAGTTTTCTCCACATCAGCTCCTACTTCTTGTAAACGTTTCCTCTCGTCGTCTCGCGGAGACATTTGAGGAGCTGTTGATTTCCAGCGGCGTTGATCTGCCTCCGCTGTGGGTGGGGACGATAATAGCAATGAGGGCGAAGCCCGTGATTACACATCTCTGGTTTATATAATTTCTCAGGGAATTAAATTACAGTGAAATCCAAGCGTTCCCCCATTTTGCATGCGGGAACGGTCGGGTTCCCCCGCAGCTCTTGAGCTCTTCCTGTTTGTCGCGTTTTGACGCGTCTCGAGGCCAACGCACGAAATAACTGATCTGTTGTCAGTTGCTGCTTCAACAAAAGGTTCACTGGAAACCTTTTTTTTTTTTTTTTTTAACTTTCTTTCTCACTGTGTTCATTACATAAATACTTCCTATATTTTTCTCCCTCTTTTATACGGGCTCATTTGAAGACATTACCGTCTGCAATATCGGCCGGTTTATCTATGGAGAGCTTATGTCTCACTTTCTCTCACTGTTTCGAGCGTTTCCTCGATCATGTGAGCACGTTTGCTGTGTTCGTTGTGGTTTCATCGCAGTAATTGACACAAGTTTCACTTCCTGTTTCTCTTGCTTTTCTTCTCTCTTGCCCTCTCACTGGTTTTACCATCTCGGCTTGTTTCCCCTCTGCTTCCTTAACACATTTGTAATTCTCTTGTTTCTTCTTATTCTGACTGCAGGTAAGAAGTACAAATATACTTTGTCACTCAGTTAGAGTTTTTAGATATAAACATATCTTGCTGGTTTGCTAGTTTGACAACTTGTTCTCGATGTGGGTTTTTTTTATGTAGGAAGTAAGGATACAGATACTTATCTGTACTTTTTAGTTCTTATATCCTTGAAACAGGTTGGTTACTTTCAGTTTTACGTTTATTTGCATTTGAGGAGTTGTGGATATGCTCAGTTCAACGGAATATCAGATAACTAGAACATTCCCGCTGGAAATGGTAATGTAACCAGGTGATATCTGCACCAGCAAACCTGTATCTGCATCACATTGGTTTAAAAGAAAAGAAAAGAAAAGAAATAGGAGATGGTGTAGGGTGCAGTTAGGAACTTTGATCCTTGAAAGATGAAATTCTGACTGGTTTTAAAAAAGTGACCGAAGTTGAGACTTTCCTCTTGCTGTGATATGTCTGATGGAAGGGATGATATACCCCCCCCCCTCTTTTTCCATCTCTTTATTATGCTATTATAAGACCAGTTGCTTCCTCGATGTTCTTTCAATCACCGGTAAACAAAACACTTGAATGGCAGGACTGCCGTAGCTCATGTGAAAAAGAGTGAAACATCTGTCACATCCTGCTAAATAGCTGATATGAGCTTGATCTTCATGCAAAAACCTGCAACCGTCATTTGTCAGCTTTCTGAAATGGAGCCAATTTTATTGCCTTTACATGACAATCACCTCTAAAACTGCTTGTTTTCACGCAAGTATCAGTTTTACCTTCCAGTTATTCCACTTTTTCTTTTGGAAAATATTATGAAGGGGCATAAATATCAATAAAAGTTGTGCTTTTTTTTTTTTTTTTTTTGCCGGATTGTTTGCCTCCTCTTCATTCCTTCCTCTCCCACTGTCGGACCACCCTACAGCTTTGTGGGTGTTCCACCCATTGAACGACATTACATTTCAGATTACGGTCTTTATTTGTGGACTTGACATTCCTCACAATTGCACCTTGGTGTAAAAGTGACTTGAGTGTAACTCTGACATCAGGAGGCATGTCGTGTATTCATGAGAACGTGTGTGTTCAGTACAGGGGATTGAAGTGGGGCCGTGCTGCTTCAGGTACAAGAGAGGCAATGAAATATGATCCGTAAAGGTCAGTTTGAGTCACAGACCTTCGAGGTTTCAGGCTTTTGAGGCACCCCCGACACATCAGAGTGTCTAAAATGATTCGACCGGCTCCGTACCGAATGTGCGTTTTTATCGTTTCCTGGGTTTTGTCGCCACAGGATTTATTTTCGTCGTCTGTACTCGGCCTGGTAAGGACCCATAACAGCAACTCCGCATGTTTGCAGGACAGAATCTGGCCAGTCAGGCCTCCAAGACAGACCAGCGGCCCGCCGGCTTTTGGTCTTTTTAAACGTGTAATCGGAGACGTGTCGCTTCTGTTTTTACCTGCCCGGCGACAACTCCGGGGTTGTGCCGGGTCAGACAGAGTGTCTCTGTGTCTCTGCAGGGATCGAAGGTCAGGAGTCAAACCGATTCAAGAAGCAAGAAGGCATTTCAGCTTTTCAGTTTGACCTGCTTGTACTGTATCTGGTGCAGCTGGGGGGGGGAAAAAGTGTGTTTTTATAGCATGTCGGGCCAAAAAAAAGAGAAATAATTCAATCAGTTCATTTATCAGCTTGGGATATGTACAAATATTATTTGTATGGTTATATTGTGGCATCTGTCCCTGTTATTTTCATATTTTGGTGATGTACGGTCTCCCATGTAGAATATTATGTCTCTTACTTGTGCTCCTCAGTTCTGTAGTCATGCAATCTTGTAGCCGATTGCTGATTTGTGATTTAATTTCCTTTTAATAACAGCTGAATAACCTTCGCTTTAAAGGATAATTCACATCTTTTGTACCGTGATTCAACGGTTGTTTGGCCTCCATTATGGTCTAAATGTCTCAGAGTACCACACAATCTTGACATCATAATAATTACCTCCAATTGAAGAAAGAAATTTCATATTTGTGAGTTCTTGCAATTGTCCAACATTTTTTTCATAACTGCATGCGTTATCTGTGAGAGCATTACTGCACTGCAGCAGATTGTGTGACAGTCAGTCGAGTGGAGGGGAAACTATTTTACATTTGTTCCCACAACGTGGTAAAACACAAGCAGAATTCCTCTCCCGATGGTTTTTCAATCGCCCAGCGACTAATAACCAGTTGCATTTTGAAGTTAAACGGAAGAAAAGAACTAAAAACATACACGCCCTGTCGGAATCACCACAGCAAACAATTATGACTAATATGACTACCGTAATTCTTTAGGGGGCAATTGCAGTTTTTTTTTTTCCAGCTGAAATCTCTGCGTCTTTCATGAAAAATTTTCATTTTTTTGCGAATAATGCTCCACAGTCCCCTGTCAGTTTTTAAAATGCTTTTAGAAAATAAGTGCCACACCCTCAGAGGGAGTAAGGGAAGAAGCCTTACCTGCCTGGGTGTGACAGTGGACCGTGTTTTTTTTTGGGGATAAGTGAACCTTGTGTGTATTTTAGCTACGTCAGTGTCGAAAGTCGCAGCTCACACCACTGTACATTTATCATGTAACACACACACACACACAGACACACACACTGCTCGGGTCCTGTCAGGGCAGACAGTGAGCATAGCGAGCAGCTGCAATCAGTAATGTGGTCATGTGGCGTGTGTGTGTGTGTGTGTGTGTGTGTGTGGTGTCCAGGGGGTGGTAAACACCCTCTTACTCCTCTTTAGTGCCCCCTTCGCCTGCCTGACGCCCGTTTCTGTGTCTGAGTCGTCCTGCTGCTTCTTCTGACCGGCTCAGCGGGTCTTCCATCGGTCGATTCAACCTCACGACGAAGGTGAGTCCAGTTCAGCTGTGGATTCAGGCCGAGAGGCCGTTTGGGTTGTTGTGCGTGAGACAGGTGTGTATGAGAGAGAGAGAGAGAGAGAGTGTGTGTGTCTGAGGTTTGTTTGAAGAAGATTTGGACGGCATGTGTGTCACCGCTGGTCTGATCAGACACTGAGCTCCGTGTGTGTGTGTGTGTGTGTGTGTGTGTGGCTGACAATGAACAGGTGCAGTTGTCGGCGCTGATGTGACACCCACACACTCCACCTTTTATAAACTTTACTCTAAAAAAGAAAAATCAATTAAACCCAGCAATTGCTTATACTTTGGCTCGTCTACACTGGCATTATAGTGCTTTTAATCAGTCCAGAGATGAAATCTTTCTTGGCAGTGAAGCTCTGTTACGGTTATTTTAAAATAGCTTTGCACCGTGGAGGGAGCTATATTGGGGAGCACTGGCTCGGGAAGTAGAGTCCTGCTAAGTTTTCCCGTAGACTGCGTTACGTGACACACAGCTGAACGACTTCTGCAGCTTAGATGGCCGTCACACTGACCTGAGTGGTCAATTTCACTAATTCAAATCAAAAAGGACATAGACACAAGACATTTCAAAGTGTCCAACAAGCTCTGAGGAGAAACTCATTCATCCGCTCTCACGTTGTCGTTTGGTAGCAAACGTGTTACGACCGACTAAATTGCTGTTACTGAAATTCTGGTTCAACATGAGTAATATTCGTAGTGAAAGACAACTTTCTAATACTATAAATGTGATCGAAACTCCTATACAAACTTAACAAAATGTCCCCCAGTTCAAGCCCGGGATGCTTTCTGAGCTGACTTTTCATGTTCTCCCTGTGCATCCCTGGGTTTTTCTTCAGGTTCTGCGGTTTCCGCCTGATCTACGCATGGAGTGTACGCCACTTTTCTTGTCTAGCTATTATAGAAACATCAGCATTCTACATTAAGCGATTCAAACAACCACGAGTAGATCGGGAACAGAGGATCCGAGGAACAATTCTTTCAGATTTCTGTCCCCAGATCTGTAGGGTTATAGAGGGATCTCACAAAATCCTATAAAACCTCATAAATGTAACTATTCAATTATTAAAAGCAGCCGAATAGATGCGAATGAGCATGTGTGCCGCTTTAAATAGTCTGTATTGATGTAGGAGAGTATGTAACCTGCAGGGTGTGTTTTAATGCATTTTCGATGTGACCGTCGTGGACCCCCACAAAAAGCCTCACGCAGTATTTGTCTGTAGGCTGAAGCTTCTTTTCAAACGGCCTCTCTCCTCTTTTCATGCCTCTCTGCTAGACGTCTTTTATCGAAGCTCCCCTGTGCTGTGTGACCCCCCCACCACCCCCCCACCCCCAGACCCTGAGAGGTATGACCACACACACACACACACTACAGTCTCATTTCCACCGTACAAAAAGTGCAAGGGTGGACCGGTATGGTTCAGAGAGTGTGTCTGTGTGTGAGTGTGTGTGCGTGTATTTAGATGAGTGCGTGTGCTCTTTGTTTCCGTGAAGCTCAGCAAATGCCAGCCACCATCAAACACCCCGGTGCACAAGTGTGCGTCGCCACCCACAGCAACCGCAGCGAAAGCGGCGCACATCCAGTCAGCTGTGGAAACGGCACGGCTGCACAAGACGCCACCGTTTCCACTGAGGGCACACGGTTCAGCCGTACGGGTGTTTGCTGTGATCTCACGTGTTTTGTTTTGCAAACGAGTTTGAGCTCTTCAATAACAATCCGTCGTGTGTTTCGTCGTCTGAGACGGCATCGGTTTTCTCATCACTTTGTAACGTTCACATCATTTATGCTTGTAGAATGAAATGAAAAGGAAATGAAAAGTCTGAAGCTGTTGGGCAAGAAGGAATGATTTTGATGTGGGAAAAGGAAAAACGATGCTCGATCTCGATCTCGATCACGTTTCCTCCGACACGGACAAAATTTCCACAATCTAAAAGCACAAAAGCTGCACTCGTCGTGGTTTCAGCCATCGTTTCCTGCGCCAGGTGAGGTTTCAGTCAGGCTGCTGTTCACCAATGCAAAGTCTTGTCTTAAAGTTTGTTTGACATTGACGGCAACGCGCATAACAAGTGAGGACTTGTTTCCTATGAGTGGTCTCAGGGCTTTAACTCAGCGATGTGAAAGTCTTGGGGGGGGGGGGTGATTGTGGTGCGTCTAATTATATTTGTGATGCTTTAAAGCTTCCAGAGTTAAAACGGGGAGCGAATCTCAGTCAGCAAATCTTCCTGTGTGTCAGTTTAACACATAGAGACAGACACAGACAGACAGGGCGTAGTTATCACCAAGGCCAGGCTGCAAATAACAATTTACTCACCGCGGGAGTTCAACGTGGTCATGTGTGAACTGGGTGAGACGCTTTTTTTTTTTTGCCTCCTATATGTGTCCAGTCCAGGAAGCTTGACAGTGAGGTCATCAACTCGCAGCAACAAACCTAACATATGAAAGTTTACAGGATACAGAACGTCGATCACGGAAAACCTCAGGGGAAGAAGATTTCTTGTAGAAAATGTTTGTTACTTTCCAGGTTGAACTTTTCTCTCGCTTTGCAGCGATATACTGTATATTAAGTGAGCGTCAGATGACCGATGTCGGATCCGTTGCATTTAGTGAAACAGAAATTAGTTGAGTGTGTGTGCACGCATGCGTGTGTGTGGTGTGTATACAAGCGTGTCCATGTGTGTATGTGTGTATATATGCATATGTGTGTGTGTGTCTGTGAGTGTGACTGAATCGAGGAATCCCTCTTTTGTCCCGATGAAGCGTGAAGTCTCCTGGGAAGCTTTCAAATCCCCTCTGGAATGTGTGTGTGTGTGTGTGTGTGTGTGTGTGTGTGTGTGTGTGTGTGTGTGTGTGTGTGTGTGTTGGGGGTCGGCTTGTCACCACATTTATATAAGGAATGCAAATATTTGCGTGTGTGTGTGTGTGTGTGTGTGTGTGTGTGTGTGTGTGTGTGTGTGTGTGTGTGTGTGTGTGTGTGTGTGTGTGTGTGTGTGTGTGTGTGTGTGTGTGTGTGTGTGTGTGCGTGTGTGCGTGTGTGCGTGTGTAGTGTAACTGTTACCTTGGTAACGAACAACCTCTACTGTAGTGAGTAGTGTGTGACCTGACAGTACAGGTTTCTTTCTTTCTTTCTTTCTTTCTTTCTTTCTTTCTTTCTTTCTTTCTTTCTTTCTTTCTTTCTTTCTTCTCTACGTCTCTCTACCCCTCTCTCCCTCCCTCCCTCCGCCCCTCCTCTCTCTGTACCCTTGTTAAATTGTCTGCAGTCCAGAGCCCCTCGGATCAGATTTCATCAGCTGCTCTCATTAATGTGTTTATTTACTCAGCGCTCAGCTCATCCTCTGGTGGCCCTGAGCCGGCTGGTGTGTCGGAGCGACTGGGTGTGTCACACTGACTCTGTGTGTAAAAATAAAGCTGCACTTGTTTTGTCCAATGAAATTTTCTGGGTTGGTTTTTTTTTGGTAGATTGAGTCACTTGTTACACTCCTCTATAACTGACCGCTGAATTTTAGTCACCATTTCAAACACTGAAAGCTCGCAGCCGGTAGTGGATGTAAGATTTAAGAAAAAATGCGTGTTGATAGTGTGTCTCGTCTTTATTTCTTAATACTATAGTTTCGCTCATGAGTGTAATTTGTAATATGTAATTTGTAAGCACAAGATTGATTGTTGCAGAAGGTAAAACCTGTAATAGACATTCCAACTGTGTAGAAACAAACAAAAAAATCAATAAAAAATTATAGTAATGATTTCTGTTTATTCAGAGCTGAATTTGAATTTCCATTCTGCAGACACAAGCCTCCAGGTGTGATACTCATCAGAACTCATCAGGAATAATATCACTCATTTTCATGGCTCATCATGGTGTGATCGTGATGCAAAACTTTGACAACGATGTTCAGACAATCTCCCCAGTGAGATATTCACAGTGTTTTATGTAATGTACGTATGGTGCACATAATTATCTCAACTTCCTGCTGCTGGTCAGTGTGTGTTGTGACACAAACAGTGATAGTGCTACATACGCTATATACATTCCTCTGTGTGAATTTTATTTGTATAAACTATGCAGATGTATATTTTTAATCAGTTCTGAACATGTGTTTTAAATGGTCATTTTGCTGCTTTTTTTTAAATTATTTTTTAACCTCTGAAAAGACGTATCAGTTTTGTTTTCATTTTATTTTAATAATGTCTCCCAATATAATATCTGATGCCTTTATCCTTCTTGAATTTACTGTACGATTGTCTTTGTATTTTCTGGTTATCACCGAGCTTCATCAAAAGTTGATTTTCACAATGTTTCCCGTGGAAAAAAAACAAACGTACTCCCGTTTTTTAATTGAGTTGACGTAAACACACCCTTCAGATTTTGTGCTTTATCCTTTGTAAAAAAAAAAAAAAAGCTTCTCCGGCTCATCTGGTGTTACTCTGATGTGTTCTGTGCAGGATGGTGATGGAAGAGGGAGGCCAGAGAGACAGAGGGGGGGCGGCGCCACTGGACGGGAGGCAGATCTTCACCGAGCTCGGTGAAGTGACCTTGACACCTGATTTAAGCCTCACGCAGCCTCCGCCTCATGACTTATGTTTCTGCTAATCTCACTCGTCTCTTGTGACCTTTTAAACAGCAACAGGAACTTTAAAAAAAAATAAAATCTGCTTTATAATCTCAATTGGACCGTGTTCCACTGAATCACCGAATGTTTTATTACGTAAAGGCCTGAGATGTTCCTCCCACAGGAATCAGAGTTTCTGAATGTTGTCTTCTTCTTCTTCTTCTTCTTCTTCAACAGCGGAGCAAAACTTTGACAGCATCTGTCTGTCTACGTATCGAACAGCCTGCAAGCTCAGATTCATACAGAAGAGATGCAACCGTGAGTCAATATATTGACACTGTGCTTTGAGTTTGTCGTAAATCTGTTGTTCAGTAATACCTTTGCTCACGAACACAACTTTACATTATTTTATACTAAAACGAGACTCGGCGGGGTGAATTCAGGGCAAAGTGAGCCCCGCGTTCTCTTTCTGAACTGCTGAGTGAGCTGAAACGAGCTGAAACTAGCCGAGGCTGGCGCGAATCTTGACTTCCGATTGTGGAAAGGAAAGGAAAGTTAAATCAGGAGCGTGGTCGAGACGCAGCTGTTTCTGCTAAAACACCCCTGGATGGTTATTTAAGAGGAACGGTTGTGACTCTACCGTGCCAACGTCAACTGTTGAGATAACTTTACTGAGCGCCCTGGAACCAATGCACACTGCTCGGCATGCGACTGAGGAGCGCAGCACTCGCAGTATTTGCAGCTGACATTGACTGTCAGTGACCAGCGGTGCAGCCTCACGTCAACTCTTTCACCAGTTGAGCAGCCATTCCTTCTCAGAGCTTCCCTGTTTTCTGCCCTCCGTAGCTGTGGAAGAGCTGAAACCTTCATATTTTCATGAATCAAAATCGATGCGAAATCTTTGTGACTTGTTTGCTCTATTAGCCATTAAATCACACCACTCTCTGTAATCCTCTGTAAGTTAAATAGGAGAGGAGCTTGTTTCTCATGTCTTGACTGTCATTTCATAGCCGCGGAGCGTCGCACCGAGCGAAGACACAGTGACAGCTTTTGAAAAATGATTCCCCGCAGTGCACCTGATCGACATATACAACGTGATCGAGGCGGTGCGAGACGCTGGCCTGAACGCGGTCGAGCTGAACGCCGGCATCACGGTGACCAGGCTGGAAAACCTGGTGTCCTCCTTATTCAACCAGCTCGGCAAACGCCTGCCCACCACGCACACCATCGCCCCGCAGGACAGCACCGCCCTGCTGGTGGAGTTCATACTGGCCGCTATCGACAGGTATCCCGTTTCATTTCAGTAGAGCAAGCTGCCACTTGATAGGACTTTTTTTGTTTTGTTTTTGTTCAACCATTAGAAACGTCCACAAAAAGACCTCTAAAATATGACATAACATTCAGTGTGCAGCAGTGAAATGTGTGTGTGTGTCTGTGTTGCAGTGAACCCGATGGACGTCTGTCGGTTCTCTCCGTTAAGGCCATGCTGGCGACGCTCTGTGGAGGGAAGCTCGTGGATAAACTTCGCTGTGAGTTCCAATCAGTCTTCACGAAGAGATTATTGATTATTTAACTCACCTTTCGCCTACCTATTGGCTATAAAATGGAATTGGACATTATGTTCTGTCTTGTTACCTCAACATCCACCGATCAGATTTCCAGGGTCAGAGGTCAAAGTCAATATGACCTTTTTGTGCCCGATGAGAACAATTACTCCTATTTACGACATACAAAACAATGATATGTAATTAGTTTTAATTGCTGCAGGTCTAGTTCCTGCTGTAGAAGTGATATTAAATATAATTACTACACATACTGGTAGTAAAACTTTACCATAACTTGGTTATACAAGTTTGGGTGCGTTTAGCCATATTTATATGAATAAAATGTTTTGCAATGGTCTGATCCTTTTGATACTCGCTCTACTATGGAGACATAATGATGCTGCATATGTGCCACCTTGTGGAAAACATGTGTCAGTACAGCTGTTTGGTCACGCTGACTTCACTGCAGCTTGTAAAGGAAAAATGCCGTCGTCAATAAGGTTCCTTGTTGAATTATATTGTCAAGCAAATCTAAATAAATCTAAATAATGCAAAGCCCCAATAACTCAGCTATGTTGTTTTGTGTGTGTGTCCAGATGTGTTTTCTCAGGTATCAGACTCCACCGGTGGGTTGGTACAGTCCAAGTTTGACAGCTTTCTGAGGGAGGCTCTCAAGCTGCCCACTGCTCTGCATGAGGGCCCATCATTTGGCTATACACCCACTTTAGCACGCTCCTGCTTCCCGCAGCAGGTACACACACACACACACACACACACACACACACACACACACACCTCTTCGATCACACGGCCATTAAACAGACTCGTGTCCCACCCCCGAATGATCTGCCTTCATCCGTTCTCCTGCAAAAAACACGGGAGTCATTGTGTGACGACTTGTGTTTCTGTGTTTTTCTCTGTTGCTGCTGTCGCGTAGAAGAGAGTGATGCTCAACATGTTCCTGGACATGGTGTCTGATCCTCCCCAGTGTCTGGTCTGGCTGCCTCTGATGCACCGCCTGGCTAATGTGGAACACGGTATACACACACACGCGCACACACACACACGCGCGCGCGCGCGCGCGACAGCCGTCTGCTCGTCGTGTGACAGACTCTGCCCTCCCCTCTCCACAGTCTACCACCCGGTGTCGTGCTCCTACTGTCGTGGCAACGGGATGACGGGCTTCCGCTACCGCTGCCTCCGTTGCCGTGGTTACCAGCTCTGCCAGAACTGCTTCTGGCGCGGCAACGCCAGTGGCTCTCATAGCAACCAGCATCAGATGAAGGAGCACTCATCCTGGGTGAGTCACTGTGTGGTTACTCATTCATTGCACCAGTGGGGGGGAGTGGGGGGGGGGGGGGGGGGGGGTCTCGCTCATGCGTATGGCCTTCTCTCTTTGGGAGGACTGCTGTGAATTTGGGATACGAACACATTTGCAGTCAGAAAATCACAGGACATGACACCTTGTCCGTAAAGGCCTTTTTGTTTTCACTCATCTCAAACAGGTTTTATTTAAAAATCCCACCATATATTTGCACAATATTTCAGAACGGAATTCCAAATGAAAATCAAATCTATCGCTTGATGACTCCAAAAAGGCAACAAGCTAATTCCAGTTATATTCCACAAGACGTCACTTCATTAGTCATTTTAACGTACGGAGTTCCGAGGAGCAGATCTGTCAGAATCTGTAAGGCTGCCCTCGCCTCTCGCCATCTGATCAACACAATGATCACCACATTTCCTGATCCTTGTGTGTTTGTAGAAGTCACCGGCGTCAAAGCTGGGCCGGGCCCTCAGCAGGACTCTGGGCTGCGTGTCGTCCAGGGAGCCCCCCCACCCCGTCTACCCAGAGGAGCCTGAGAGGACCCTGAACCTGGCCAACATAGTGTACGGCCCCGCCACACACACACGCTCACACGCACGCTCACACACACACACACACACACACACACACACACACACACACACACACACACACACACACACACACACACACACACACACACACACACATATATTTGATATTAGAGCTGTGCTGTTGAAAACTCTTTTTTTTGCTTTAAGCATTTAAGTCTTTTTTTAATGGAAAAATATTAAACATTTTATTTTATTTTTATTTATTTTATTTTATTTTATTTTTATTTTTATTAATTTTTTTTCAATTATATTTAATTAAATTTTATTCTATTCTATTCATCACTAAAAAAAATTTTTTTTAGCCCATATATACAAACAAGTACAAATGATTTGTTAATTTCTGCTTGCATGTGCCTGGATTTTGTTCATTATTATTTGCTGACATTGAAACAAGTTGGACCGTGTCACACTATGTTTAATGCTTGAGTTATTCTGCACTGATATTTGTTCACAATGTTTTGCCGTATGCATCTTGCTCTCTCTCTCTCTACATCTCTGAGGTGATGATAGCAGGCTGCACAATGAGTTGTTGGTTGAAATTGTTAAATAACCCGTTTGAGTATAATGGATACCGACAGTAAATGCTGAGATTGAAAAACATAAAAACAATAAATGCTTTTAACAAAACGGAAACAATGATGTACCAAATAAACTACACGTAAAATGCAGAAAGGCATGTCTATAAACATTGTTTTCAACGTGATTATGAAGTCAAAGTAAATTTTCTGAATACTACATGTCCATTATGCCTCTTGGTTACAATGCATTTATATATATAAAGTCAATCGAAGGTCAGTGAAATCATTAATGTGCAGCAGAGCAAAACATTAATCAACAGAAGTCAAATTAGATGTTAATGTTAACCAATGAAATATAAATGTAACCATGTTTATAACAGCACATTGCTGTTGCTTTGTTATCACTGTTGTCCAGAAAGTACAGATAACACGAAATAAACTAAAAGTACCTCCTCTACACGCTCGGTGGCTCCGCCCCCTTTGAGTTGTTTGATTTTCCAAACTGCTGCAGACCGGGTCGTTACAGACCTGCAGGCGTTCGCCTCATAATCAGGCCAACAGACAACAGACCCAACTTATCCCGGATGTGAGTACACTTTCAACACTGCTGAGTCGTATTGAGTTTGTTTGTTTTTTTAAACATTTTTACGAATATCTTTGGTGTACTTTTTGTTAATTTTCCGGTATTTCCCTTCCCTCTAGCGATCTTTGGCCTGTCTGTGTTTGCTCAGACCATTACGATTCACTGTTGCATGAATGCACTCGAAAGCACGTGAGAGCGTGTGAGTGTAAGTATGTGTGTTTGCTGCTGGCCGGCCTTTGTGTTCATATGAACTCATTCACTTTGTGGTTCGTTTTATGTGTTGAAGTTGTCAACAGCACTGAGCTAATATCAAATATACACGCGTGTGTGTGTGTGTGTGTGTGTGTGTGTGTGTGTGTGTGTGTGTGTGTGTGTGTGTGTGTGTGTGTGTGTGTGTGTGTGTGTGTGTGTGTGTGTGTGTGTGTGTGTGTGTGTGTGTGTGTGTGTCTGCAGCCCTGCAAGACCTATTGGGAGCCCCAGTGAGACCATGTTGATGTCTCCACCACCGCCCGAATCCTCCAAGAGGTAAAAAAAAACTAAAGAGAAAATTAAACTGAAATAATCTAAGAGCCAATTTACTTATGGGACTTTAGTATTCCAACATTTCAACCAGTGCAGAGTGTTTAAATAATGAATGATGTCTCTTTTTGTAGATGAACTCTGCATACACTTCAGACCAACTATTGATCGATTGGTTTTTCATCATATTTATATAAAAACTGAAGTCCAACTCCACGAGCATTTCTTACCTTTATTTGACTTATTCAAACTGATTTCAATGTTCTTGAAATGCAAACATGTGAAACCAAATGTTGGGTTGTTGGATATTGACTATTGGAAGTGAGTGCTTGCTGGTTAGCGAATTAGTTTTCGACCATTTAAGATCCTGCAGTTGGAGCTGAACGCGACATGTCGAAATCCACATCGACTGAGGGTTTGTTGATAACGACCCTTCGCCTTGTGTCTTTCTGTCCGTGCAGTGTGGCGGCGGCTCAGCGGATGAACGAGGAGCACGCTCTGATCGCAGCCTATGTGAACCGGCTCCAGAGCAGCCCACGGTGAGAGAGGAGGAGGAGGAGGAGGAGGAGGAGGAGGAGGAGGAGCATTTACATTATGGAATCAGTGAGGGAGGAAAGGAGGAGAGCAAAGTGCAGCACTGTTAAATTTTAGTGGATCTCGTGTTTAATCTCGGCTTTATGGTGATTTTTTACGAGCTGAGCTATCACACTTAACAGTCTTACTTTCACTTTTCATAAGGTAAATGTATAAAATAATTTCCAGCTAATAAAGTCCTGAAAAGATATATTGTCTAGCATCTCGCTCTATTTCAACAGAGTATGGGTCTTATTAATTTTAACAGCTGTTTGGTTCTAATTTCACTTATACGACGGAGCGGAAAAGCTCTTTTTGTGTTCGTGTCTGGGTTGATATGGGAACAACTGGAACAACTGGAACAACTCCCAACAGAAGATTATTTATTCTTGCATCAATTAACTTTTTTCTTCTTCTATGCATATTGTAATATCTTGTACCACTGTATAAACGGCCCACTGTGGTGTTTTTAACCAACACCTGGCTCTTGGATAAATGAACATTTCACCCATAGTGACTGGTTGATAAAATAATTTTTATATGGTTATTTATTATTTAACACTAATCGCTTCCTGCTGCACATTATAGTCTGCATTGTTTTCCAGTTACTCTATATACTACCAGTCTTTTCTACTATTGCTATCTGGAGAACAGCTATGAACACTTAAATCACCTGGAAATTTGAGTTTGTAAAGAAAAAACTGATTGATTGGATTTCATGAGAACAGCGTACAGCGGGTTATAGCTCTGAAGCTATGCTAACATGTTGACTCGTCACTCGGCGCCGCAGGGAGTCAGAGGCTGATTTTTCTCGCGTGTTTCAGTGTGGACAGTCCCAGCAGGCAGGACGAAGAGCACAAGTTGATTGCGCGCTACACCTCACGACTGGCCGAGACCGACGGCTCCGGGGTGAGTTCAGCACATCTCTTTAGCGCGTTTCACTGCCAAAAACAAAGGTCTTTTTAAAATGAGAAATGGGTCAAATTTCACCACGAGCTAAAAAAAAGAAATAAATGTTTGTGTTTGTTCAGGTGATTCCCACCCGCAGCATCAACTTCGATGTCAACAAACAGAAGAGGGAGCTCATCGCTCAGCTGGAGTGTAAAAACAGGTACGGATGAATAGAAAGCCCTTGAAAAAGTTTCATCGTCCGTTTGAGAGAAAAAACTCTGGTCGGACTTTGACGTAATGGAGAAGTTGGTCAAGCACGTCGGTGTCCAAAACCTTCAACGTTTGACATGGTGACATGATAGAATCCAAATCTTCATGCGATTCTTCCTGTGAGTTTCCTGCCTGTGAGCATGAGCTGCTTTTCACCCTTTCATCACCACTGTGAACATTTCTAATTGTGCTTCAACAATAAATGTATCATCCAGAAAATGAAGCAGGGACGTTACCCGAACGCCCTTCTGAAGCTCTGAATGATCTTGAATTATGTTTCTAAAACTTTAATCCTTAAAGTTGTATTTTTTTTTTTTTTTTTTAATAACTGAGGTCTCAGAATAATAAGATTTCGCCCTATTGTATTATCATGAAACCTATTATTATGCCAGAACTAAAGTTTTAACAACTATGTACCCATAAGTAGTTTAGGACTTTAAAAATAAAAGTTTTATGTAATTCATCAAAACTTTATAGTCTGATTATAATTGCAGCTATTTTTTTTATATCAAAAAACAACCCCTAAAAATAGAAGATGGACTTTCCCAAAGATTTCCTCACAGCCCTGCAGAAGTGTTTGTTCTCGTCTCGTCTCCTCACCGTCTGACGCCTCGTTTCCCCCCCCCCCCCAGAGAGATCCTGGCAGAGATCAAGCGTCTCCGTGCAGAGCACGACGCGGCGTGCCAGCTCAGCCCGGACCGAAGCACCACCAATCCCACCCTGCTGGCCGAACTCCGCCTGCTCAGGTAAACTCCCGACGCCACCGTGACAGAAGTGGGACCCTGCTGTCCATATGTCCACACTGCAACCATCAATAGGGGTTTTTTTTTTTATCCAGGACTTTATGAGTCAGGAAAGATGGAGAGGCCTCTCCGTCTGGTCTGTGTTTTTTGTTTTTGTTTTCGTTTCGTGCACAGCGTCCGTCAGAATTGGCGGGAAATTTGCTGCGTGGCTCTGCGGCACAGAGGGAGAGTTCTTTACGGCAGATGGCTTTGACAGATGGTGAATTAACGAAAAAGCCAAAGTAGGAATAACTTGCGACATGTTTATGCTTTTCAGTAAACACAAAAAATAAGCTTTTTTTTTTTTTTTTTTTTTTTTTTTTACTGTGCTCATGATTTAAACTAATAGCTTACAGCTCATGAGGAATGGGGTAGATCATATTTTACATCTGAACTTTGCGATCTTTGAAGACATCGTCTATTTCAGATGTTTCGATGCTTCTAACATTTTTTTTAATTTCAAATAAATGTTTTAGTTTTGACTTATATAAAAGTCTGGAAACACACCTCAGCACTTGTTTGTACGCATCTCGGTCAGTCATC
This sequence comes from Blennius ocellaris, assembly GCF_963422515.1. Classification (NCBI taxonomy): domain Eukaryota; kingdom Metazoa; phylum Chordata; class Actinopteri; order Blenniiformes; family Blenniidae; genus Blennius; species Blennius ocellaris. The sequence continues at coordinate 13,331,663 of NC_137667.1, forward strand.
TGTATTTATTTATTTTTATTAATTAATTTAACAATAAAACATCCACCACGTTCATCAAAGTAACCAAAATGTAATAGATATTGTCATCATAAATCTCAGGATGACGATCAAAAAAGGTATAAGATATAAAAAAAGATATATCTCTGTGATTTGTATTTGTAATATGCGACATCTCGTCTGTATTTCTGCAGCTGGTGTAGAAATACAGAACGCTAAATATCATCCAGCTCATGAGTTCCTTTTCTTGTAATGATTTTCCAGCTTTGTGCCTCAGTATGTTTAATTGTGTTGGATTATGAATAGAAACAGATTGCAGTGATGTGCATGAATCCATATTTCATATACGGCGAAAGACAGACAATATGTACATTTTTGAAAAAGGAATCATCTCAACATTTAGAATCTGGTTCCTCAACACATGCCGGGAGCGACGGGCCTCTGGTCGTTCCCAGTAAAGCTGCCGGTGTGACTTTTTCCAGAGAAATGCCCTAAATGATCCCGATAAATTGGCCACTTGGAAGTTTTCTTGTGATCTGGCTGCTGCAGCTTTGTTCCAGGATTATAATGCCGCTAAGCTGGATTCACTGTATGAGTCAAGACTCATGTTTTAGTTGTTTAGTCACTCATTCATCAGGCTGCATGAAGGGGAGCCAGGAGGGGACGACCAGAGGTTCGCTCCTGCTTTAAAGTCCAATCCAGACCACATAGTGTTTGGAGAAAACATTATAAACACCGCCGTGTGTTTATATTCTTATGGACACTGACTCTTAAGTCTCTGCGCGTTGGACTGTGGCCAAAGACTTGCCAATACGCAGCATTTTATCAGTATTGGGTACATGAGAGTTTTCTTGTTTGTATCAATTTTTCTTGGTTTCGGTGTTTTGTTTGTTTCGCGTTCTTGTTCTCACTCGTCCTTTTTAAGCGTCGCGCTCACTTGAGTTCCGAACCCGTCGTTTGCCAGTAATCCACGTCTACACCTAATCATGGTGTCCAGTTAATTTTTTTTTTTCAAGCTCTCCATCGCGCTTCAGCGGCTTTCAGGATGGACCCTGTGCTCAGAAACATCAGCATTTTGTGTGGTGTGTGTTGCAGTGAAGCAGTGTTTCCTCCCTTCTATGTGGTACCAAACACAGGTTCGAGTGTGAATAATTCTCTGTGCCTGCCTCCACAGTCTGGTACGTTTTGGTTAACGATTTGGCAAACTTTCTGCAAAAAAATCACACAAAAAAAAACCCCAGTGAAAAAATTGGCTATTAAAAGCAGATGGGATTTTGGTGAAGATGAGGTCATGTACACAGAAATGACGTCAAAACGTGGAAAGATGTGGGAATCGTGTGCGATTCGGCGAACCGTATCTGCAAAAATCATTAAAAAAAACCAAACTGGCTCATCAAAGTAGATGGGATTTTGGTGAAAAACACAAAATGGAGGGGAAATGAGTCGGCAGCCAGCAGCACACACACACATAATTATATCACAATTATTTTAGTCAGATTTCCGACCAATCATTGTTTCGTTTCGTCCTGTCTGTGATCACACCAGCGGAGGCTGCTCCCAGGTTTAGTCTCCAGTGGGTCCCGGTCCCGGGTGTCACTTTGTTCCCGCCGCGGTGTCGCAGTGACGGCGTTTTTTTTTTTCTCGCTTGGGGCTGTGTGTTGCAGACAGAGGAAAGACGAACTGGAGCAGAGGATGTCGTCTCTGCAGGAGAGCAGGAGGGAGCTGATGGTGCAGCTGGAAGGACTGATGAAGCTGCTCAAGGTGACACACACGCACGTGTGCACGTGCACGTGGAATTAAGACTGGAGCATGTTGTGCTGTCACACACTAGAGGGCAAAGTTTTCCTTCTCTCCCCCCCCCTTCTTCTTGCTTTTCTCCCTGTTTCTGCCACTGCAGTGACAAAGCCTCACGTTTCCACTCTGCTCCTTCTCCCTCCTTTGCAGTGTCGTGCGAGTTACTTTTAAGCAAATCCTCGACCGTTAATGAAAAGGAGCCCACTTGCTTGAGAACGCGACGCCTGTGGGTTCTCTCCCGGCTCCCTCCAGTTAATCTCATTAATATGCAAATAGCAGCCTCATAGTGGAGCGGCGGTGAACACTCTTGTGAGTCAGGCTAACATCTCACTCCCTCGTTAAGTTCCCCCGAGGTCACGTCTTTTAAAATGAAGGAGATATTCTGTATTAGGGAACAAATATTTTTTATGAACTAACAAACCAGCGGCTGATAGGAACTACCAACAAGCTAAAGCAACATGGCGATGGAAGGATTTCATGTTTGGTTATGTTCAGGATTGATGAGGCTCTTCTCCAGTAAACAGATGTTTAGTGAAATAGTAGCATAGCGGCTCTGAATTTTTCAAAATCCCGCTAATTGAGATTAATGCAACGTTAACTGTTTCACCGCAGCCCTGCATCTTTTCCAATAATCCGTAACTAACTTATTAACAATCATGCATGACTCCCTGCATCATTGACAACACCGCTCCTTCGTGATTCCACTTTTTTCCCCCCGCTCCGACTGTGTCTGACCTCCTCTTTTCCTCCCTTCTTTTCTCCTCTCCTCCGCCGTTTGTTTCCGGCTGCCAATGTTGTGGCGCTGTAGGATGAGGAACAGCGGCAGGCAGTAAGTCCGACTTAAGTTTTGGAGCGACGATGGCGGGGACACGCTGCAACTTTTTGCTCGGCGGCGCCAGACTGCCGGCTGTCCCCCCTCTTTTTTTTAAAGTACGATTCCGATTCGGAATCACCCCAGTTTACCAGCGGGTTATTACAGCGTTGTATGTGGCTGCGTCTCGCAGGCGCAGGCGGCCGGCTCCTCTCACGCCTCCCCGCCGCGACCGAGCCCGTCCACCGTCCGGTCCGTGGGCGCCGGCTCTCCCCACGCTCACATGTACCAGCCCCAGGACTCCCTCGCCGGGGTCGGTGGAGACGTGCAGGAGGCCTTCGCTCAAGGTGGGACAGAGATCTATGTAAAGAAGCTTCACTGTCGTTTGTTGGAATAACATTAGAGGGCTTTTCTTTTCTTTATTTAAAGATGAACCTGTGTGTTTTAACCACAAAAAACTATAGAAACTCTTTGTTTCTCAGAAATACAAAAAGCATCTTTTCAACAGTTTTACATTAAAGAGAAGTTGAACCGGTTCGTCCGAAGAACAGTTCCACTTTATTTCAAATGATGACATCATAGAAGAGTTCGTCCATCTGCTCTTTGTTTGGTAAATTAAAAAAAAAAAACCGTCATATGGAAATAGTTTTTAACACAAACGTTCAAGCTTCAACTCTTAAAAAAAAACATTATCTGTGTTAATCCCCATCCCAGCTGTTTATTACATGTATTTATTAAATATTTGCTCGGCCACGCTCACAAACAGTTTTTCTTGTCTGGCGTTTTCAGGTAGTTTCACCTTATTAATAAATCATGACGCACCGTTAAAACGTTCAGATTGTAATATAAACCACAGGACGGAAACACATTTTAAGGACAACACTGCTATAAAGAAAGTACATTTACCACACTTTCTCTTCTCTTTGCTCTTATGATCTTATTCTAGATTAAGTCAATCTAAAAGATGTGTGTGGGACAGTAGCTACTCTGAGACAAGCGATGCTTTTTTTTTTTTGCCCACATTCAACTTGTATGAAGGGTGAACTTTGCGCTATTTTTGAATAAAAACACTGTTTTGTTTTCCCCGCCTCCAGGTCCTAGAAGAAACCTGAGGAACGACCTCCTGGTAGCGGCGGACTCCATCACCAACACCGTGTCTTCGCTGGTCAAAGAGCTTCACTCTGGTACTTTGAGACACGTCTGTCTCCGTCACCTGTTTCCTTCGGTGTCCTCGTATTGAGACGCCGCGTTTTTGTGAGAATCGTGAAGCTTAACGGCCAACGCTTAAGTTAAAATAAAAAAGGAAACTCTCCTTTCTGATCACAGATGACGGCCGAGAGGAGGAAGAGAGACTCCTGAATGGAAAAGACAGAGGTAAGTTATTCTCTGAACTGTTTTAAGGCTTCAGACGGTCGTGAGCATGACGAACACGCCGTCTCATTAGCCCTGCTTTATGGACCCCCCCCCCCCCGCTGAGGGGGACACGGTGAAACTTCCTGGTCTGCTCGGCCCGAACGCTCATTAGAACACCGACTTACAGCACTAATCCGTCGGACCACTGAACTGACGGGCGGGCGAGCAGAAACCAGACCCGCGCTTTAACACAGTTAGGTCTGGACTTTAAATAAAATTACAGCGTTGGGCTCTCACAGCAGAGTTTGTCTATTTATGGCTCCTCTGCCAAGTCCAGATTTGTTTAACGTTTCAATACTAAAAGCTTTCCTGGTTCTTATTACAGTTTTCTGGCAGAACGCGGTCGCACTTGTTTCAGCTTCAGACTGCGGCGCTCGGCGCTGACGACTGAATATACTCTCTGTCTCTGTTTAGCAGGTTAAACTGGTGGCAGGATAAACAAATACAGTGAGTACTTGCATGTGTGCATGTGCATTCTTTAATTAAATGACCGTGGTGAAACTTTGTTTTTGACCTGAAAATGAATCTTTGAGTTGTGATTTAGAGATGATTTGATGACAAACCAGTGTCTATGGCTTGTAATGTCTTGACGTTGTAGATATTTATATATTATTCTTATTGTTATTGTTATTGTTATTGTTATTATCATTATTATTATTAATAAATATCAGACTATAAGTTTGTGTCTTTTTGGTAACAATATTAGATCACGTTACATTTTGCTTGTACAAATGTTCTTTACGGATAGTTTTTTTGGTGACTTGCAGTCTTTATGTACAAGTGGATCGATAAAAAGTCTTAAAATGAGGTTTAAGGTGGTGTCTTGCTCTGCAAGGCATTACTTGCTGTAGAACAGAAAAAAAAACCTAGTATTTTATATTCCCCAGAGCAATGCAGCAATGTGCACGTGGATGTGGACGACCCAAATGCAAACTCAGACGAGGCTGCGAAGACAAAAAGCGATTTTTAATGATGACGTAGCCACTAAAATTGTAACATAAACCAGAGTTAAAAACTTCAAACCGAAGCGACCACGGGTCGGCTAAACAGGTCGCCAGGCAGGAGTCACATGAAGTAAACAGACAAGGATGCATGAGCAGGCGAAAATTTGACCCTTTTTATTTTTTTTTTCCCTCCTCAGGCAGACTGAAGTTTCATTGAGGCCAAAGAAGATCGAACCTGCTGAGATTAGAATGTCTTCTCATATTCAACGTTTAGCCACTGGGGGAGTTTAGCTCCTCTGCCAATCAACCAATCACGATGCTGGACACCAAATGACCGCCGGGTCCCTACTGATGTATAGCTGTGATTCTCTGTGTGTCTCGTCACTGTGGTTTGACTTTAGTTGTGATTTGATCGTGCATAGCTAAACAAGGAATATCAATCCTACTGATTTGTACTGTAGCATGAGTGTGCGTGCGTGTGTGTGTGTGTGTGCGCGCGTGTGTGTGTGTGCACGCATTTCTGAGGTGCAAGATGGTCGAGCAAGTGAGAGAGGAGATAAAGAAAAGTGGGTTGAGTGAAGGTTAAAAGAACCAGAGAGTTGGAGGATCCAGAGGGAGATAAAGAACGTTTTGTGGAAGGAAAAAGAGCAAAAAACAAAACAAAAGAAAGTCAGAAAGACGAGCTGTAAAGTTTTAAGTTTCGGCACTGTGTGCTCTGTATTTATTGCTTTGATTTGATTTTAGGCATTTACTCACTCTGTTTCAGTGTGTGTGTGTGTGTGGTCAGGCCCTGCTGAGACAATAAGCTTTAATGGGACATTTACTCCTGTGGAGCCCCGAGGCGGTGCAGAGCCGAGCCTTCAGGTCCCGGCGTCGGGGTCCCAAACCCACCGACTGCGCCGTGAAGATGGACGGCGTGTCGTCACGTCCTCCGCGATCCCACAGGCTGTTGTCGCAAATAAGATCTTTGAAGCTTCACTTTTGGATCCGCCGCGTCGTCCGTCTTCATTTACGGTCTGGGACGAGGGTTGGTGCTGGTAAGACGGCAGCTCAGGATGTCCAGGCCTTCACGCGTCCCGGTACTGCAGTGGGACAGTGAGAGAGGAGGTATCTGATTACTGTGTGTGTGTGTGTGTGTGTGTGTGTGTGAGAGAGTGAGAGGATATAAACCCACTGGCCTCAACTGGGGTCAGTTAAGCAAAGAGAGGCAAAGCTGGAAATATTAAAGGTATTTTAAGGGTCAGCGTTACAATGCAGTTGTATACATTTGTCAGTTTGTTCCTAAGCTGTGGGGGAAGACCCCTTTTTAAATCTCAAGACGAGTCTTTGGCTGTGTTCACATGTGAGCGGTTTCCCGGTTCGGACCCAGACGGACTAAGGAGTCATATCTTAGTCGAGGCTTCTCTGCATTTCCACCAGCATTGGACTGTAATATGTAAATGAAACGCTTGCGTGGCGATCAGCTGTGCATTGCTGCCTCCGCTGAGACGTTTGACTCGCAGTCGGTTAAACGACGAGACGTCCCCCACGCGGTGACTGACGCCAACCTGACCTGAAGAGTTTGTAAGCGCTTGAAGCCACAAAGAAGAGGCAACAACAGAGGAGCGTTATTACTGCCGTCAAGTAGGCAAATCGTTGAAAAAAAGATTAAAATCAAATAAGTGGGAGGCCATAAGGTTTCATTAACAGAAGTTAAAAAAAAAAAATGGACACAGAATGTCACAAAATGGTCTAAATGTGTTGATTTGGTAGGTTTTAATGCGTCGAGAGGTTCTCTGAAGAATTTTACATTCATGTAGCCGGAGGGGAACTGCTCATCATCATCATCAATGTATGAAGAAACAATCAGTTGATGTGGGGAACGCTCACTGTGTAACTGGACGTTTCTTTTTTTTTTTCATTTTGAATTATTATTTAATCAAAGATATATGAACATGTGATTTAAAGTGTGTGTTTCTTGTAGTTTGGTTGAAGTAATCGTTCAAGAGACGTTTTAATAACACCTGCTTAATGCCTGCTTCAGGGCAAACAAACTTTGAATCAGAGGTAAAAAACCAACCTGTTGTTTCTATCAAAGTTGTTTTTTTTTTCATTGCTTTCCACACATTTCTATTAGCAGTGTGGGTTTTTTCTTTTTCAGACACAATCTCTTCTCACAAGACGCTCGTTGTACATTTACTTTACTTGGTTTTCCCTCTGCATCACTTGATTGACTGATCACGTCCTGGATTATCGTCTCTCCGGTCTGCTGAGCAACTGACTGACTGTGCGAGTGATTTGATGAATGATTGATCTCGTGTTTCCGGTGTGGATGTCTTTAAGTGGGTCTCGACACGACGCTGTAATCACCTTCAGCTCTGAAACCTGCCAGTGCTGACGATTGTGAGAGAAACGTGTGGATCTGTGATTTATCTGCAATAAATAATATTTAACATCACCCTCTGAGCTGTGTGTGTCTTTGAATCCCCCTTCCCCGGAGAACCTCATCATTTTATCCTCTCCTGCAAAAGGCAAATTCCATCGAATAAATCAGTGAAACAAGCTGTAACACACTGTTCTTTATTCCTGGAGAGGGATCCATTTGTAAAATTCCTTCACTTCCCTCATCTGGAGTTCAGATTTCCTGAATCTTGTCAAGTTGCATCAACTTCAATTATGGTGTGTGAGATATAAATGATTTACATGATAATGGTTTGGGCGCAGCAGTGAAACGAAGGCTGGTCGTCTATTTTGAGAAGCGATAACCTACTGGCCTAAAAAAAACCTTCCCACTTTTGGAATTTTAGGACGGAAAACTACTGAAAATGTCACCTACATACAAGTACATGTTAAAAAAGTAGCCAAGTCGATAAAGATGCATCTGGTTGTGCTCAAGATGAGGGAAATTAAATACTTCATATTACTCAGGAAAGCACAAAAAGCCCTAATTACTACTTATTTACAATGCGGAATTTTGCCACTTCCACTCCTGCTGTTCATTCCTCTTGTGTGAGCATGATACATGCAAAGCAGTGTGAGTCGGAGTAAGAAAACAGAAATAAATACACAACACGCACTTGAGTCCAAGGTTTTCCCGCCGTACCAGTGAAATCCCGGTCACTTCCTAAGTTACGGGAACGTGAGGGGCTTGACGATGGAGAAAATCAAGATTTTTTTATTCCAAAATGAAGTTGAGCGACACGCCGACTGAAGTACACGTTTGAACTTCGGTTGGTGATTTAGTGTCCTGATTAGCATGAACGAGCAGCTCCCACTTTTCCCATGAGCCTCCGTCAGAGGTCGTGACTCCGCAGTTGTGATTGTATGGGTGGGTATTCAAGGTGGGGGTGGAGGCTGTGGGCTGAATGAAGCTCATTGAGCCTGTCTGTTGTCGATGACCTCACTGCCCGCTATAAATAACCGCTCCTCTTATAGCCGCACGCAGTCCACCCGGGGCAGTTATGACCCCCCCCCCACCCGGGGCAGTAAAAAATGATCGGTGCACCTTTTTCCTCTGAGAGGTCAAACGGAGTTTAACCTTCTCTTCCTGAGACAAAACCTTCTCCACGACTGTTAAAGCACAATGCATTCTGGGTTTGCTTTTAGATAAATCATCACCAACTTCCAGGGAAACATCTGTTGATTCAAGCTCATTGAATGTTGATTAAGATAATTGTTCGGGAGCTTTTTTTCACCGTCACCTCTCCGACAACAACCTGTAATGAAAGGTTTCAGTCTGGGTTTTCGTCCTCGCCATAGAAACAGCACTCATCAACGTCACCGATGGCGTCCCGGATGGAGCCGACTGGACAGCTGTCCATCCTCCTCCTCCTCCTCCTTGTAATATTCTATGCCGCTGCTTTGCAGATGACACCCGATTCCCCTCCACCCATTTTAAAATATCATCTTAAAACCTAACTTTTCAAAAACAAAAAAAACCTTTCACAATTACTTTTACTGATTTTAACTGTGTTTTAACATGTGCATTGCCTTTGGTGTCCTGAAATATGTTTTGTTTAAACATTTCCTATATATTCAAATGGGAATAAATTCAGCATTATGCACTTAAAATGTTCTTTTAATGCCAGGCAAGGCTCATTATCAGTCTTGCCATATCCTATTTAATATAGAAAAAAGGGAAAACAACTGTATCATGTATAAAGGAGGTTGTCGGAAAAAGAAATAATGTTTTTGGTTTCACAGTGCCAGCATCACATTTACTGCTTTAGCTATAGAATAGAAAGTTCCACAGCAGTTTGGCGAGCTTGTTTCAACACGTCGTCGCTGGTTGAGGAACATGTGAGGCGACGACTGAGTGGAGAAGCAGTGAACCTGCCTGGCGAGAAAACGGGTCGACGCATCAGCCACCTCTGGCTTTTAGGTAAAGAGAGATTAGAGGAAAGACATGGCCCACATTTTAAGAGAGAGAGGGAAAAAAAAAAACCAGATGCAATGATTTGCATTTTTACTGAATATTGTTTTTTGTTCGCAATAAGATATTGACATGTTTCGTATGTTTAGTGTAAAACTTTTCCGCTTTAAAAAAAAAGAGGGTCATAAAGTAAGCGGTGCTAATTAAAAACAGCAGAAGGAGCATTTATCACCTAATTGTGTTGTTTAGAAACAGATCAGGAACATGGCAGAGCTGCAGTCGAGCATTGGAAACAGACGCAATCTCTCAGCAGTAAAGATGAGCTCAACAGCCTCCAAGGTAAAAAAAAAAAAAAACCCAATTAAAGCCCTTGAAGATCTCGCCGTCTCCAGTACATGATATCAAATGATTGGAGTCTACGGGTCAAGGCGAGAGTCAACATGGAAATCCAGAAAACAAGATAACAGCTGTGCAGGAAATATACAACTTCCTGAGCTTCGTTTTAACTCCCTGGTTGACGGATGTGGTTACGATGTCACTTGTCCCCCTGAAAACCAAACCCCAGAGAATGACGGAAATATCTCAAACCTTGGTTTTCAATGTCATTTCCACTCATTCATATTTACATATTCATAATATTCAGTAGGTGACAATGGGTAGTAACTCCTGCTTTTATTCTTGTTGGTGGGGGGGGGGGGGGGGGGGGTGTTAGATAGTGGTCTCTCAATCGTAGGGTCGATGGTTCAATTCCCCATCTTGCCCTGCCCGTGTGTGGAAGTGTCCTTGAGCAAGGCACTGAACCCCAAACCGCTCCCGGTGGATGGACTTGAGCGCCTGGATGAATGAGTGAATGTTATTACCAGTGGAAAGTGCTCAAGAGGAGTAAATGAGTGAAATCCATTTACTATATTTCTTCCAAACTTAATGGCAGAACACAGCGTACGGGAGGACATTTGCGTGTTAAACCATGAGATGGACGCCTCTAGAATTCCAGTATTTTTGTGAGACATTTTGAAGGTGTGAAGGTTTTATGTTCTGGAGTAAGATTCTCGAACAGTTCGAGGATGTGGCGTGAGTTCTCAGGTTTGACGATTCCGTCTCAAAACACTCCGGAAACTTTAAATTAGTTGGCCCGTAAAACTATACAATGTGTGATATGTTGATCTAATTGACACTTTTAACGGTGTTAATTTTTTATGGACTTAATGCAGCGGGCTGGATGTTGGAGCGAGCGGCGGAGAGGCGCAGCAGCTGCATTGGCACAAACAAAATGTTTTGATGGCGCCACACTCGCGCCTTCCTCCGCCTACTCACACCTCACACCTGTACTGCGTGTGTCCGCGTGCGCGAAGACTTTAGGACCGCGCGGAAACTCCGGTGCGGCAGCTTCTGCGGCTCGAGAGAGACAGAGAGAGAGAGAGAGAGAGATAGAGAAGGCCGGGGAAGGAGTGAAGCAGACAGGAGCAGGCGGGGTAGCGCGAGCCAGCAGCGGGGGGAGAGAGAGAGAGAGAGAGAGAGCGAGAGAGAGAGGGAGGGAGCGAGAAGACCCGGTAGAGCGCGAGGAGGGTGAGAGAGGGTGAGAGAGTGAGGGAGTGAGAAAGGAGAAAGAGAGAGAGAGAGAAAGAGCGCGACGGCCGTCAGGGTCCGGGTGCCTAAAGGGGACGGACGACACGGTAAATATAAACATTACATTTTGGCTCGTTGCGGGCAGCCGTTAAGTTGGCCACAGTCATCTCCTCAAGTCACCGCTCGCGCGCGTGCGCGCTGCGCAGCCGAGCTGTTTTTTCTTGCGCGTGAGGACGGAGCGGTGCGTTCACGGAGAGACTGAACTTGGGGACGACTTCTTCTTCCGTACGGCGCGAGGGGAGAAAAAAAAAATCACAGCAACCGGACAGCCGTTATACAACAAACGTGTGTGTACCGTTAAACGCCCCCCTCCCACTAACCCCCCCATCCTCCCCCCTCCCCCCTTGACACCGGCAGGTAACGTTACACCGGCGCGCGCTGTCCTCCTCACCCAACAGATGCAGACAGACACATCAGCGCGCGGAACCGTCGCCCGCGCGCTCCTTCGCCGTGCGCGCGCATTCGGCTGGGGTTAACGAGTGCACTCGGTCTAAAAACGCGCCCCCGCTTGTGTTTTGTCGCTGACCCAGTAAAGCTTATCAGCGCCACGCACCGGGACACGTGTCTGTCACCGGCTGCAAGCCCCGCGCGCATCCCCCGCCGCGACCACACGCCGTGTGTAAGGCCGTCCGGTAAAGGCCGCGTCAGGTCGCTCCCGGTATTCATTCTCAACCGGCCGAGCGACGTCAAGACGACGTCAGCGTCCGCGACTCAACACAGAGCAGACTTTAGGAATAAAAGTCGTAAAAGCTCATCTTCAACACACCTGCATCGTGGCGCTTATTATCCTCTTCTGCATGCGGAGGGAGAGAAACGTGATATAGATTAACTTCACGTGCACACTTTTATCATGGGTTTGACGATATTAGGGGGGGTTATCATGGTTATTCATACGTGTCAAAGTGCTTCCCGTTTTCATAAACTTTGGTTTCCCACATTGTGGTTAAAGCAGGTATTCACTCCATCACCCTGGATATTATAATGTGTGAATGCATTCAGTGGCACCATAGAAACATCATTTATTGTGTGAGTTTTACCTTGACACGTCACCTATATTCTACTGCTTTTGGCATTTTAAGAGCTTTAATGAGTGTTGAATTGTCTATAAAACGTGAGCGCTTCTGGGTCTTTACAAAAGAAAATCTGTAATTTTCAATATCTGTAAGTTCTTTTTTGACTTTACAGAGAGGCTCATGGTTGTTTTGAATTTTGACACTTCAACCGAATTACCTGTTTGGGCTCATAGATGCAGTCAGTGATTGTCTTATACTTAAGTTTATATGTGTTTTGCATGCGATGAATTTATTTGTGGTTTCGGGGCAAAATGTAAAGGCAGGCACTTTGTGTTGATGAGCAGCATTTGAAGATTTGACCTCAGATGACCCCTGTCTTTTCTCAATCCTGGCTAGAGTCTGATATCTGTGCATATTCCAAACTGTGAATAAGTTGTACTGATGAGCACACTTTGCAGTACAGACACAGTGTTGCTTCATTTTAGGACTTGGTTGTGTTTTGGGTGTCGAAAAAAAAGACTGGTATAGTTTTCCATATATAGTCATCCATCAAGCCCTTCCTGTAAGATTGATTAACATGATTTTTTTTCTTTTTTGAACAGAAAGCTTGTCATTAGAACAGAAAACAGAATAAGCCCCCCCCCCCCCCGAATCTGAACTCAATTTCTCTTTAAGAAATAGTCCTGCTTTTATTGTGATGACTTCCCTGTCTTGTGACGGCCTAACTCTCATTTCCTTTACACATCACAGAAGGCTTTTCTCTGCAACCCTCCTCCCCTCCTCCCCTCCTCTCCTCCCTCCTCCCTCCTCCCTCTAGCAGAGGCTTGTGCTTTGGGCCTTTAAATATGGTCTAATTTAAACCCCTGTTGGCATGTGCACTGGAACAATTTAGATCTGTGGATCTGTGTACAATGACTTGCTATAGGATCATGGGGCGCGTGCACGCGAGTGTGTGTGTGTGTGTGTGAGAGAGAGAGGGGGGGGGGGCCTAGAGTCTCCACACTTGGAGGAGTGAGTTGGCCTGCAGCCTGCAGCTCATGCAGGCAGCCCCCCCAGAGCGGTGCGGTGGGATATAGATGCTGCACTTCCATTTCTGCAAAGTTTCCAGCTGTGGTATTTCCACTGGTAACCCTGGCTCCGCGCCCGCCGTCTTTACAGTCGATGTAAGGCCAGAGCACAGGGAGTGACATACTGTACTCTATAGCTTGCCCAGACTCACACTGTGCTCTAAGCTAAATCACAACGGAGGCTGACTCTTTATATCTTGGCTCACGAAAATGTTACATGTGAAACTCCTTCAGTGCTCCGACTGGGATCTTGTGAAACAGGAGACGTCACATCCAGTGCAGAATCTGTATAGAAATCCATCATGTCATTTCTTTGTCAGTAACATGAGGATATACTCACAATCGCAAATTAACTTAAAGTTAAAAAAAAAAACCCAAATGAAGTAAAGTGTAAATATTGCAATGAAGACATTTCTTAAGAGTAGTGGACTCAACACTGAGAGCCGAGCTGCGATATCAGTGGTGCTGCCATGAAAGATAGTTTCTATCGTTTCTATCAAATGAGCGTTAAAGCCATGCTGCCAGGGTGGGTTTGTAAAACAATGTGCATAATGCAACTGCTATCAGAGACGTCGCTTCAACATTTCACTGTGTTCTCCACCCAAGAGTTTCATCAAGATTGGCTTTATGTTGAGATTGTCGTAATTCTCCAGAGTGATTGTTTGGTTTTGCAAAAATATAGAGATTTTCATCTCGTATACTCTGCGCCACAACAAAAAATAACAACTTTCAAGTTATTATGACACATGGAGCCTCTGAACTAAATAGTGTTGGACGCCCCTGATTTAAACTGTTAGTGAATCTGAGAATTTGCATTAATGCTTATTGTGCAGTTTAATGATATAGGATATATTTCAATCAAATCCACCTCAGGTTATTATTGATAACCCCAAGACCCTACATTCTTAATTATATGATGGGTCGTTTATTACATGTAGGCATGTATGTGGGGATAACATAATGAGGAAGATTGTTTTATTCTTACCAGCTGCAGGTCCATGATTATTTTACTAAACTGTTAAAGAAAAGTCAATACTGCAGCTAAAATTCCTCTGCTGCATGCAACAACAGAGTTTTGCTGCAAGGCAAAGTTTTTTTTTTTTTTTTTTTGACGCCTGTCATTTTTTTGTACCCGGTCCTTCCAGACGTCTTTATTCTTGTGCTGCGTTCATGCTTCACTTAAACTCTTGAGTTTTTTTTTTTTGTTTTTTTTTTCTCGGTCAGCTTGTCTGGTGCACATCAGGGTTTGGTTTGCAGGGTTCTCACTTCTCCAAATGTAGTGCAGGAGAACTGTCCCTGCAGGGTTTGTTTCAATCAAAACAAACCTGACCAGCCTGAACACACCCGGAAGATTGGTGTGTGTGTGTGTGTGTGTGTGTGTGTGTGTATGTGTGTGTGTGAGACCAACGGCCCGGGGCTCTTCAATTACTCTGCGTATTTGCAAAAGGCCAAATAAGACACCGATGCACGTGAACTCCTTTGACAAAGCGCTTCTAATGTTTTTATTGTTTCGGGCTTATGTTTTGTTTCCATGGTTAATATACTGAAACTGATTCTGGCTGAAGATGAGTTGACGCAACGGCAAAAAAATCCATGTAAGAGCAGGGGTCTTTTGCTTTTCAGTTGTTATACTGGCACTCCCACTTTTTTTGCCTGGAGCTCTACTCCGCACCTACCGGGTCACCTCAGCGCACCAGGTCCACTATAAACAGCAGTGAGAAGTGACGGGGAGGCCTTTTCAAAAGAGTTAAAACTGCTAAAATTACGCCCAAAGGCTCCTCACGAGCTTAATCCGGCCCCGCATAGCTGGAATACTTGCGTCTGACGCATCACCAGATAGCAGTCGTCGGTAAACAGGCCAAAAATGTTAAAATATAGGTCAGCTTGTTGTGTCGATGCAGCGATGATTAATTGTGGAGAAGCGAACAGTGTGGTGGCGGTCAGAGGTGAGACAGGACTGTGCAGTCAAGGTGTCTGCAGCTTGTCACATTGTGTGAGGAAACTTCAGCCTCAACAGGATCTCTCCAGTGTTGGACAGTCACACACTCAGATCCAGTGTGAACTGGGTCAAAGGTTGTCTTCAGGTGAAATACAGCCTGACAGTGAGACATTACATTGATACGAACTGAGTCTGCCGATCTGACCGACGTGTTGCGCCGCCTTTGCTTGCTCAGTCTAAATCTGCCTATCTTCCTCCTGCATCCACTTTGACTGTCAAAGAGCAATGGCCTGCAGCTTTTTTTTCATCTTTGCTAATATCTGTCACTAATGCCTTTTTGAAGCCCTCAAACGTCTCCATTGACGAAACGCACCACGTCAGAGCTGATTACAAACCGAAAGCTTATGAAAATCAGGCCTTTACTCTTAAAAAAAAGCGTTCTCTTGGGCGATGAATCTGTCCATCTGCCCTCCTCCTCCCTCTGTGCCCCCACTCTGTCGTTTTATCAATAATGAATGTCCAGCGCCCAAAAAAATAAAAAATTGAACTCCAAGAGATGAGAGGATGATGAAACAAGAGCCAATATACGCTTCAAGTACTTACAAGGTCACACACGGTCTACTCGCCACCGAGCGCCACACGCACACACACACACACACCTCCCTCGCAGCTGTGTTCCACCCGACCGTTTACAGAAACCAGCTCAGGATCTCCAGCTCGCTGTTAATGTGTGCGTCAGTCGTACTTTCATCATGTGTCGCATGGGAGCATCGCTGGCGTGTGAGACACAAACTCTTTAGCACGTAGCACGTAGCACGTAGCACGGCTCGGTGTTGGATGTATCTGTACCGGTGCATCCCTCAGCCAAATATTATATTATATTAGCGCCGTCAACTGAACAGATGTGTGTTTTGGGAAATGGTGCCGCTATAAAACTGACAGTCATAAAAAAAGCAAACATACATTTTTATGTCGTAAGGCTATTATGACAGCGTTAGGAAAGGAAATGACAGGTTTGATTGAGCGTCGTTGTACCTGTAATTTCACATTTCCTGTCAAACGCGTCTGATGTTGGAAGCAGTCAGAATACACTGACAGTGTAAACTGTTTAGGAATACACATTTTATTATATAAAACAGGAAATAAGCAATCATCAACAGCTTGGCAAATTTTGAATTTCAGTAGATTTTATAATAAGCTATTATATATGATAATAAGATATAATTTCACACTTGGTATAGTTTGCTTGAAAAAGAGCAAAAAATAAAAAGATTTGCATTTTTGTTTTACTTAGCCGAGATATGTTATTCCTATAGAACTACAAAATAAAACAGGTCAACAAATGTTGTTTTTTTAATGTAATAATATTTTGATTTAAGAAAGAAGGTTTATTTATTCATTCGTTTGTTTGTTTGTTTATATGGCACAAGTCTTTTCTAAAGGTTATGCAGTATCTACTGTTGTACTAGAATCACAGATATTTGATCAAAAATATGCATTTTCTTTTGTGGAATATGATCGATCTTTGCATTTATATATATATATATATATATATATATATATATATATATATATATATATATATATACTTTTACCCTTTTGCTAATTACTGATTGTAGTTTTTATAGTAGGAAATTTGCTTCAGTTGTATTTTAGCGGCCGAAGAGCCACAAATCAAAGAAAATAAATCAGCTACCATAGGACTTTTGCCCGTGTAATCGTTAAAAAAATGATAATCTGGGTCATATGTGAGAGTACAATTTAAAACACGCCGTGTCCACCTGCTGCCGGAAGGCTAATTATATGGGACAGTTTTATTCGGCCACATTAAATCATCGACTGACAGCCACTTTGAAGGCGACCCTGATTCCAGCAGATTCCTTTGAGGACACCTGTGTGTGTGACACACACACACACACACACACACACACACACACACACACACACACACACACACACACAGGTGTAAAGCCCTGACCTGAGCGCTGTGTGTTTGAAAGGAGGAGGATTGACTGAGGATGTGTGGAAAACAGGAGGACCTCTCGCCGTCATCCTGGCACTAAGAGTGATGTTCTACTCCGGTGTGATGAATGTCCCACTACTGTTTGTCTCTTCATGTCCCTGAGCGTCTCTTCATTCTTCTTTCAACAGATCTGGGGGGGGTGGAGGGCTGACGATCCTCTAACCGACTGACTGACAGACCGAATGAAGCTGCACCTGGTGCTCCGGAGTTCTTCGCCCATGTTTTGATTTTCTTCATTTTTTACTTTTTTTTTTTTTTTTTTTTTACTTAATTTTATTTCTGGGGGTGAAAAAAAAAACATTGAAAGCCTCTGGTATTTTTAGACCCGTTTTCTGCCATGCCGTCCAACAGTCCTGCCGCCACGGACGCGGCCCAGACGCCAGACAACGACGCCTCCAATGACCTGGTAAGATGGCGGCTGAGAGTCTTAACTTGATCTTTAACCCCCCCCAAAATGAATGAAAAGTGTCCACACCAGAAAGACGTCTCAATGATTTAGCTTAAACACATCCACACATATTTACGGTGAATTTCAAATTCATTGATATACTCATTAAATAATCTGTGGTTTTTGATTTCTGGCTACATCATTAGATTTTGTCAATCGTACTTTGATGTATTTGTCGATGAGTGAGTCGTATCAAAACGGATTCATTTACATTTAATTCAATCAATATATGTCCACAATTCTTTTGAATATGAGCTAATTTGTTTTTATCAATATATGCCAGGGGCTTATGAGCTTAAAAAGCAGACAAGAAAGAAGAAATTTTGGAAATAAACACATGCCTTGTTTTCACCATTGAATTGGCACAGATGAAGGGATGGACAATTTCCAGGATACAGATTGTGAAAAGCAAGCTTTCTTATGCCTTTTAACACGTTTTGTCTCAAATTGCTCATACATACAGACATACAGACATACATTTTGGGTTTTCTTGTCTTGATTTTTATTTGGATATAGTAAATCATCCAAAATCATCCGATGAGCCTGTGGATTGTGTTTTTGCATTTATTTTTTTTTTTTGAAGGGCTTCTGTGACGCTGCAAAAACTAACCATTGATCCATGGAAATAACGTTTAATATGGTAGAATATATACGTCAGGATGTATTGCATTTATATTTGGTAGAACGAGCAGGTTGTTACCTTGTAATTGTCATCTAAACATCTGGTTTTCTGTTGGGAGTTTCAGTCACAGGCAGGTTCCCGAAGCTTAAAAAAACTGAGGCGCTGCTCCTTTTTCAGCAATGGACAGGCTGCAGCTCTCACAGTCCGGGCAGTTGTTCTTTTCGAAAGCTTTGCTCGCCACGTTTACAATGAGCACAAGTTACAAACTCCAAAGCCAGTGTGAAGACTGAAAAGACGGACCTCCAGGGCAACATGTTGATCACGAGGACTGTGTTTTATCCAGCCTCGTCTCCAAAGCCTCCAGGTCACAGTGTGCTTGGAAAGAAGTTGCTGTTGGTTTGTGTCTCAATACATTCGAGGCCTGATCTGTCCCCAAGAGGACTAATGAAGTGTACAAACAGTGATGACAGCGCCACTTAAACTCCCTTTGAAAGTAGATATTGTGTGAAAAATTCAACTTTTATTTGGGCGAGCAGCATATGTTGTAGATTGCTAACTTTTACTCAACACTTGATTTTTTGTGGTTTTAAAGATCCGGGCGGCCAAAAGTCCGTTAATGCAGCAAATGTTCCCGGGGATCTGTGAGAGGCTTTTTATTTGAGGAACACAATATAGGTGAGGGACTCGCAAGCTTGAAGATATATGTGAGGCTAAGCGGGGTTATAAGTGACAGGAAGTCTCTAAAAAAAACAAAAGTTAAATAAATCTTTATGGACATTTTTTTAAATGACTTTATATTGAAAGTAAAACTTCACAATCATGTTCAAATCAAACTCAAGTGAATTCACTGTGTCTTTGATAACTCTTAAAATGACCTTTTCTGTTATTATGAATGTACTAATAGCTGTTATTCAGCCACAGATGCTGTTCAAGCCGTAACATTTTCACGACAGCCGTCATTATCACTCCTCCTCTGCCTGCGCTCCAAGGCCCCCCCAATAAGAACCTGGCAAGTAACTCTGCTGTGCGTGTCTGTAATCATTAAACGTACAGTTATTGATTGACATCAGTGCAGGCTTTTCTGCATTCCACACGTTCACCCACCCATGTTGCGGGTCGGACCAGTGCCTGGGTTTTAGTATTAAAGTCCTTATCTTTGTGTTCAGCGAAATTAACAAGCTCACAAATACCTCGAAGCTCATTCAGACAGGTGAAAAAAAAATGTCTCCTTTCCATTGAGCGCTCTCCCGGAGCGTGAATCTGCCAGAAGCTTGAAGTTCACTCTATAGTGCTTCTATATAAAGACCCGTCTCACTCACTCACTCTCTTCCACATTCACACGCTGGCGCCGAGCCAAAACAAAGTTTCCCCTTATAGAGTGGTTCTTCTTTTTTTTTTTTTAACTTCCTGCGATTTAACTCCGGCAAAGAGTCAAGACAAGCCCAGAGGAGAAGCTGGAGGAAATCGCAGAGATTGGAGGCAAGAAATGATTGGCTTTTCCCCATTTGTTGGGAAAAGTACAGGCAGTCTGTTGATGTTTCATCTTGACGTGACTTTTCTGCAATTTTTATGTAGAATTTAGGATACAGGATTACTACTTTCTCTATATATGTAACCTGCTGTATGTTCATGAAGCTTGACTCCTCTGTAGGAACGTATAGATGCATATTTTACAATAGAGCCTCGGCTCATAAATCGACTTGATAGTACCATTTAAACGGTCTTGTAAGTTCTTTTATTCTTCTCTTGACAAAAGAGGTTCTTTTACTTTATATCAAACCGAAGGTGGAAGTTTAAACGGATCGAAGTGTCAGTATAAATTGCTCCATTTAACCACACCTTGTGTGTCCAGCTTTTGTAGACATCTGAACCTTTTAAAAGAGATTTAAAGATTATTGGTTGGCTGAAGAAAAAAAACAAAAAACCCAAACAAACTTGGAGCTTGAAAACTATTTGCTCCTTTTTCAGCAATTGACCGGCTGCAGCTCTCACAGTCCGGGCAGTTGTTCTTTTCGAAAGCTTTGCTCGCCACGTTTACAATGAGCACAAGTTACAAACTCCAAAGCCAGTGTGAAGACTGAAAAGACGGACCTCCAGGGCAACATGTTGATCACGAGGACTGTGTTTTATCCAGCCTCGTCTCCAAAGCCTCCAGGTCACAGTGTGCTTGAAAAGAAGTTGCTGTTGGTTTGTGTCTCAATACATTAGAGGCCTGATCTGTCCCCAAGAGGACTAATGAAGTGTACAAACTGTGATGACAGTGCCACTTAAACTCCCTTTGAAAGTAGATATTGTGTGAAAAACTCAACTTTTATTTGGTTGAGGAGCACATGTTGTAGATTGCCAACTTTTAATCATCACTTGACTTTTTGTGATTTTAAAGGTCTGGCTGCCAAAAGCCAAACCTAAGTCTAGAGCATTTTAATAAATAAAAAAAATTAATTATAGCAACTGCTTCTTTTATTAAAAGCAGTATCGTGAGTTACAATGATTTAGGAAACGTGTGCCTCGCTAAAGATTAATATTAGATAACAACAACAACGAAACAATCAAGATAAACTACAATGGATGAACGCCTCTCATGTTGCTGTCAGGAAGACTGACTTAGTTCAGGGTCGACAAAATGCTCCTGCAGTAAACAGGACTTTAGTGAAACTGTAACCAGTGTTGGCTTATGCTACAACAAACATTTAGCATGAGAGCAGAATGAAATGTCAAATGTGAAAAAAGAGTAAAAAGGCCACTGATTCTTCAGTAATGGATTCTGTGTTGCTAATTTTAAGAACAGCAAGATATCGCTCTATTCATTAGAGTTCATGTCGTAAATATAATGTAAAATACAGAAGGAATGTAGTCCCACATTTGGCTTTTTGAGACCTATGTCGACCAATGTCAGGTGAATTGTTTGATACAGACAAAAGGTGGTTAAGAATAATCACGTACATGAGAGAGAGAGAGAAAGGAGGGAGGGAGAGAGGAGACCGTAGGGAAGGGGAGGAATGAAAGAGGACAAGCTGTCTGCCGCTGATGGGATCCTCCTCTGCCTGCCTGGTTTGCAGTCTGGTTGCTTAGCAACTGCGGTGGCCTAAAATAACCTGCCGGGAGACAGAAATAGACTAAAGATATATGGACAGATTGACTGCTGTGTGTGTTTGTGTGTGCTGTCACGTTTTCACAGGGAATCTGATCCTGTGGTGTTTCAGCTCCAACCGTTCTGTCTGTATTTGACTTAAATTAAACTTTCACATTTAAAAAAATAAATAAATATACATATAATATATATATAAACACTGTGCCTCTGACTTGTGCATCACACACATCAGGATATCCTCATACACGCCCGTATTCCCGCGGCCCGGTGCCATTACCCAGTCCGGCTGGTTGCTATGCTGATCGTCAGGGAAGTGACATCAGGATGTTTAGTCAGCACGGCGGCCCCATCGGAGACAGTTGCTAAGCAGTTTCTGCACCTTAGCAACCACTCCACTGTCGCGTAGCCACAGGGTCCGGCAGAGGGGAACAGACGAGGACGTTTGTACAAACAGAACCCTGACAGCAGCAAGTATAAAGTGGTGGGGTGGTGTGTGTGTGTGTGTGTGTGTGGGGGGGGGGTGTCAAACCAGAGGTTTCTGATTTGGAAGAGCATTTGTATTGCAGTATTAGAGTTACCAAAGGTGCTCCAGTGTTGAATTCCCACATCAGGGTTACGCTGCGCTTTCATCATGTCGCATTCTTGTCTTGAAATCAACGTCGTGTCATCAACTGCATTCTCATTTGCACTCACCCAGCGTGAGAGGTGCTCCTACAATGAAATGTGATTGATAGGCATCATGTTTACTGATGAACTTATTATTCATAGCAGCTGTGGAAAAAATGATGCCCTGAGTGTTGGTAAGAAGCTTCCTGCACAAACGTTGACTGCCCTGCTCATTAATGCCTCTTCATTTCAGAAGGACAGTTGTGTTTTATTTTTCTTGCTTACACAAATAAATAAATTGCTTTTGCGCATATTTTGTAATTGCACATTTGACTTTGTATGTAGTTTGTTTAGTTTCATATGACACCTAAAAAGACAGGACTGTTCATATGCGTACATTGGGTTTTCATTTCAATTGTTTTTTTAATTAATCATTTACTGTCACATGTATAAATCCCCAGCTTCAACTGGATGCAATTTTGAGAATGTCCTTTTTGAATAGTGGGTGGAACGTTTATACGCAACTCATAAAATCAACAAATAAAACCCGAGGCCTCAGCAGGGAAAGTAAACGGCGGATACTTTTTATGACGTATGGCCCATTTGTTGTATTCCTGTCCACATCACTCACCTCTATCATGGTGAGCAGGCAGATAGGGGGACATCTAATTAGAAGCAGATCTGTGTCTATCTGTCGGTTCCACTTCAGCAGTACAAGAGTTTCATTTTACTCTCTGATATCCGCAACTATTATTAATTTTTTTGCCCGGGGCAGTGATGAGCAAAAAAAAAAAAAAAGAGTCCTCAAATATGACTGGACTGCGATGAAAGTCTCTGCTGCTGCAAATTTGATCCTCCCAGCGGAACTTCAATTACTTTTCAAGTAACAGGCGTTATCTCTTCCACGATAACCCCCACATTAGGGTGGTAAGTGTTTAATTAAAGGTGCAACAGGTGCTGCCTATTTTAGTTTCATGTGGCCCCTCGGGGCCCGTATAAATCTGAACCAGACCAAAGCCCTTCAACAAGTCCGACTGGAACTGATGTAAAAATAGAAATGCTGGCCCGGACTGAACTTTGACTGGACCCTGAGAGTTGAAGTTTACAGTATTAGGAAACTACTGTACTCTGTCTAATCTGACCTGATCTGAACAATAAATTCAAATTGAGCTGATGTTTTCCAAGAAATATTAAACATCCTGGTTTCAGTATCAGGAAGGTTTTTGTTTTTTTGCTGTGTTGGGGTTGAAAAGTGGCTTTATTGGTTTTGCAAATCCCTGTGAATTATTTTGAACTATTCGTTGAATCCATAAGCCTCAACGCATACTCTCATCAGAAATATAACCCCCCACATCAAACTTGAAAACCCGTGTTTACTTTCTGCCTACAAAGGGATGGAGAGAACATGCAGACTCCACACAGAACGCTGCAGCTGAGCCGCGTTCAGAAAGGTTCTTCCACTTCAGCAGCTCGGTCTATTTTAACGTCCACTACACTCACTGTCTCGTCCACACACAGGTGCAGGAGGCTATTTCTGTTCTGAATATCGCTGTAAAATTACACCGCAGCTCAGCTCCAACTCAGCTGAAACACAACGGCACTTTTACTGCGCCGCGAGCTGAGCGGACAAATCTTCACCAGCTGCTGGGATTATTCCTTTATTCCAGCGACGGAGACTCAATACAAGCCAGAGCGGGGAAACATTGGTGGTGTTACCTAGTTTTCCACAGGTTCACGAGAGAGTTCAAATTATGAATCAAGACATCATTACTTTTATTTTCCATCTTGCCATCAGCGTTGAGTTCCGTCTCTGCTTAGATTTGTTCAGATCAGGTTGTACCTGTTGTGTATCACTTAACAGTTTTCTCCTTCGTACTTGGAAACATTTTGAAATGTTTGTGTTTTTTTCCCCAGTGGCATGTTCATGCGTTTTTATTTTCCCCAAGTGGAAACTCCATAAAGTCTGTGAAATCCTGTCTTTCCTGGTTGGTTATTACCACTGCTATCAACCATGTGTTACCCCCCCTTATTAGATTTATCCTGCAGTTCTGTCCGTACCCTGGAGTGTTTCTATAGCGTGGCGCCTTTCAAAGCGTTCCCGCTGCTGACATCAATTATAACTTCATACGGTCACGGCTCTCCGTTTGATGTGGGCTCTGTGTAATTGCCCAGAGTGAAGACGGAGCCGACCAGGACAGTCCAGAGGAGGGGACGCCAGCCAGCCCCCGCAGCAAGCGCAGAGTGGGTCGTCCCGGCAGGAAACGCAAACAGCTGCTGCCCGTGAGTACTACAATCAGTACTACAATCGGTACTACAATCGGTACTACAACTGTAGAACTGCGACAAAGTGACAAATTCATATCTGTGTGATGTTTCCTGAAAGTGCTTTGCTTCCCTTTTTGCCACTTTGTACCAAAGAAAAAATGTCTCTGGATGCATTAATTAAAGATCACATTTATTTTAACATTAAAGTGACACTTCACTGTGTTTAATAGTCATCTTTATGGTTATTACAGCAGCTGGTATGGGTTTTGAAGCGTTATAATGACTCATTCATTCCACATTTGAGGAAGATTCCATTGACTTGTGTTTGTTGTGGTTGATATGTAAACTCTGCCTCCACATGGGACTCTAACCTTATCATTATTTTCACTCAGCGTGGCTCCAAACCTCCACATTTTTTACATTAGCATCAAATCTCGGGATGAAATATACAGCCAAAGTTTTATATTAATAAATAAATAGATTATTGGAATCCATTGAAAAGATCATTGCCAATTATTTACTAACTTCAAGACTTGGAAACACCCCAAATGCAACAGAAATGGTAAATGAACCACCTCAGACTGTGTGCAGTTTATCAATTCCTCTTAAGCGGACCAGAGCAACAATGTGAAAAGCTCCGGAAAAGAAAAAACAAAAAGACATTTTGCTGGCCAAGCAGATTTTGAATCAGTCGGAGAACTTTACTAGAACCTTAAAAAAAGAACACACACACAACATTGTTTTTAATTGTGGAAGGAGTGTTTCTTGGTGTCCTCAAAACCACGACATTCAGTGAACCGGGGGCCTCATGGGACCAGAGTATCTGTGGATATAAACCCTGCAAAAACAGCCATTCTATGAATTTCTACACCCTTGAATGATCAGGTTCAACTTCAGCGTTCTGGAAGTAGACGCTTTGTGAGTGAACGTGAACTCGGGTCACACGTTGTTCCCCGTTTCACTGCAGCATTTGTCACGTCACTGGTTACTTGGGGCCGAGGGTCCAGCGCTCGCCCACATTCCTCGTGTAAGTCCGGCTCGGGGTTTTAAACTGGCAACTTTCCCGCGAGCGCTTAATGGAAGCAGTCGAACTTTAAAGGGCAGTAACACAGAGCTGTATTCTCTGTGTGTCTTTGTACACGTGCACGTACACAAAGACACACAGGGGCATAGGGGAATCAAACCTGCAACCTTCCAATTGAGAGATGAGCTGCCGTACCAGCTGAGCCACAGCTACTCAATATTAAAAGAGTGTGTCGTGATGTTGGTCGTAATATCTGCAAAAGTAGTCAAAGCAGTAATGATAATGAAAACAAGCAGGCTTTGGGGATTTTTTTTTCTTCTTTTTTTAGCATCAGTGGTAAAATAAAGAGACTTTTCACTGCAGGAACCTTCCCTGAGAACTCAGAACCATCACAGGAACGTGCATCTCAACAGCTGGACCCACGGTCCAAATTTAGAGACACTTTAAAAAGGTCCCGATCCTCCATATCGTCTATATCTTTGCAGCTGTTGCCCACCCGTCGTTCATTTATCTGCCATTGTTCTCTGATCAAACGGGGACTGAAGCATTTGTAGCATTTTGGATCTGTTTTCTTTTCAAATGAGGATAAAATCAATTTGTTTTATTGCGTCGCTCCTGGTTTGACTCTGGTGTTCTTCAGATCAACCACAAAAACGTGACACGTATCAGACTTGAACTGTGGCTCAGTTGGCAGAATAATAGACCGGTGATGTCGTGGGGACGGAGATGGACTCTGCAGGCGGCGTTATAAAGAATTTCTGCTGGGATGAATAGAATAGATTCAAATAGAATACAACAGAATAAAATACTTTATATGTCATTAAACGTGTGATATAATGAAATTGCAGGTGCTGCTCCCTTTATCGTCAGTAAAGTGCGCAGAAGTACACTTAAAATCAATAGTACTTGTAATAATCTAAAAATAAAGTAGTTTTTGGAAATGGTTTTTTAACCATATAGCGCTTTTATAGCGCTTGAGCAGAACCCAAAGCATTGTTAACACCTTCACCCATCCACACACACCGGTGGAGGTGGCTGCCATGCAAGGTGCTCAAGGGAATCAAACCCACAACCTTTCAATTGAGAACCAACCTCGCCACAGCAACGTAAACAACAGGCAATACATCACATGTTAAAACTTTTGACCATTTTCTGAAATAATATGTCAGCATGCTGGATTTGAAGGGAATGTGTGATCAGATCACACACACACACACACACACACACACACACACACACACACACACACACACACACACACACACACACACCTCCAGGTGGAGCCGTCAGTGACACCGGAGCCTCACTACTTGGTCCTCACTCAGCTTTACTTTATCTCAAGCAGTCACACGCATTATATTGCAGTATTTCAGCAGTATTTCAAGCTATTTTTTTTCCATTTTCTCACTTATTCACCTTCGTCTTTTTTAGTTTTGTGTTTGTTTTTTGTTTTTTTTTGTCATAAGGATAGGTGTTAGCCAGTTTCTGTTCCTCCCCCCCTTGTCTGAAGGCATGTGTGCAGCAGCTGCCGGGCGATCACACTCGTGTACGTACGTGCGTTACACTAGAAAGAGCCTGAAGTACAGTCTGAGATGTTTTGGTGCCGTTCCCAACATCCACGCAATGATTTTTCCACGAAAAGCCGCTCGCAGGCACGGGCCACTCGTCTTGTCAGCCCATATGAATAATGAGTGTCTACGCACGCTAATGCTCGGCGAGGGTAAATGGTAATTATTGCAAACTACCAGGGCCGTAACTTAACTGAAACACGACTTGATCAGCAGAGCTTTGGGTTTGCTTTCAGCGCCGAGAGGCAGATCGGCCGGCTTTCATTTGATGTTTCCGGTGTTGCGCTCAAACCACAAAGCTCACAGAGACACTGTGGAAAAAATTGTGGTTACAGTGTTTTTTAGAAAGTGTCAGGACTTACAGTGGTGTGTGTGAAACTACTTTCTCAGAACCCCCCCCCCCAAAAAAAAGGTTGATTTTCATATTTGGACCAGTACAAACTGGTTCAAATATGAAGTAACCGTGATTATAAGATCACCCCTCCTCTTTTTTTTCTCCTAAAAAAGGCTCCTATTTTAAACATTTGCCAAAAACTTTTGTTTCGGTTTTCTAAAAGAAAAATAGTGAAAAAACAAACAAGGATTAAACAGTCTGGCGTTCACATTGTTAAATATATGTAACACACACACACACACACACACACACACACACA
Source organism: Blennius ocellaris (assembly GCF_963422515.1). Classification (NCBI taxonomy): domain Eukaryota; kingdom Metazoa; phylum Chordata; class Actinopteri; order Blenniiformes; family Blenniidae; genus Blennius; species Blennius ocellaris. The sequence continues at coordinate 13,358,918 of NC_137667.1, forward strand.
CTATATATATATATATATATATATATATATAAAATACAGTCTTCCGGTCCACAGCCGACTCCTCCTCCCATAGTGCTTCATCCTTGCTAGGTATCACAACCAACATGTTCTTCTTATTTCTGAGTGCTCCATGCTGTTGTTATGCAAAACCTGGCATAGCAACAGAATATTGGAACTTGAATATAAGAAGACCCCACTTTTTCATACCCGTTTCCAGGGAAAAGGAGTGTTATGTGGAGCCATGTGATTTCTGCGCATTCTTGTTTTGATTGAGGAGAAATGTCAGACGGGCCATGAAGTTCATTGTCATCACTGTAATTGTGTGTATTTCTCACAAAAGCTTAAGTGGAATGTTTCATATTTTGTTTCATATCGTGCTTGTATTTAGAAATGATTTTTTAAGTCAATAATGAAACACCCATCAAAATCCAAACTGTGTTTACAAAAATGTATCTTCTTTTTGTTTCATTTTCATTATCAAGCAAGTTTATTACTTTGTACATTTGTTGTGGCCAACTTAATTTGATGCTTTTTGCAATGCACACCATATTTTCTGGACTATAAGTCACATTTTCGTTTGTTTGGCTCTCCACGTCACGATTAAAAAGCCACCAATATCCCGAAATACACCGATACTTGCAATCTCAAACCACTCGATGTCACTATATGACGACATAATGCTGCAACACCATTTGATTGACTGAAAAAAGCTAAATGTTGCCCAAAAGTGAAGCTACAGGGCAAAAAACTGAAAAAAGAAAAGAAAAAAAAAGACGTTGAAGTGTCGGGGAAGCTGCGAGGGTTGAGAAAAATACGACATAAATTGGAACGGTGATGAAAAATGACCAAGAAGGCAAACTGTGGTTGAAAACGTCACGGCCAGAGCTGAAGGAACAGACAGACTCACAGATGGTTCTTAAACAGGAGCTGCTGGCAGACAATTATTGACAGTCCTCTTATGTCTGAACATGAAAAAAAAAAAATACATATTGTATAAGTTCTTATCCTCTCCGTGATGCAGCCAGCAGTTAATATATAACCAGTTGATGGATCGTGACTATTTATGACCAATTTTGCAGGAAGTAATCGCTGATACCAACCTCCCACACTGTGAAGATCTTAAGAAACTTTTGCTGCTTGGTTTTCATCGCGAGATGCAAAACACTTGTTTCTATAGATCACAACACACCTCACTGGTTATGGACCTCCAAAACAACTGCTTCATATAGATTACATGTATATATGACCATATAGGGTTTTCTAAAAAAGACTTCACATTGTGTTTGTCCATCACATTTTCTGCTTTTGTCCTTGTAGAAGTGAGGAAACATGAACAAATATTAAGATAAAGAGGTATTTAATAGTTAATAGTTCCAACACCTTTTAGCCAGTGGCTAAACAACTAGTCCAGTTGTGTGCGTACGAGTACAGACATGTTTTGGATTGTTTGGTTTTGGTTTCGGGAAGTGTAGTTTGTTGTTGTCCTGCTGTGCTCTGGTGCCATAATGCAGGTGCGTGTGACAAATGAGCGTTGTAACTCCAGAGTGTGCTAAAAGAGGAATAAACGGCCACAGTTGTGCACCACCAGCGTCGTCCCTTCTCCCTCCGTCCAAACCCCCACATCAGAATCGGAGCCGACACACTGCGTTTGTCCCCAGCAGACACCCGGCCACAAGTTAGCGAGTGAAACTCCATAATCAGCCAGGCTTCTCAACAACGGTTCGGACGATAACGTTGGAAGAAGGTAACAGTATTGTCTTATCTCGTGTTCTTCCAAAGGATGAAATAAAATCACGGGATCACCAAACTGAATAAATTAATAAAGGCAGTTGTCATGTCCCCCCGTGTCCCTGTCTACGTTTGGCCGAGGTCAGAAATCTCAGATCGCTCTGGTTGGTCTGTACGACGGTCCCGCAATGGCTTATTTGGTTATTTCAGGAGCACTATTGTTTTATTGTGTGCTACATCCTGCCCTCACCTCGCCCTCTCCTTCAGTCACATCAAAGTTCCATCCCTCTGAAAGCCTCCTTTTAGTTCTATATTTCCCCACACGGCTGAGGTCCGAGCCTGTGAGCCGTGGAGTGAAAACGGGTACTTTCCACGATGCCTCGTTTGTGGTGTCACAATCTTGTTTGAAGAAGATTAACGGCAACAAAGAAAAAAAGGAAGCGCAGAGCTCCAGGCTAACTTGTCTCGTTCTGTGGAGTGGCACAAAGTGGCCAAAGTAGGTTGATCAAATGGCACAACAGGGAATTTAGGGAGGTTTTTTTTTTTTTTTTTTGGTTGGTGTTTGGAGAACGTAAACATTTCCTGTATATCCTGCATCCAAAGTTCCCTTGTTTAATTTTGAGGTGTGATGTTTGGCAGTCATGCCAAACATGTTTTAATAGCGACGGCATCAAAAGGAGAAATCGAGTCACTTCCTTAACAAACAACGTCAACTCATAATGTACGCCTTGACTGCGCAACAGAACAAAACCATTCATAAATAATATGATCAAGTTCCTCAGTCGTTTTGTGTGTGTGCGTGCGTGCGTGTGTGTGTGTATGCACAAACTTTATTATAGCAATTTGATTATATTCATATCATTTTTAAAGGTACTCTCTATGTCTCCTTATGAATTATAAGGACTGGTCGAGGAGACCGACAGCCATTTATGGTGACTGGTTCCGGGTGTCTGTCTCCATCCTTGCACTAAATCCTCTGTGTACAAATTCAAAGCTGCATTAAGCAATACCCTCAATCAAAAGTGTTTCCACGCATGTCTGCAGCCACATTCAAAGTGGAGCTTTGGTTCGTCGTCCCAAACGAAACCCGCCGCGTGCACTTGCTCTCACAAAAGGAAGTGTACAGTCGGCTCAGTCAAGCCGGCTGTACACTTCCTGTTGAGCGGGTAAATGACAGAAAGTCGAAGAACGTCGAGCTCATAGCAGCCCAGAGGTATTTTTCTCAGGAGTCTGTGGACCAAACCAGGGCTGACATGAATTTACGTTCGACATGTGACCAAAAAGATGACTGCAAGTCCAGATTCCTCTGTTTCTGCTGAATGTGTAAGTAGTCAGTTGTTTGCCTAAAAGTTAGCCGATCTAGTGTCAGATTGCTTAATGCAGCTTTAGTTTCATTGACGGGTTTTTAAACTATGAACGCTAAAGCCTCGCGCCCCCAGACGATAAACGCCGATGCACCCATTTTATATTGTAGAAGTATTTTCATTTTGTCTCAGTTAATTCATTCAGTGATTGTATCTTGCACGAGTGTAAAGATTTTCTGTGAGCTTAGTTAATATGAATGTATACAATGTGTAATTTAAGAATAGTACATAGCAAGTGTTAACAGTGATTTCAACCTTTTGACTCAATCGGTAAATTAATGATGAACTTGTTGTACCTTTGTGGGAAATGCTATAATACAACGTGTGTTCTTTTAATAAGTCAGAATCAGATCCGTCTGTTTCATTTCATGATGATTATGACGACGCCAGAGTCTTTGTTTGACTTTAATGAGAGCTGACCGACAGGTATTACTTGCAGCCCTGTTTGTTTAAACAAACCATGTGTTTAATGATCACAGCTCTATGTGTAAATATGAAGGCCTTCATGCTCTTACACTCATCTGCACCTCTGCGTTCTTTCAGAGCACATCAAACCTAACATTAGATCACTCAGACAAACCCAACAAGTTATTCAGTCTTGTGCTTACGTTATGTTTCTGCCTCCTGAGATGTGACTCTTAACAGTCTCATTCTCAAGTGGTTCAGGAAAACAAAGAATTCAGGAGCAGGAGAATGAGCAAACCGCCTGGATGTGAACCCGGGCCACCTCACGATGCGGTGCCAACAAATAAAACAGTTTTAGAGTTTTAAGGTTGTTTTCTTTGACACAAAGAGCTTCCAAGCTAATCCAAATACTCCTTTGTGTCAGAATGTCCTTTCTTTTAACTATTTATATGAAAAATGTATGCTGATGCAGTTTAGTCTGTCCTGGGGCCTGTTTAGGCAGGTTTTCTTTCCCCCGTTCCCTGTTCCCTGCCTCTCAACAGGCCTCAGTGGCTCATTATACCCTTTGTTAGCTTGTTAGGGCAAACCTGCGTTCCCGTAGCCTTTGAGCTTGACGTTCACCCCGCGTCTCCACTCTTTAACTACCCCAGCTATAAAATCCGTTAGCAGCACTCACATACAGACACGACAGCCCCGCTGGTCTCTGGTCTTTTAGAGCCACAAAGATTCTGGCGTCATTAATGGCGGTCAGCTCCAAGATAACATGCTGAATTAGCTGTAGGAGACTGTTTGGCTCCACCATTGAACGAAACTGCGTGTTTGTCATCTTGAAAAATTTCAGAATATCCTTGTAATTTGTTGCCGTGGCCACTGACGTTCAGCTCATTTTACATCTTTTATGAACCTGTCACAAGCATTCTCATCCAACATGTGTTCCCCCCGAACATGTCCCCATGAATCATTAACACTCTTTATAACATCAATGTCACATTGCTGCCCTCACATCAGGTGTGTGCATGTGTGTGTGTGTGTTAACAGGGGTTGGCGGTGTTTATTACATTGATCCAATGCAGACACACTCCTGGCCATACCTGCTCTCCATTATACTAACAAGGCCTGACTTTAAAGTTTGCCCAGCGACTGTAGTAGCTTTCTGATTACACGTATACATGTGCCGTACATGTGTATAGAGTCTGTGCGTACGTACGTGTGTGTGCATAATTACCGTGCTTGTGCAGCCTTTGAAGAGTCCCGACGAGGTCGAGCGTCAGTTTCCTCAGACTGCTCTGTCTGTTTCCCAGGAGATGGCGACCTCTGACCCCTGCGCAAACGCCCCCCCAACCCCACCCGAGGACCCGGAGCCCTCGCCCTCCCCTCGCAAGAGGCGCGGGCGTCGGAAACTCGAGCAGGCCGAGAGGAATAAGGGTATATAGACTTTTAGCACCGTCGTATCGTTTTGAAAAAAATAAGACTCTTTGAACTCTTTGAACTTCATATTTGATTTAAAGGGAGTCGGTAGCCGCATGTATTCTGTTTGACTCCTTTATGTCTGGAAGGTGTATTGACGGTAATGATGGTCAGAGCTCTATAAGCATAACAGCCTAATCCCTTCCAGATTGCAGCGTTAAGGGACACCTTGACTTTAAATACGGACGCCTGGGCGAAGTGATGAAAAACCACGACTTTTAAGTTCTCATTAAAGCTCCTGCTATATGTCTTTACAAATGAGCCATTTCCTGCAACGTTTGTTTTGTTTTTCCCGCAGACGAGCCAGACGAGAGAAACTGCGACTCTCCCAGAGAGGTGAGGAACCGACCGTTTCTTTTCTGGTTCCCACCTCCGAAATAATCCAGCTCCAGCCCCTCTTGGACATCAAGTGTGTAACGCCTCTCGGTGTGTGTGCAGGGCGAGACTGGCAGGCTGCGGAGGAGGCCGGTCCCCAGAGTAACTTTCCAGGCTGGAGATCCGTACTACATCAGCAGGAGACAAAGAGAAGAATGGCTGAGCCGCTGGAAGATGGAGGTGGGAGACAAACTGGTCTCTGAATTTACAGCTACACTGAGAAATACTTATTCCAGAGCACCAGTGAGGGGGGAAAAAACCAAAACATGCTCCTTAAACTCAGAGGAATGCTAATTGGAAAGAGTTTAATCAAAGGCCAAGCTGAGAAGATTTACATGCGGTCGAACTGGTTTTATATATGAATGCTTTTGTTTTTTTAAAGCAATCAAATAACAGTAGACATAAGCTGCGGTTTGCTTTCCTCAAGGCCTTGATACAACTTTCATATGGGTACGAGTTTTATTATGAATCATTGAATTATTTCCTGTGTTTAGGATATTAACTCTGAATGTGCTGTTATTGTTAAATGTTCATTTTAATCAAATAAAATGAAAGCGGAGTTCCAGATTTTATTTTTTGTTCTGTGAAAAAACACAACGCAACTTATCCATATCAACATTTGTGTTTTGTAGAACTTAGATTAAACCCTCGTTACAGTTGTTCCATTTGTTTTTAATGAAACTTCTTTTTTTTTGAAGTTCATCTTAATCAAACAGATCAATCAGTTAATCTTGAAGGGATAAGTAAGAAGAGATCCTGAAAAAAAAAACCATTAAAGCCCAACATTTTTCAATCCTGAACCTGTTTATGTTGGTGTTTGTGACCCTGGTGTCCGCCGTCGTCCTCCCCTCTTCTGCTTTCATGTTGTTTTTTTTATTTGTTTGTTTACATGGAAGCAGGTAGCACATGTCAGTTTGTTGACAGTGAAACCTACTCTTTTCATATTTTGGGCGTCCTTTCACAGTGATTATAACGTTATAAAGCGAAGTGAAGTCATGGACAGTAAAAAAAAAAGAAAACTGCTCTGTGCAGCTGTGGAGGCCTTTTTTCACGCACTGCTTGTCAAAGAGATTTCATCCCTGGTTGATTTTTGACAGGCATTGCACTACAGTGCACCCAAGCTCTTTATCAGCTTTGTTTCTCGGCTTCTATATAAAAGGGCCTTTTGGTCCAGCGTACCCTCAGAGTGTCC
>NC_137667.1:13367948-13521382 GCF_963422515.1 Blennius ocellaris
TTTTTTGTGTGTTTTTTTTTTTAAACTTTACATTAGCGTGTAACGTTTTTTTTCTACCTTCTGCAAAGGTTTGTAGCTCATCGGCTCGTTGTTTTTGTTTGACCTCGTGGTTGAGTCTGGTGCAACACTGGTCAAAGGACAAACAAAGGTGGTAAACAGCCAGCGAAGAAAGTTTATACATTTAGAAGCCAAACAACCACATATTTATCTCAGGCAGCGACAGAGGCTGGCCCAGAGAGGGGAGAGGAAACATTACAGAGGCATTAAGACTACGTTTTCACTTTCTATCTCGTGTTTGTTGGCTGGTTCAGTCGTCTCCTGATCTGTAATCGACAGAAAGGATTACTTTCAAGTGTCATATTTTAAACAAATTCACAAACTTTGTTTATAATAGATGTTTAACCTGTGTATTCTAACTGCACAACCGGCTTCAGAGGACAACATGGACTGACCAAAGGGTGTCGGCGCTACTGAAAGCGCCGTTTAAAACCTGCAACATGCCCCTTCGACTTTGAAGCCTTTCTTTCTGGAAATACGTGATTAGACGGAAATCATTGTTTCACGGAGCCTTTAAGGCTGCCGAAAGGCAAGACCTCTGTGAGGCTCACATCTTTTTTGAATTAGCTTAAATCAACTTCCCTCAGAAGGTCGCCGGCCTGTTGGAAGAGCCTCTCAAAGCCAATTATCTCTCAAGGCAAATTAATCTGTAGCATAATTCAGACGCAAGGTAATTCAAAAATGCCTTTCCAAGAACATTCTATTTAAATTTGAAGATAAAAGCAATACGAACACTCAAGATCTCTTCTAAAGCCTTTTTGTCTTCTGAAACAACAGCAGGAAGAGACGGGGGTCAGCGGGATGCCCTTTCCCAGCATCACACATATTTATCTTAAGATCACGATAAAAAAAGAACGTTCATACAAACATAAATAATATGTTGAATTATATGAGTAAAGAAACTTTGTTACTGCTCTACGTCACTGGTCTACGTACGTATGGAAACGTACTTAAACCATGAATGAACCTTTAGTCTTGTACTGTTTCTAAATGTTGTGTCTCTCTTCTGCTGCTTTTCACAGCAGTGTGTAACCTTGTGTGTGTGTGTGTGTGTGTGTGTGTGTGTGTGTGTGTGTGTGTGTGTGTGTGTGTGTGTGTGTGTGTGTGTGTGTGTTTGAGGTCCTGACCCTAACACATCTTACCACCTTGACAACTCTTAAGGCTTACCTAACCTCTGACCTCAATGTGTGTACACACCTCATGCACGCGCTCATGTAAACATTAATCTGAATTTCTGTGTGTGTGTGTGTGTGTGTGTGTGTGTGTGTGTGTGTGTGTGTCGTCATCACACCTCTAAGTCCCGAGGCTCCCAGACATAACTCTCCACTCCGGGTGTGTGTGTTGTGTGTGTGTGTGTGTGTGTGTTGTGTGTGTGCGTGCGTGCGTGTTTTCACCTAAACATCTGTTTGGTGAAGGAGGCAGTAAATCACACACTCCCCCCGCCAGCCAATCAGCAGAGGGGACGAGGCAGGCTTGAGGGCTCTGCGTCGCCGAGGAGCCACGCAGAGAGGAAAGAGTAGGAGGAAGAGGAGGAGGTGTGAGGGAGATAGACAGAAAATGACAGAGAGGAAGAGAGCCAGGGAAGAGGGGCTGCCACTACAAAGCTGCCATGTCCGTCCTGTGAGTGATTTCTTTCTTTTTTCTTTTTTTTTTCATTTCTTTTTTTTTTTCATTTCCATGTGTTGCAGAGTTTGTGTGAAAGAAACACAAGCCTGAGCTGCTCTTCCATTTCCAAACAGGAAGCCACACAAGCCTTTATGGTGACGAGTTGAAGTGAACCGATGTTGAACTTTGGCAGGGTTTTTTTTCTGATGTCAAAGAGTGAAACATCTGATAGAGTTTGAATGAAGCTAATGGAGGTCACTCATTTTTTTACCTTTTTTTTTTTTTGAGATGTTTGTTTCAGCAGGGAAGCAGTTTGTGATTTTGATGAGTGGTTTTTAAGCGTCACCCACACTTCCTGCTGGTTCAGTATGCAAATTGTTTCCCCTGCCATGGTAACTCTTCTATTCCCACTCCCCGCTTTTTTTTTTTTCGGTTTGGTGAGCCTGAATTAGATGCGACTGCATTTATGGCCGTTTCATTCGAGCATTTTCTGGGACCTCGCCTGGAAAAGTCTTTTCGACAAAGGTTTGGCGCAACGTGAACTTCTGACTCAACAACTTTTACTCACACAAAAGGAACAAACAATTAGGAGGAAATGTTTTCTTCTGCCTTCTTCTTCTTCTTGACCCCCCCTCTAATTTGTCTTTTCGCCTCTTGTCAGGTTCTCCATCTTCTGAGAAGCCTCTTTGAAGCTTTTAGAAAACTTTTCTTGAACAAAACTGTTTATTTTAGTTTGTCAGTTTTTTGTTTTTTTTATATCTGCTGGTATTTCACCACATAAATCATCACATTTCCTACAAGCAGAGCTTCTGAATGTACCCGCCGACGCTGTTTTAGATACCGTTGTCTGACGTTTGCAGCTCGTGACTAAGCAGTTTCTAAATACACAAAAAAGTTAAAACAAGAATTTGGGGAAAGTTTAAAACCGAGAGTTTCATTTTTCTGCCGTCAATGTTTTCGTTCCCATGGATGAGGAGGTTTGATTGAGATGTTTACAGATACAGTTAGAGATTGACTTCTTCGAACTTGGCTATTTCTCCGTCCCGTAAAACGTTTAATTTGCCAATCGGGGCTTCTTAAAATGACCTCAACTGCTGAAAAACAACAACAACGACAACAAAAATAGGGACTGGTTCCACAGAGCTTGCAGTTTGTGGCTGTTCGGTAAAGTGGACGGAGCAGCTGGTGGTAAATGTTGAATCATTGGGGCAAACATTAACTCCAATCCACTTAAGTATAACTCAGTTCTTTTTGTCAGGCTTGTTACATCTTGGGCTTCGTGATGGAAACAACAATTATGAGGCTGACCTTGGTGATCTGCTTCATTCGGGGGGGGGGGACTACAACTTTACTGGCTGCTCTGAGGAGTGACGTCAAGTTTCTGGGGGAATTCTCTCTTCTGGTTGTCTGCGGCTTTGTTTTCTTTTTGTTTTTTGTCGTTTTTTTGTTTTTTTTAAATGGGGTCTGACCACGTGATCTAGAATTCAGGATTTGGCACCAAAGGTGAGGTGAGGAAGATTACACCAAGCTACCACAGTAGAACATTAAAGAGGTTTGTTTTTGGACAATGAAATCTTGAAATAACCTGAATATTCAAGCCTTGTCCATTTTGACGTCACCAGAGGAGACGTCATTAACATTCAGTCAAACTAAAATGTCTTTGTGTTCTATTGTCCAATTCATTGATAAAAACCAGTTTTCTAATTGCGATTAAGCAGGCGCCAGGCCGATGCTGTTGATTTCATTATGAGAGACTTGCAGGCGTCTTCATGGAAAAGCCGGATTGTTCTTCTTCAATGTGTCCCACGGCTGCAATCGATGCTAATGAAAGGTCCAGCCGGCATATTGACAATGTGAGGGGCTTTTAAACTGCCCTCGTAATTGTGCTGTTTGTGTGCCGTGTTGAGCAATGTCGGGTTCATCGCCAGGTCAGGGTCGGTCACGCTCATAAAGGGGGCGGGGCCTGACAGAAATGGCTCGTTGCTTAGGTCGAGGGGTGAGGGGGTCAGAGGTCAAGGGGCGGCGCTGAGAGTGAAAACACTGACCAGGTCAGAGGGTCCGTCAAAGTTCAAAGTTGTAACTCATGCATTTACAACCGTGCTCTCTCTCTCTCTCTCTCTCTCTCTCTCTCTCTCTCTCTCTCTCTCTCTCTCTCTATTTTATATATTGAGTGTGATGTTTCTAGTTATCTTAAGTCTCTGTGATATTTGTCCTAATGTGTCAGATTGATTCAGATATAATGTAAAGTGACACTTTACTTTGCTGAAGCTGAGAGTTTCCTGGTCCCAAGATTAGCTCTGAATACATATTTACATAAATCTTTCCCATTTTTAATTAATTTATTCTGTGTAACTTTTCACAGCGTTTAGCTGCATCAAGGTACAAAAAAAAAAAAAAGAATCACTGAATCAGATTTATGTTCTTAAATCAATTAGCCTGTATTCAACCATATCTGAGTCGAAATAAACACTTTATTCTGGCAGAAACAAACTTAACTTTTAGGAGGAGGAGTTTGTCAAACACAAAAAAAAAAAAATTGTTGCATAAGTCATGAGAGCTTCATGTTTCAAAATCCCGTCATCAGTTCTCAACTGATCTATGGCTCCATGATAATTCCCTGTACTGAATGAGTTCCATTGAAATACAGTGTGTGTGTCGTTGTGTCTTTAAACATGTGAATCCAAAAAAAATCCTTGATTGAGGCCCTTGTGCAAGTTTAAACTGCTGACCCTAACCCTGATTACTGTATATTTGATAGCGTTGACATTTCCAGACGTTATAATGGATGAAGGTGTTTAAAAGGGATTAAACAGTATTATGTGAAAGCTTCAACCTGACATTGGTCTTAATGTTGAGTCTGACTGTAGAAAGTGTCTGTGGTTCCTTTCACTGAGCTCAGAGACCTGATGGATGCAGCGCACCAGCATTGTGTTGGCCCACGGGTGAATCTGTGAAGGCTGAAGATTGGATTTAATAGTCTCTTGATACAGAGCAGTGGCTTGAATATCTGTCCACGTAGTGATTTTACTGCTGATAGAGAAACATTATAATACACCAGGAGACATGAGAACTGCAAATCATTCCTTCAGGACCTAAATGAATGTACATTGCTTTTTGTAATACCAAAAAAAAGAGAGCAAAGGAACACATCGCCGCTATCACTGACTCACCTTCACCCATGAAAGCAGCCCAACTTTCTGGAGGTGGTTTCAACCAGCTGATGTTGCCAGGCAACAGACATGGTTTCCTCCAGCTGAGCAGGACTTTCTACACTTTTTTTTTTTTTTTTTTTTGTGAAAAGCTCAAAAGTCCCTTCCTGATGTTGATCTGTTTAGTAATTAATTCAAATATAACTGCGCTTCAGCATAATATTGACTCAGGCTCGAGAAATGAGAGAGGTAAAACTGATATACTACAACCTTTAAAACTGTAACTACACGACCATATAATAGCAATAAAAGGTCATTTAAGACTTTCAATATAACATGAGTGTTAATGAATGACGTGAAAATGTAAAATAAACTTAAAATATCAAAACTAGATTGAAAGATTGTCAATATCAAAGTCAAAATCTTCAGAAATGGTAATGTATAATATATTAGAACATACTGTGGGTTAGAATTACGTTAACGTGACAAGTTAGTAAGTTAAAATCCTAATAAATTAATTTAGATTTTAAGGAACTAATTTCTAATGTTTAGAAGGAAGTTACATTTTTAAAAATGTAGTTTACAATGTTAATATTAGGCTGAAATGTTCACTTTAAATTTTGGGTGGAGAAAAAACAACAACCTGATTGTAAAATAATGTCAAACTTTCAAAATGTTAATTCCGTTGTTTAAACGTCATTATCAAAATGGCAAAATGTTACTGGATGTTTGAGACACCGGTGACGACATATGGAGATTCTCTTACAGTGTGTGTGTGCGAGCGTGCGTGTGCGTGTGTGTGTGTGGTCTGTCTATGATGCATGTAACAGGCTGATTAGGATTTTATGAGGTCAGAGGTCAACAGCAGCGAGAAGATGTGACCTCCTCACCTCCAGAGACTCAGTCACGACCCGACACTCTCACTTTTACTCTCTCCTCCACTTAAATTATCGCCGTCACCCCCGGCTTCCTCCCGAGGTCCCGCTCACCGCTCCCCTCGTCTCTCTTCCTATCCGGACGAGAAGCAGCGCACTTTTTCGTTTTTATCCACTTCTTCTGTCACTCATTCATTCCATGTGGGTTTGTCGTTCAGTGAAATCGTCTCTTCAATGTTTCCAGGTCAGGAAAAAGGCTCCGGAGGAGTCGTGGGATTTTACAACTGGGCCACACTCACACTCTCGTGGTGCATTCACCAGCGAGGTCATTCATATTTTTAATTTCCCCTCCTATTTTGAGGATGGGAGCGCAACCTTCAGTCACCTCAGTGACACTTTATGCCTTCGATCTACAGCCAGTGACATGTACCACCGGCCTCCAGGCAGCTCTTAGTCCTCCCATACTCAAATGGTTTACTTTATTATTTAAAGTATGTAACATGCTCAACTGTAATATTACAGTTTGCAGCTTGAGTTACAAATCACAAGTTCAGGAGAGAGAAATGTGAAATCTGATAACAAATTGAATATTGTAAGAAATGTGTTTTCTAAACTGTGGAGTCAAAATTGATGAATCAAATCTTTTTTTTTTTTTATCTGAAATTGTCAAATAGGTCTTCTTGTGATGGGTGGATGGATGGATGGATGGATGGATGGATGGATGGGCTTTCGTACAGTAACATGAATGCAGTAGCGTCACAGTAGTTCCTTTTCACCGTGTTCTTTAAAAAATACTTTTTTTTTTGGCTTTTATGAGTCTTTTCAAAAGAAATGTCAGTTTTTCAGAAAAGAAAACACAAGAAATGATGAAATAAGCAGTAAAAAAAGATAAAACGGTAAAACCTAGAATGGCTGCAGCTTCATATTCAACAGATTTAATCATTGTCTCGTTGTATTTTTCATCATTACTCGTTTCATACGACAGAGTTTGAATATTTCCATATTTACGGACTGTATTTCACAACAATTGTGGCACAATCAACTTTCAAACGTGACCTCCGTTACCCCCCCGCCTCCTCACAGCGCTGCACTTTCTCTCCGTCAGTATTGTTTTCTCCACTTTTATAATGTAATCCCATTTACCCGCTCCGACTCGCTCGCTCCGTCTCTCCCTCTCTCTCTCTCCCTCTCTCTGCTTCCCGAGTTGAACCCGTTGAACTGTTTCCCCGCCGCACCCTTTTTTTTTTTTTTTTTTTTTTGCTCCTCCCCACTCACTTCCTGTTTGGAGGAACAATTAAAGGATTGTTCCTGCGGCCCCGGAGCGCCGCGGCCTCCATGTGGAGCGGCTGCAGCATCAGCTGGAAGAGACCCACTTTAAAGCATCGATCATGAGTCCTCTGTGAAGGACGGCGGGCCGAACCAATCTCTTATGACAGACGAGGAAACGAGCTGGAGGTGGCGACGGCGTCCAATCAGCGACAGTCACGTGCAGAAAATCAGCCGCCTGGAGTCTTAACGATAAAATTATATTCTGGATTAACTGTGTGAGTGGTTGTTGTGAACATGATGGGGATTACAATCCAACTTGTCCAATGACAAAACAAACTTTAAATACTCTTCTAATAACTGCTTTTAACCCCGCCCTCACCATAGTGTCCTATTTATTTCAACACAGTAAAATGACTCACCAGGAATCAAGTAGTCTGTTTCTATTTTGTGTCTTTTTTTTTTCATCTGAACTCCCTTTTAGCTTTTACTTCTAATTTGTAACAGTGAATATCTATTTTCGTCAGATAGATACTGAAAATATAATACATGCACGCGACATTCATGCCTCCATATCGTCATTGATGTTGCTTCCAATGTTGTTTTTACAACTTTTTATTTAATAGGCCAGCAAATAAACGCCTGTATCCCGGGAGGAGTTCAATCGCAGTCATCTATTTCCTGCCATTTATTCATTTCACAACCATTAGTGAGAGTGGGGGAAAAGAATTCACAAGACATGGCGATTAAAGGAAAAAAGACAAATTCTCAAATGCAACAGTGTGTTTTCACTTCGTAAGAGATTTGAATGAATCATCCACATGAGCTCTGATGGCGGAGGTTGTGCTGCTGGTGTAGGTGTAAACAATAAATATCCAGAAGTGGCATCACGCATTGGTTGTTCACTGCATATTAATTGTTCAAATAAGGTTAAAAATACCAGTACTTTTTGAAATGTTTGTGTTTTTATTATTCCTTGGTGTAAACTTGCATTTTATTTAACATTTGTCTTGTTCATCAGTCCTGTTGGTTGACATATAATAGAGAAATACATTTATTTAGAGGAGTTTTCTCCTTGGAATAATAATGATGATAATAATAGCGATCAAGTGTCTTATTGTTGTTTCCTGTTTGTCTTTCCCAGGCCGAGCGACGGGCCTACAGGGAGGCGGAGATGAACATGATGGACGACCTGACGGAGGCCGACTTCCAAAAAGAGGAGGAGCCGGCCAGTCCAGCCCCTCCCCCCTCACAACAACACACCGACCCGGCCTCTCCCACGGTCGCCGTGACGCCGGAGCCGGTTGCCAGGGTCGCTCAGGCCACGCCCAGCGAGATCGAGTACCAGGTGAGACACAGGCTCTGCAAAAAAAATGAATCGTCCCCCCCCCGGGATGTTTTGGCCGATACTGAAATGTACACATACGTCTCACACTTAATGGAAGAGAACTGACCCGTCCTTCATCGTGGATGTCATATATTTTTATGTCTGCTCAGGTTTAAATGGCCCCCGACAGACGCAGCCATAAAGTGTTTGCTTTTCAAACACTGCCGGCACATAAAACTTATGCTCGGTTCGGCTTATATTTATTTGTCTGATAGGTTTCATTTGGTGGAGCAGTGAAAGCGTCTTTTCATTGACTTATTGACAAAAATATGTGTTTTTTTTTTTTTTGTGGGTTTTATTTTGCATATTGCAGTTTACCATTAACCATCAAAAACAGTTTAGTCCTGCTAATGATAAGCACTATTATCCACTATAGCGCAGAGGGGTAAATTCTCAGTTTAAAGCGACTACAGAGGCAATATAAACCTGCGTATAAGTACTGGGCTTGAATTGAATTCATGAACATTTGAATACTTACAGCAAGACGTCACTGGAAGACTTAAATGGATCGGTTCATATTGTAGAACTTGTGATACTACATCAGTTTTCCTCCTTTGGTCCCCAAGCAAGGACAGATAAAGGCCCCATTAACCTCTTATGTCTATGTCTCTGCTTTTGTTTTTTTTTTATTTTTTGTTTATGGTTTTGTTCTTGTTCTATCTCAGATCTGTAACTTCCACATTCTCACAGAGGCCTGAGCAGTCAGGAGGCTCTGTGTACGTGGGTCCAGGTCATCTTCTGGAAATGTCTGATAAAGCTGCTTCTGTTATCATTTGGAAAAAAACACAAATAAGTCTGCAGTTTCGAGCGGGGGGGGGGGGGGGGGGGGTGGTGGAGTTTGTAATGTATTCTTGATGGAGAGAAAACACAGCAGAGTACCATGATGAAAGTCTGATGAAACGGCATTTATTAGTCTACAACTATTTCTCTGTTTCTTTTTGGATTGAATCTGGTCGAATGAAAGAAAAATGAAGAATGTGTCCTGCGTCGCCCCGAACAGGACGGCCGAGGCTTTGGCATCGGGATGCTGGTGTTCGGCAAGCTGCGAGGTTTCTCCTGGTGGCCCGGCAGGATCGTCTCCTGGTGGATGAGCGGCCGGAGTCGAGCTGCGGACGGCACTCGCTGGGTCATGTGGTTTGGCGATGGCAAGTTCTCCGTGGTGAGACTCTGGATTACATTGGTTTTGACTTGCAAAGCGCCCAGGCGTCAAAGACCGAAAAATGGGTCCGCACAATGTATTTCAGCTAACATTTAGATTTAAGTGACGTAACATTTATGCTCTTTTGAGTCCCATTGAAGCTAAATTTCACTCGGAATTTTACTTGAGAATAGTCGTTTTCTAACTGAAATACTTTCTGAAGGGTTGTTTTTTTTTTCTCTTGTTGAAAAAGTGAAAATCAACACCAGCATGTGCCACAAATGTATTATAGAACTGGTGGAAAATGTCAACACTAAACAGTCTGATGAGCTTGTTTGTTTGTTTTTTTCTTTATTTGAGGTGTATCTTATCTCAGTGTGTTCCGCGGCTGATTTTTCAAGTTCTCTCCAACTTGCTTCGTTCATTTAAAGAAGTAAATCAACAAATCGATCCACCGACTTCAGCAATAGAGTCCATCTATTGGATTTCACTAGCAACTTGAGTTTTCTTTTTTCGTATTCTGAGTTTATTAAAACGCGACTGACATGATAAGAAGTCCTCTTTTTCTGAAAAAAAAAACATGCATTTCCTGTTGTAAACCAATAGGACATTTCAAGGCCAATCTGTTCTCACTGATGCTTAAAAGTTGTTTCGGTGCTGTTTTTGCAGGTTTGTGTAGAAAAGCTGATGCCTCTGAGCTCCTTCTCATCCGCCTTTCACCAACCGACCTACAACAAACAGCCCATGTACCGGAAAGCCATCTTTGAAGCCCTGCAGGTACCAACCACAAAAGAAATAGCAAGAAAACAGCAAAACTATGTGTGGACAAAGTTCACATGTGCTTGCTTATAGCAGAGTTCTTTACTGCTGCTGTGGCAGATCTCATTTTCTTAATTGCTCCACGTGAAGGTCAGTGGAGGAGTAGATTGTTGACGGGACCTGCTTTTTGTTGATGTTGCGTCCAGGTGGCCAGCGTTCGGGCCGGGAGGCCCGTCCCTCCATGTGATACGAGCGATGAAGCAGAAGGTGTGGACCTTCAGACCAGACAGATGATCGAGTGGGCCATGACCGGCTTCCTGCCGACTGGACCGACATCACTGGACCCCCCAGAGGGTATGCCAAAAGGCTCTCAACCACTTTTTGGATATTGTGTATAATTATTGCTTAAATTTAACGGACCTCCACATTCGGGGTTTCAAAGAAGGGGCCCTATTTGGTCTCGTGGTCTTTGCTGTAATTGTCCTGTTATAACCAAATCTTATAACAGGGCTTTAATTGTTTAATTTCTATTCATTGATTTATGAATGCATTTAATTGTGGCTTTATTTTTACACTCCCACATGGAACGTTTCCCCCGATTACCGATCGTATCAGACAACAAACCCCCGGGTTAAGAATAGTAGCATGTTAAACTGAAACAGCAAACAGGAAAGAAACAGATGAGCGAGGGAGGGGGGATGCTTCACCCGGTTGTGGTTTAAGAAAACTATCAAATGAAAGCATAGAGAAGAGCACTACTGTGAAAAATATGCAAAATGCAACTCTCTAGTATTGCCTGCAATGCTAAAACTGTAGCTACAAGCCCAAGCTAACGTTAAAAGACACACGATTGTTGACATTAGATATTTAAAAACACTCAAACAAATGCATGGACATGATTTTGTTTGTGTAAACATAAGCATGTCTGTTTATTGAGTTATTGAACTGCCAACGTCTGCTTGAATTGAAAGATGCTGTGTTTTGTATAGACGCCATTAATATCGGATTAATTACGACTCATTTATTACGAAGCCCTGAGTGAGTTTTGTTTAATAGATTCTCACTACTAGGACGAGGAAGGACTTTATCTTCTTTATATCTTTATACTAAAATAGATGTTTTGCCTCATCATTTTCTCACTTCAGCAGTTTGTTAGAAAACCAAAGATGTTTTTTTTTTTTAACTTATGACAGAACTGAACAGGATAAACTATTGAACGACGTTTGTAACTGTTGAATTTCTGTTTTGTTTTGTTGGGGTTTTTTTTCCCCACAGAGGAAAGAAATCCATATAAGGAGGTGTACCCTGAGATGTGGGCGGAGCCTGAGGCCGCGTACACGCCGCCACCTGCGAAGAAACCTCGCAAGAACACGGCCGAAAAAGCAAAAATCAGAGAGGTGATCGATGAAGGGACCCGAGGTAAACTTCAACATATTGACACGCCACTCCTCTTCCAGTGCCACAAACAAGTCTCCAGGAAACCTACATTCCATGACAGGATTGTAGGGTTTTATTTGTGTGTGAATATGTGAATACAATTACATGTTTTTTTAATGTGTTGTGTTTTTCAGAAAGACTCATAATTGAGATCAAGAAGAAGACGAGGAACATAGAAGGTAAATCTATATGAAACCACTTTATCTGAAAATATTGTGATGTTGTCTTTCTATTATCATTTTTTATTTAATTAGATGAAAAGAAAACTTATGTGTCGTTTTGTGAGAACGTTGACCCAAAAAAGTCAAAAATGAAAATTGGTTTCTGGCCACTTGGTTAAAATAACAGAACCAGTCAGCTTTTACTTTCCAATTCAAGTTTGTGACAATTTCATAATAATATATATAGATTCTTTGACCTCAAACGTCATTCACATGTACAGGTGAACTTCATTACATCCTGATATTTAGCATAATTTTGCCTTCGTCATAGAGAACGGTGTGAAAGCGTTTCAAAGGCAAATGATGTTCTCATTAAATGTCCATTCACTTTATATTTCTTTAATTAATCCGTCAAAAGATAAGTTCCCTGAATTAATCAGACTTTTGACAACTCAGGGTTTGAAATCACAGCCAATTCAATCATTTAGCTCTAACGAACAATACGTGTCTGTAGAGCTGTATGAAAGTACCGCTGACACTCTGGTTGAACATGATTGTAAATTGTCTCTTTGTTTTGTTCAGATATTTGCATTTCCTGCGGAAGCCTCAACGTCTCTCTGGAGCATCCTCTCTTCATGGGAGCAATGTGCCAGGGCTGCAAAGTGAGTCGCCCAACAAACAGATAAATAAATAAAACCCGCCAACTCATCTGACCAGAGGCAGTAATTCTTGATTTACTCCCACTGTGGAGGATGTGCAATGAGTGCAGTCTTTGTCAGCAGGACGACAGAAAAAAACCCAAACTTAATCTTGTGGAAGTTACGGTACTAGAAAAGCTTAAAATCCAAACATTCGCTAAGCCACCAGTGAGTCACTGCCAGCCTGAGATGACACATGACGCAATAAGTTCACGCATAATAATGCAGACGCAGTATAATTGTTTTTCTTGTTCAGTGAAAGGATTTGAGGGCAGATATTAAAAGAGAGACACTCCAATCTCGATAGATCCTTCATACGCCTTTCATAAAATAGGATGAACTCCGATTTCTCTTTTGAGAAACCGAGTTTGGAAAATGTTCAACATTTTTACTTGATAAGTTGACGGAGCTGTCATAAAATTGTGAATCCTCGATTTTTAGCCACTCGCTCTTTTGAGAGCTGCGGTAAATCACGACGATTTGAGATGATTCACGGGCATGGAAGCACATTGAGTGAGAAGAATGTCATCATTGTGGGGATGTTCATTTAAAAGATAAATAAATGAATAAAACCCCACTTTTTTTGTGTCTGTGGCAGAACTCCTTCCTGGAGTGCGCCTACCAGTACGACGACGACGGCTACCAGTCCTACTGCACCATCTGCTGCGGAGGCAGGGAAGTGCTCATGTGTGGCAACAACAACTGCTGTAGGTCAGTGCAGCGCCGTCGCTCCGCCTCCTCTTCTTCTTCTTCTTCTTCTTCTTCTGTAGCGGCCAGGATGCGGTTTTTACGTTTCACATCCACAGAGTCAATTTGACCCACAAATGTCAAGCTCAGATTTATCCGCCTCTTCATAAGCTGGGCCGCCTCACGTGGAACAGATTATTTATTCCGACAAAAGAGTTGATTTTGGGCAACGGGGGGCTTGAACTTCAGCCCGAAACTGTATTAAACAAATGAGGAGAGAAATGTGACCGGCTTGATCCTCCTGATAATACCGCAACGAAAGACAAATATGCAAATATGCAACTTGCTGTTTCGAAATTCATGTTTTCGTAAGTAACATATTCCTGTGAAAGTAAACCGGCCTTACATTTGGTGGGAGGGTGCATCACACGTTCGGTGGGATTGGTGAACCAACCATGAAAGCCTATTTACAGGAAAACATATAAAGAAACTAAATTAAATATAACTAACATTTTTCAACATGACTCTACTTCTGCCACTTCAATCAAAAGTCGATGCCTGTTACATGTTTCACTTCCTTCACAGCTTTTATTGATAAAAACAAAAAAACATTCACCTATAAAACAGGTACCTGTCATCAGATATCTCTCCCTGTGTTGGGCTCTCCTGGATTCTTAAGACTTTTTATTTGCATAATCCCTGAAATGACGCAGAAAAACAAACCCCAAACATTTAACTGGAAAATGTAAGAAAAAAAAAACCGAAGCAATACTTCTTATTGCAGTAAAATTCTTGTGAACTCAGGTGTTTCTGTGTGGAGTGTGTGGACCTGCTGGTGGGAACCGGCTCGGCGGCGGCAGCTATCAAAGAAGACCCGTGGAACTGCTACATGTGCGGCCCGCGC
Organism: Blennius ocellaris; assembly: GCF_963422515.1. NCBI lineage: Eukaryota > Metazoa > Chordata > Actinopteri > Blenniiformes > Blenniidae > Blennius > Blennius ocellaris. The sequence continues at coordinate 13,382,072 of NC_137667.1, forward strand.
AACACCCACGGGACGCTGCGGCGGCGGGACGACTGGCCCCGCAGGCTGCAGCACTTCTTCGCCAACAACCACGAGCAGGAATTCGTACGTCGACTTTCCTCTTTGGATGATAAAATACAAAAAAATGTTACAAAGTTTTTCATGGTCAATTATTATCGATTCCCTTCTTACGACTTGATTTATTTATCACGCGAAAAGAGACAAACATCATTTTGCTGCTTTGCTCTGAATGCCTTTTTTTTATTAAGTTTTATTTTTCATTGGATTCTTTTCTTTTCTCCTCTTGCCTCCCGCCAGGAGCCGGCCAAGTTGTATCCTCCGGTCGCAGCAGAGAAGAGGGTGCCCATCAGAGTCCTCTCCCTGTTTGATGGCATTGCTACAGGTACGGCGCCTCGTCTTATCGTCGTCATTTGAAATGCAATCAACTTAAAAACCGAGTCCAGAATGAAGAAAATTGCATTGAGCGTATGAGTTGTGTGGTTTCTTTAGGTCTGCTGGTGCTGAAAGATCTGGGGATCCAGGTGGATAAGTACGTGGCGTCCGAAGTGTGCGAGGACTCCATCACCGTCGGCATGGTCCGGCACCAGGGGCGCATCATGTACGTGGGAGACGTACGCAACGTGACTCGCAAACATGTAAGTGCCAATTATCGCCGCCAAAAACTGGAAGGGGCAGTGAGGAAAGCAATGAAATGCATAAGATCTTGGTCGCCTATTTATGTGGCTGAAAACCGACGTACTGATCTGAGCCGCTGGCCGTGTTTTCGCCGTCAGATCGAGGAGTGGGGACCGTTTGACCTGGTGATCGGAGGAAGCCCCTGCAACGACCTCTCCATAGTCAATCCTGCACGAAAGGGCCTCTACGGTAGGACGTGGTCTGCCGAGAGAAGTGAGAGATGAAGGATAAAGCTGACCAAACCCCCCCCCCCCCAGAAACAAGTCTTCTCTTTTTATTCGATTTTATTCGTTCGTCCACCGTTTGTCTCTGGTGATATTGTTTAAACTATAATCCCCTGTATGTGTGCGTCATGCAGCATCACAGTTCATGACTGGGTCATGAACTCTCTGGATGATATCAAAGCCCTTAGAATAAACCCATTAAAGTAAATAATTAAAATGTATCCTTTGCTTGTTGTTTCTAGTTCTCGTCTGTCTGTAACTATTCAAATTGATTGAGAGTCTTTCTTGACAACATGACTCCGGTCTTAATGAGACGACCGAGATATGATAAGATGAGATAAGCAAAGGATCGAATATGAAAGCTGACGACTGCCCATCCTCCCGCAGAGGGAACCGGCCGCCTGTTCTTCGAGTTCTATCGTCTGCTGCATGAAGCCCGGCCGAAGCCCGGCGACGAGCGGCCTTTCTTCTGGCTGTTTGAGAACGTGGTCGCCATGGGGGTCAGCGACAAGAGGGACATCTCCCGCTTCTTAGAGGTACTGACTCACACCTCACACTTTACAACGACACACAGACACACACTTTTTCTTGTATTATATTTAAATAAGTTCGACGATGATCAAGATTGCTGGATATTATTAGCTTTGATAACACACTCACTTAAATACGTTCAAAGGTCTTAATGTAAAGAAAAAATAGTAATGGTGAAATAGTGCGTAACTGTGAGAAATGTGTTGACCTGACCATCATTATATAAGCTTAATGACGTATGGCTGTCAGTACTACATTCCCAACAAAGGTTTCTAAACACGTTTTCTGGGCACTGTGACATCCATCCATGTTCTATACAGCTTTAGCCGGTCCCAGCTGTACTGTAAAACAGACTTCATTGTGTTCATTTCAAACAAAAACTGAAAGAATTTCCCGCCTGCTTCTCCTCCAGTGTAATCCGGTAATGATCGATGCCAAGGAGGTCTCGGCTGCCCACCGCGCTCGCTATTTCTGGGGAAACCTGCCCGGCATGTCCAGGTGATTCAAACCAGCACACACACACACACACACACACACACACACTGAGTTCACTGTACCATGATTAAATATAGGAAAAACTATATTTGGGAGTAGAAATACAGACGTTCATCCATTATTGAATGAATCCCGTCTCACGTTGACTGCAGGCCCATGGCGCCGATGTCAAATGACAGACTGGACCTGCAAGAGTGCCTGGAGCACGGCCGCACAGCCAAGGTGACCTGTGTGTGCGTGTGTGTGTGCGTGTGTGTGTGTGCGTGTGTGTGTGTGTGAATGCGTGTGTGTGTGTGTGTGTGTGTGTGTGTGTGTGTGTGTGTGTGTGTGTGTGTGTGTGTGTGTGTGTGTGTGTGTGTGTGTGTGTGTGTGTGTGTGTGTGAGAACCACAGACAGAGTGATTGGGTTTGCATGTATTTGTGTGTTTACAATCTAATCTCACTTTTACGCTACTCCAACATAAAGGGAACTATTTTGAAAAAGATTTTTTTCCCCCAAACTTGTTCATTGTGGTGACAAGAAGAACAAAACAGTGATTTTCCTTTCTTTCTTTTTTTTTGCACACGTGCCGCTAATGGACTGACTATTTGCAGGCTTCCATCATTCATGTCAGAATAAAGGGGGGGGGGGGTCAGCTGTGAGCAATGTTGCATTGAGAGTAGCTGTAGGACTCAAAAAAGTGTGTGTGTCTTTGTTTGTTTGTTTGTCCCTGTCTGTGTCCGTGTGTGCATGGTTCTGGATGCTAATTCCAGTTTGAGAAGTTGCGTACGATAACGACACGCTCCAACTCTGTGAAGCAGGGGAAAGATGAGCATTTCCCCGTCTTCATGGACAGCAAGGAGGACATCCTCTGGTGCACCGAGATGGAAAGGTAACGGAGAGACCAGTCATTTACACAAGAGTCAACATTTATAGTTGGGTCGAGTTCATATTGAATATGCTTCACTTTAAAACTTATGGGATTATATTAAAGTGCCTTTTCAGAGGTTGCGATATATAAAACAGCGCCATGATATTTTATGTCCCATCCTGATTTTTTTTATCAGATGTTTTTTTCACAGAAATAATATTTCAATCAGTTTTATCGGTTAGGTTTGTCTTTATGTTACTATGTTGTAATTAATAAGGTGATTGTAGTGTTTAGTTGTTGTTTTTTAATTCAACTTTATTCAAATGATGATAGAGGGAAAAACACAAATTTAAAAAAGATTAGATTAAATTCAACTTTATTGATTAGACTCAACTTTATTGTCATTACAAATGAATATATATCTATATATATCTATATATATATCTATATCTATATTATATATTTTTATGTATCTATATATATAAATGTACAACAACGAGGTACTTTAGAACATGGCAACACACACACACACACACACACATGTTTATGGTAATAACTTTTTTAACTGGTCGAAGCAAAACTAAAGACAAATAAGCTATGAAGACAACAAAAAAAAAAACACAATTGCAAGATGATGAAGATGATGATGATGATGATGATGATGTCGATGGCGATGCCCGGTGTTTTCCAGGGTGTTTGGTTTCCCTGTCCACTACACAGACGTGTCCAACATGAGTCGTCTTGCCAGGCAGAGGCTGCTGGGACGTTCATGGAGTGTCCCCGTCATCAGGCACCTGTTCGCGCCGCTCAAGGAGTACTTCGCCTGCTATTAGTCACACAAACACACACACACACATCTACACACACACACACGCACACACGCCCCAACTCTCTCACTCTCCCTTCCACACACTCAAGACACAAGCAGTGCGCCATGACAGACACACACACTGATAACGACAAGCACTATACAGCTTGTACACGAAGGTTGGCTGATGCGGGACGACACAGATGACCAGACACACACACGAACACAGCAACATGTACACGTGCACACCAACGCTAACTATAAAGGACTGCTTCATTAGATCCCATGTAGGCCACTGGCTGACCTTATAGTCCCCCTGGTGCTACCGTGCTGATTAATATATATACACACTCACACGTATACAAACACACACACACACACACACACACACACACACAGTTGCAGTTGCTGCACACAGTTTTCTGCACTGTAATTGTTCATACACAAACTTCCTGTCTGACCTTGAAACTGATGTCTTCTGACTTTACTGTGTCGTCTCAGCTGGAGTTCAAATCTCCAGCGAGGAGGAGGAGGAGTAGGAGGAGGAGTGGTGGTGGTGGTGGGGGAGTGGAACCAACACACACACCCTGGTCGTTGTGTTTTTAATATCTCGCCGGCACGCCACTGAATCCCCTCACAAACACAACTCTTAACTGTTTTCCTATGTAGTGACTGTGCAATTAACACACATAGACAAGTAAACAAACACAAACACACCCACACACCCGTGTAATACTCATGGTGCTGCTCAGGCGCCGGTCGATTCCAAATGGTGCCACTTGAATACAATCCTTTTACAGTTGTTGGTGCTCTTGGAGACTAAACTGGTCTCTGGCTGTTTCTGCTGCAGTTTGGTTTCCCCGGATGAGAGCGTCAAAACCGAGGAGAGGCAGCTCTGAATTTTTAACATCTATTTTGTAGGCCTGAATGTTGCAGGGGAGGAACGAGGAAAATGTCTTGAGCTGGACGAAAAAACTGACACTTTTGAAGGTGGAGCTCCTCTGGCGGTGCTAATAATACTAAAGTTGAAAGTTAATTCTCTAAATGCAATTAATGTTTATTGATTATTTTTTTATTTTCTTAACCATTTGGTGTTTGAGAACCGAATGGAGTGATCCCTTTACACCTAGTGCTTGACTTTTGATCAGACCGGACAGGAATTCATAGATTAATCCTGTTACTTCTAAATAAACCCTGCAAGTGCAGTAGAAAATAGACAATATCACACGTTTGTCGTGAGTTTGTAGACGTGGTCTTTTTGCTCTGGCATAGCAAAAAAAAAAAAAAAAAAAACCTTTATTCTCTGCTTTACATTTATTTCTGTGGTCAGTAACTGCAAATTACAGGAAAATTGTAATATTTTCAGGGCAAATTATGATTTCCAGGATTGGAAAACTATTATTGATTGTGAATAAAGTAGAGATAATATGGTAGGGGTAACATTTGCATTTTAATGTATTTTTTTACATTAAAATTCAAGAATATTCTTGCAATTTTGAGCCTCATTATCAATATATCGTATTTAATTTAGTATCAAACATTGCAAATAAATAGTATTTATTGTGCTCCAAGGCGTTTCCTGTCAAAGACATTCAAAGTCAAGTTACTAATGTTTTAAAACAAACAAGACAAAAAAGAATCATAATGACCTTTTTTTTTTAAAACAAGAATAAATCCCCCAACTATCCTGAGTTTTTGGCTCGAGCTTTACATCGCCATCTAGTGGTCACTATAGTCCGTGCACACAGTGAGTCTCGCACACGGAGGGTTAAAACAGTCAAGGTCAGAGGTCACTGGATCAGTAATGTTCTGAACATCAGAGGATATTTTATTGTTTTTTACACTTTAACACACACACACACACACACATGACCATTTCTCGGTGCTTTTGTCGTATTTTTATCCGGTGCTCTGGTGACGATGCTGTGAAAACACTTATCACCTTTTGATAATGGCCTCTCTTATTGTTGCTTAAATGACTGTGATGTTCGTCTTTGGCGCGTTACTGTGCGCTACCGTCCTGCTGAGGAATATCCTTCCTCATTATCGGACATCATCATTCGATCTTCCCAGTAAATAACACCAGTAAACACAGTCGTGGGATGCGTCAGATATATAGCGAGATGTCTTATTACTGTACCAAATTTGGATACGTTGGTGAGAAGGAACACTGTTTGAAGCCTTTAATGTAGCTTGATTAACTGTGACTTGGCTCAGTTTTTAACCCTTCATGAGGGAGGCTTTCACGTGCGGCACCCGATAGTTTCCAATGGAGGAAACCTTTATATCCGGGATTTCATTCTGAGGGCTGATTGCGGACTTATCGACATAAATAAAACACAGAGAGCCCACCAAACACATAAATGATAAGAATGGTTTCCTGCCCTGAAACTGGTTCAAAAGCTGATTTCAGTGCTGGACAATATGCTCCCAAGCGCCAAAAGATTTTTTTTTTTTTTTTTTTTTAAGTAAAACATTTCCTCAAAATGTGCCTGCAGAACAGCGCTACCTCCAATACAGTAAACATAAAACTAATCGCTGGATGACAGGCAATCACTTTGTTTTGAATACTGCAGAAGCTCAGTATCCCTAAAGCCGTGTTTTAAACCGTGTTTATCCTCCACCACCACCACCACCACCTCCCTCCCCCCCTGCAGCAGCTCATGCGCCCAACTGCTGCTTCACAAGGATCCAAAACGTCCCAAACTGCAGCAGCACCCACTGAAACCAGAGGCCCCGACCTTTACTCTGTCGACACTATGCTGGTTTTCTACTTCCTACGACTGAAGCGGGCAGCCCGGGGTAAATAGCAGCACGCCGCGTGTGCCGGGAACTCCCGACGACGTCCTGCTCCGCACCGAGACGAACACGCCGGCGCGCGGACGTGCGGGCGTTTAGACGGGGCTGCCTGCAGAGAAAACTCTTCAGTCTGGTGCTTTGTGGTCCTTTCGGGACCAACATCTTTTCCGGGAAGCCTTTCAATCCAGTCACCTTCCTCAGACACCAGCTGACAACTGGATACATGCAGTCAGTGCTCTCACACACACACACACACACACACACATACAAACACACACTCACACACACACACACACGCACGAACACACAGTCTATGAAACCAACAGTAAACCAGCAGGTTCAAAGTTTTATTTTCCATCATGTTTTTGCTGTCTGTTTCTACAACCGAACCTTCAGGTGCTTTTGAAACTCTGGTCTTTTTTACAGTGTTCTTGCAGGTCATACACACACACACACACACACACACACACACACACACACACACACACACACACACACACACAAACATGTACTGGAAACGTGGAGCCAGCTTTCATTCTTGTCTTTTCTTGCTACATAGCATGTCAATATCAACACACACACACAAACAAACAAACACACACACACTGTGTTCTTACCGGCCGCCTGCCGCCATCAGGCTTTCCGCGGCGCCGCTGGGTGTGACATCATCACCCTGTGTCGTTTTGGTGCTCCCAAACCCCGCCCACAAACTTTGACCTTTCCTCCCCCACCTGAGTCCCCCTCCAACAACCCCCCCCCCCCCTCCCCCCAACCCAAACCCCCCCCCCCAACCCCAGGTGCTGCATGTCAGTCAGTCAATGTAATCGCCAATTCCATGTTAGATTAGGGAGTAATGATAATAATATGGTAATAATAATTACAATAATAATCTGTTATTGTGTGTGTGTGTGTACTGTTCCAGGTTGGTGCTCAGTTCAGTTCAGTCTCAGCCTAGAGGGGAGCGAGAGAGGCTCGAGAAAGCATATATTACAGTTAGTATAGTGACTTGTTCTATTGTACTCAAGAATGCCAGAAGAAATTGATGAACTGCACGAGACTCTCAAGCAGCCACGAGTTGAAATAACGCCAGCTGTACTGATAAAAAAGCAAAATCCACAGTTCAGTATTTTGTCACTGAACCAGCTTTCCCCCCCCCCCCCAAATTTTCACTTTTATTCAGTATAAAAATGATTTTATTATTTGCATTCTCTTTGAAATTGTTCAAATCTTTCAACATATCCATCATTCGACATATTCAGAGGTTGTGGACAACACTCAAAAGTTAAAAAATCTAATATTGCACTGCACTGAATCCTTTTTTTTTTTTTATATTTGAGTCGTGTCATATCATGTGATGCTTTTGAGTCTACATTGTTTTACACTCAAAATGATTTCAATTACAGTGTATTTTGCGACGTTGAATTGTAAATATCTGCTCCGCTGGTCTGATCGGAGTACGTTTAGGTGACAAATAAATAAATAAATCCTGTGAACAGTCAAATGTGCGCTGCACAATATTTCTATGACATCTGTTTTACCCGAAGTCTTAAAATGGGTTAAAACAAATCGAATCAATATTTTTTTTCCTCTTTTCAAAATGTTTTAAGAAAATATTTATATCCCGAGAGACTTTTAGATGCTCCAGTAATGAAATAGTTGCAAAAATACAAATACATTAGACCGCTGGTGGAAAGAAACCCACAGGCCGAACTGGCCCTGACTCTTACTTTCCAGCGGTGTTACTTCAACCCGAGAGCTCCGAGAGACAAAAGGTGTGAGGGGAGAGAGAGAGAGAGAGAGAGACAGAGAGAGAGAGAGGACATTTTTAAGCAGATGGTTGACGCGGTGATGATGTTTCTGTTTGCCTATCGACAGCTTTCAGGCTGAGTGACGCGCTGTTTTCAACACTGATACACTCTCACACAACCAAGCCGACACACAAGAGCAACCAAACACACACGACACACACACACAGACAGACAACGCTGTGGCGCATGCAAACACTCATCTCATGGACTAAATGGAAGATGAGCTTTAGGATAAAGGAGGACCCGGTGGTGTTTCAAAAGGTGCTACAAATTTTATCTGAAAATAAGAAAAATATATTGTTAGGAGTATAAATCAAGTTTGTCTTTACAATGACTGTATTTAAGTTTGTCGTAGTAATGAAAAGGCACTATTATTATTTTACTCTTGTATGAATATGAACTAATTAAAAAAGGCATTTTAACTTTGTACTTGAACAATGTAAGAAATGAACCGTGAATAAAAAAAAAAGGCGACTGTTTCTTGTGATTGGGGCTGAAGGCTCATTGTTGTCCACCTGAACCATTCACTGCTCACACCTTGGTTTAAAAAAAGATTTTAATCTTTTGATTGTCCTTTCTGATGTACTTCGTGTGATACACATTATTTTTAAATTTCCACAATGTCAAAATCAAGATGTTTCCAATTTGACAAAGTAAAGAAGATTCTTGATTATTTAAAACTTCACTGGCCGAGGGACCACATTAGTAAATTCCTCGTTTTGTCCTGTTCCAAACAAACAATGATGAGTTCATGACAGCTGAAAAACATGCTGTGTGAGAAGACTTTTAGGTATTATTGACACTGATGGGAAAACACTGAAAATATGTTTAAATATATAAGAATTTATTTGATCTCAGTAAAGTATTCACTGAAGTATGGCACATATAGAACACACCGTATGAGACAACACGAGGGAGCTCCAGCAGATTTGAAATAAAAACGTCGCAAGATAAAACATAAATGTCAAAGTTAATTTCATTTATCAAAGTTGCTTGAACAAAGAAGACATTAATTTCCCTCTTAAGAACTTAAAGATTTGGTTAAATTCCCTCAAAATGTGAAATGACCCATCAGGTTTCACGGAGTGGGGACGTTACTGTCAGGAGTTGAGCATCTAGACATTAAACAAATAGATGGAATTATCTTTCGGTGTGGGTATTCTGAGGATGACATCGTGGAGCTGCTCCTATTAATTACTTTCTCTGAATTCCCACCACAGCAGCAGTCAGCCCTGCTGCCAAAGAGGCCGCCCTGCCTCCATCCTGCAGCTCTTCACACACATATTGTGCTGCCTTCAGGGCTCCTCGTCTGCTAGTGAAAGCGCAACACTCAAATACGTGACATTTTCCAATCACTTAAATTATGTCGATTAAATATGACGGTTTAAATTGTTCACCATATATATATCTATTATTATGTTTTTTTAAATGATTCCCTATTCAGTTTGGATTCAAATGTCATGAACAATAATGGTTGAAACTAGAAATTAAGACTAAAGGACTTTTGGATCTTCTGGGTGAATAGACAGGTAAGAAACATTAAAACGTAGTGTATGACGGGCTTAATAATCATTTCAGAGTGAAAAGTAAACCACACTAAACTGACCTCGTGGGTTCAAGGATCGTATCTTATTGTGCCTGTTTAAGGGAACTCAACACGACACACATTAATGACTTCTATAAATGTAAAAATATAGAAAAATAAAGGCTGGAAGTTTCATCTTTATTGGATGTGATAATTTGATCAAAGTTCTATATTAAATATCCATTACTGTATTGCCATTTTGAATAATGAAACCTTTCCTTTTTCCGTCACATAAACATTTGCCCTTCAAAACGTCTGAAATATGTTGTTTTCTTTGTCTTGACACATTTTTATACATACGAATTGCCGATATATTATAAAAAGCATGATTCTTCTCTCTTCATGTGATGAATCCGTAACAGCCAAATTTTCGACAGTACTTAAACGCAGCACCGCTCAGCAGGCAGGAGACACACCCCTGCCTCACGAGCACCGGAGGCCCCATGCGTCTGCCGGACCAGCCTGCTCTACTATTGGTCAGTCTATGTGTCACTCAGCGGGCGGCGGCTCCTGATTGGTTGCTCTCGTCCAGAGAAGCATCTGCGGCTCGCGCTGTGCCAGCTGTCCTCTCGCACTCTGCTCGGTGCTGGGCAACGGAGAGAAGCTGCTGCTGCTGCGGAGAAGCCGCTGATCTGCGAGAAATCAGGTAAAAAAAAAAAAAGACAAAAAAAATTCCAGAATAACATCACGTATCATCTCGTGTTTGTCATATTTCATATTTTATCACAATAGGTGAAGCAAACAAAACGCAATCCATCATTAATGTTCATCTTAAGACTGCAATATGGTTGTTTAATTGTGATGAGGAATGGGCTCTGGTGTGCCAGTATATCGTCTTAACATCCCTCACTTTTGTCTCGAGCTCGAGCTTTTTGTTTTTGTTTTTTGTTTTCTCCTTTAAAAATGTGTGGATGAGCCTTTCCCTTTCTATTCACGAGAACACTTGGATGCGTTTGTGGTGCAGCATGCAAAACGGTGGCGTTAAAATTGCATTATTTTCCTCTCGGTGACTAAATATAGGTAAGGTGTGTGTGTGTGTGTGTGTGTGTGTGTGTGTGTGTGTGTGTGTGTGTGTGTGTGTGTGTGTGTGTGTGTGTGTGTGTGTGTGTGTGTGTGTGTGTGTGTGTGTGTGTGTGTGGACGTGCCACCAGTGCTATAAGGCTGTATGTTCTGCATGAGTGTGTGTTGCCTCTTATGTAAGTCGGGTTTTTTTTCTCTCCTTGTGGGTTAGTCTCTGCTCTGTCAAATATATTGAGTCATGTTGATGAGGATGAGGATGAGGATGAGGATGATGGTCTGCAATCGAGCAGATAAATGCATATTGTTGGCTGCATGCATGGTTGCGTTTGATGCGAACAGGTGATTTTGAATTCCCGTTCCGTCTCTCGGTGAATACGCAGGTTTCTATCGCCAGCACATTTTCTCCGGTTATGGGGGATTGCAGTGCTGAAGCCTTTCCATCATATGGTTACAGGATCTTTACGGTGCTTCAGAGGGGCTTTAATAACATGCAGCACAGTCAGTTGCATACATTTGAAAGGATGCTGGTTCGATAATGCAGATAATTCAGCTGCGTTGCTGTTACACAGCACAACGTAGAGTTTAGAGTCATTGTTATTAAAATACTCACTGGTAGATCTACATCGGTGCAAGGCTTTGCATGTGTTGTCCTATGCGGGATGGATGATTGGCACTTCAAATTCACCGTCTGTCTGAAGTGCACTGCAGTCACATCCATCCTTCCTCCATCAAGCTTCATCCAAGTCATGGTGGTGTGGCGCTGCAGCCAATGAAAGCTGAGTACGAGCAAAGGCAGGGTGCACCCTGGACAGCCCGCCAGTCCATCACGAGAGGACAAATACAGAGAGACAGAAAGTCACGCTCGGCCATAATTGCGTTGCAGATGCATGATTCTAAAGTCATCTGCATCGTCCGGTAGCGACTTTAAAATAAACCACAGGAATCGACTGGAAAAGATCATTTCTGCTCATATGACCTGCTAATGAAGCTTTAGTTTAGATCAAATGCTAAGTGAAACATGTGTCAAAAAAAAGAGTCTATATAGGCATTTGTAAGAGGCAGATTTCACAGGACAATGTTTGTCCACATACATATATTTATATATTGTTTGTAAAGCCACAATACGTCTATTGTACTAGGTTTAGTCCTCAGTGGGTCTCTGTGTCGTGAATGTGTGACCATGTTCATTTTATGTCACAACAAGAGCGTGAAGAACGAAGATGTCAGTTGTACTGCAGAGGACCAGCATTGGTATATTCAACTTGTGAAGAACTCCATTATTCTGCCATGTTATAACTCCCGGCAGTCTTGTAACCTGTTAGAGGAGCACAATCACCTCTTCATCATGGCCAGCTGAGTGAAAGCCAGTATGCATAATACATACTTTGTAAACGAGGGGGAGCGGGTGGTCATATTACACTGTCAGCAATTCATTATCTGTCTCTGTTGCTATTGTGTTACCATGATTTCATCTTTATATCTGATATGGTGAAGCAGTCAGACAGGTATTCCTGTTCGGCCTCTCATTATTTGAAAATGCTGTCTTGACAAAGAAAGTAAACATTGTACTGGCGGAATAATAAACTCATATTTAATCGGCTGTCCATCGTCTCTAAGAACGGCGATGGACGGCCGATTCGATCTGTGGTGCCGCAAAACGATGGGGTCAAACAAAGAGTCCAAAATGCTCCTGATGTTAGAAAGCGTGTTATTATGGTTTTTCTTTGATATGTACAAATCTGGCGCGGGCACATCCTTTCAACATTTGTATTATTTGTTAACTAATAATAAACGTGAAGCGGTCGTATCAGGTGCTTCCTATTTCCGTAAAATACAGCTAAATCGGTTTACATACCTTCAGGTGAATGTACTTGAATGAAACTTAGAACTTGCTGTTGAACTTGTGAAAACTTTGAAGATTTTTGGCTGCCAGAGTAGAAACCAATCGCCGTTCGCCCGACGTCTCAATACAAAACGTGTCTGGCGTCTGCTCTGCAGGGCCACGGTGCAGTGAAAGAGCCTGCAACATGCAACATTCACGTCTTCTGAAGCATATTTACGACTTAAACCCCTGCAAATGGCCCGAGGGAGCATCAAAGAGTTTTAAACCTCTTATTATAATGACGCTTTTATGCAAGCCTGAAGATCTGGATGCACTTTTTTTAATGCATTTCTTTGAGTATTAAAGAAAAAAAAAATCTCTCTGTGCTGCAGAGCCTATATGTGCAGACTGTAAATAAAAAAATAAAAAAAATTCTCTGTCAGAGTGTTCATATGTCCTGATGGTGGCGCTAAAAACATGCTGATGCCACAAAATTCAGTTCAACTTTTATTCATAGAGCACCAAACCTCTGAGAAAAAAAATTGATTTGTGATGTCCAATGGAATTAAGATAAACCTGCGTATGTTTTACAGAGAAATATAACAAGATGAGAGTGGGGGGGGCAGTAATCCTCTGAGTGATGGCCTAGTTAGCTGTTTGTTGGTTGTTGTTATTGTGTATTTATCTGTGTGTGATTCACTAATGGATCATTCATGCGTGGAGCTCCAGTCTCACCCACAACTCTTTAACCCTCACTGTGTGTGTGTGTGTGTGTGTGTGTGTGTGTGGTGTGTGTGTGTGTGTGTGTGTTTGTGTGTGTGTGTGTGTGTGTGTGTGTGTGTGTGTTTAATGTCTATTCTTATCTCCAAGGTGTAGCAAATTTGTCTGATGCATGTCGTTTTGCCGAGTTTTACACGCACACACATCACACACACACACACACACACACACACACACACACACACACGCACGCACACACACACACACACACATCACACTGCCCCACCCTGTGGCGATTACTCTCCAGATCAAGCAGAACTCAGCAGCTGTCTGCTCCTTTCCTCTCACTTTACAGCACACATCAACACTCACACACGTCCATGCCACACATGTAGCCGGCAACAAGAACAGAAATGGACATGTGAGGACGGCAGCAGCGAGTATTCAACGGAGAAACAGCTTCTAAATATGCAGGATTTAGCTGGAAGGATGTTTCTGTCTTAATACTCTTCTAACTTCTATGTAATATGTCGGATTGTTAAATGTGAGCTCACGTTTGCTTATCATCACTTTGGTTAAGAAAAAATTTATTTTAAATCGTAAAAAACTGACCAGTATTCTCTGAAATATGTGTTTTTGTGTATTTATAGCATGTTCCTGGATGTCCGAGACTAGAACCCAGACTGCCGCATGACTTCAGTGGATGTGCACTTGCTTTGCCTGTGTTATGAACGTGTGTGACATTGTGATGGTGGTGAACTAATCCGGGCTGCTGCTCCTCATTCATTAGTCATTAGGACCCCCTTCTGGAAGGCTGACTGCATGGAGAGAGGAGGAGAATTAGGGTGTGTGACTCACTGTGTTGAGTTCTGACCATAAGCTGTGCATGTTTGTGTGTGTGTGTGTGTGTGTGTGTGTGTGTGTGTGTGTGTGTGTGTGTGTGTGTGTGTGTGTGTGTGTGTGTGTGTGTGTGTGTGTGTGTGTGTGTGTGTGTGTTATACTGTACCTGCTATGACACAGCAGAAAGTTTTACCTTTAACAGAGGGTCTCATGGCAGAAGCCATCCGGCGTGTGTATCACGGTACAGAATACATGAAATCTGGCAGATGGCAGCTGGTGTTAAAAGTGTCACCGTGCACAACATCAATTATATAAGTTGACTCCAATTTCCTTTGGATTTGCAGTCTCCACAAAGCCCGCAGTGTCCAGCGCGGGAGTCTGTTTAGTCAGCGCTCCCATTCCCACACGCACAGTCAGTCGTCTGTGTGGGTTCAAACTTGACTGGAAAACAGGAGCTTGTAAATATCAGTTATGGAGGACCGACTTTTCATGGTGGAATCTGTCCACTTTCTTTTCACTTCAACCTGAATGTCTACTATTTTTCTTTCTCATAGTTACTCATTTACTGCCATTTTCTTTGGGTTTGCAGGTAAAGTAATCCTCGGATGAATGAAAAAAAAATAATCACAGACTCCTACTGTGATGGTTTAGGGACTCGACTGAAAGATCAACCCCGCTTAAACAAATGTCAAATAAATGCATGCGATTGAACGGGATTATTCTGGTTTGCATTTGTCGCAAGGGTTTGAAGAGATTGAAGTCAAGGAAGTTGTCAGTTTGTGGATCCAGGGCTTGATTTGAGCCGGAGTCTGTACGGGCTGCAGCCGGCTGTTCTTTCCACTGGGTGCTTCGTTTTTTTTTGGGTTTTTTTGGTCAGAACTGGTGGCTGAGCGGATATATCCCGTCTATGTTCCCCACAAGTGATTGAGGTTGAGCGTCCGTGGGTAATTACGTAACCCATTACGTAACGCGCTTGATTTGTCAAAAACAAATCCGGAGAAGATCATTTAACCGGGAAACTCAGTTCTACGTTCTACGTTGGTATGAATGAGCATCGGCGAAGGTTTGAGGGTCGGTAGCATTCGTTTCACTTTTACTACGGACAACATTCACGGTGAGAATGTGTCTCAGTGTGTTAGTATGCTTCACCATACCATGACACGCCAGGATTGTGTGCCGCTTCCCCCCCCCCCCCCTCTCAGCTGAAAGCCCTCCAGTTTCCATCTCCTGGGAAACCGGTCTTTTATTTAGTCGGTCAGGCCTTCAAAGCTCTGCTCTCCATACTGCACACCACCCTCCATCTCCACCACCCTGTTTAACCACCAACATCTTCAGCTTTCATCTCCGCACAAGTCCTCCACTTTTAACTCCTCTTCCATCCATGGGCTCGTCTCTCCCTGGGAGCAAATTTGAGCCTCTAAATATCTTTTCTCTCCTCGTTATTATTTTCAAACCCCTCCCCTCTCAGCCTCACCCCCTTCTTCCTCTCTCTCTCTCTCTATTCTCCTCCATCGCTTTGAGTTGATTCTCTGTGACTGGGAGGCCATTGTGTCCCGCCATCAAACACATTGCATGCAACCAGCCAGCCATGCAGAATACACACAGAGAAATGTTTGTAGGAGAACCCCTTAGTTTTCTCGATCCTCTCCTCTTCAATTTACTCAACCTGCTCCACCCCCCCCCCACCCCCACCCCTCTAATGATCTATAACTATCACACATAAAACCAACATATTCCTGAATCCACATGGCCAAGAAAGGATGTTTCTAATCTTTCCATGTAGTCTTGAAATGAATTCAAGCTGTTTGTCCTCTTTGAATTAGAACACAGCAGAGCTCACTGTTAAAAAAATATGGAAACCATTTTTCAGAAACGTGAAGGAGTCCGTGAAAGAAAGAAACATCATGATGAGTATTGTAACACACCCTAAAATTACCACAGCCAGAACTAATCATTATGCACAACCACCGAGGGGCATTCGTTTTGGAAAGCGCTCACACGGCAGAGCTGCCTGGAATCAGGCCTCTTATCCAGATATGATATCTTTAACAATCGCTCCGTATCAGGGGTGTCAAACTCGTTTTAGTTCAAGGGCCTTTTCAAATAATAGCAGCCTGTAATTTTGGCCTTTTGTTTTTCGTGCAAAGAGGTTTAAGTGCATTCTGAAAATGCGTTCACATAGAGTCTTATTCTCATCGCATTTCAGCATTTGTTCCAAGATCTAACACTGTTCAATTGAGACTGATTTTTTTTGGGGATGAATTATTTGTTAAACAAAATGTTGTTATCATGAATACTAAACACAAGTGGTACACATTTGCATCATCTGGGAAAATGCTTTTTATATGCTTTTAAATATTGGTAATCCAAAAGAGTTACTCCCATCCCGGATATTGTAGCTGCCGGCTCAACAGGTACTCTTTAAACTTTATGAAACATCAGCTTTTCATCACGGCAATCTGAGAATCTGCCATATTCCCATGGATGCTGTAATAGAGTTTTAAATTATAGATCCACCACTTAATATTTCATAGACGGAGCTGATACACTAAAGGCTGAGAAGCAGTTTTCTGCCCTGCTGAGACAAACGTAGAGAATATATGTCAGGAACTCGAACATGTAAGTGCAGTAAAGATTGAAAGATGGGCGGGGATGACGTGTCTCTCAGTGCTCAGACCCTGACCGCCCTGCTTTTACTGTGGAAATGGCTGTTGATAGGGATGTTATTTAAAAAACCATGGCAACATAATGAGACATTGAAATATACTAATAACTATATTGAACTATAATAAGCAGACTGGACATGGCAATATTTTGAAAAGAGCTTCTTCACATCATAGTCAGATGTGCATGTTCTTCAATGTGCTTAATCCAAGTGCAGGAATGTTTTAATCCTTGATACAGACTTTAAATACCCTTTGCTTCTCTTTTAGGACTATGGCTGCTAACATGGGATCCATGCGAATCCTCATCAAGGGAGGGAAGGTGGTCAATGACGACTTCACCCAGGAAGCGGATGTCTACATTGAGAATGGCATCATACAGCAGGTAAACCTACACACTTGAATGTTTTCTGTTTTTTCTTTTTTTAATCTAAAGCAAACGTTGTGGATTCAATTTAAAGCTGTATTTAATTCACTCACATATCGACACTGACTGTTCCAGTTCATCCCCAGCTGTTGGTGTGACTCACTTTTTACAATCACATGGAGGAGAATGAGCCGCTTGGTGAACTCGGTGGCTCTACACGGTGATAGTTGAGCACTATAATTAGCTCTCGGGAGGTTGTCATGGCGATAAGCATCGGTTTATGTCAAGAGAGCGTATTTGACTCGCAAACCTGGAAAAAGCTGAGCTGTGAACGCGAGAACACTCCGCTGCCGTCACACAAAAACCCTTATCGACTTCCATCCTGGCAGCGGTTTTTATTAATGTGCTGACTAACTTTGTGAGCAACGTGCAGAGTTTGTTTTAGCAATACCGGTCACTCCAAACACACTCCACTTCATCAGGAAGTTAGTGATAACTAGTCCTTTGTGTTTTTCACTACCTTTGAAATAGCTCTCAAACTCCCAAAAGTTGATAACACCTAAAAGACATAGTTTAATATCATACGGGCATCGTTTGTTAGAAAGTAATGAGGCACAAACATAAAATAAACACATAATCAAAATCCAGACAGGAATGAAAGACCAGACTAGATGAGACAAAACGAGGATAGAACATGAGACAAGCTGAGAACCAATACGAGACAAACTGATAACAAAGTAGACTGAAGATCAGCCATAACATTATTACCATCACCGGCTTAAACAAATAATACTCGATTGTCTCATTTTCCAAGGCATTTGTTTGTAGGTGGGGTGTATTAGGTGCACGTGAACCTCTCATCCTGAAACTTGTTCTGTTGAAAGCAGGAAACTGGGATTTGAGCAAGTCTGACAAGGCCCAAATTGGAATGGTGGATTGGAATTAGATGTTAAAAATTGGATGTTAATGCAGTGGACAATATGTAGCAGACATATTTTCTTCAGAAAACATAAACATACAACAATTTCCCAGTATTTCCAGTCATTGAAGTCAACGTAGCTTTCTTTTTACCAATGACACTGGACTAAAGTTTCTTTTTTATATTTCACATATAAGTCCACTTTGGAGGATAAAATTACCTTGCAAAGGACACTAGTTATTTAAGCTGTGTACATTATTGCGTTTCTCTGCTTTGTGGCAGGTTGGAAAGGAGCTGATGATACCCGGCGGTGCGAAGGTGATCGACGCCTCTGGGAAACTGGTGTTGCCGGGAGGAATCGACACCAGCGTGCATCTGCAGCAGACGTTCATGAACGCCGGCATCCAGGACGACTTCTACAGCGGGACCAAGGTACACACACACATAAAAGCACACACACGAACACGCACAGGGATTTGCTATGACTCGGCTTGTCAGCATGCTTGTGATTTAGCACATTTAGGGCACAGGAACAGCTGTCATGCAGTCACGCTCAGGCATATTTTCTGTCTGTCTCACTCTCTGTCATGGCTCCAGTCAGATACTCACCTCTGCTCTGGGCTTCATTCATTCATCAAGAGTAATGATCACATGTGTGTTCTCACACTGCTGCTATAGGCTGCAAACAGCTGTCAGTAGTCCCTAGCTGAGGCAATGACCCCCCCCCCCCCCCCCCCCCCCCCCCCACACACACACACACACACACACACCCCACCCCCCACACACACACCCACACACTCAGCTGTTGGGGCTTCGTTTGCACTGTTTGTTACCTTCCTGTGGATGCTCTGCATATTTTCCACAGTCGCGCAGATCTGCCGAGACGCAGAGAAGAGAAGATGATTTGATAATGAGAAGACTTAACGTTTCAAAAAGGAAAAAAAAAAAAAGAGCCGGGTTGTCGCCCGCGTGTTTTGGGGGCCGTGTCGATCTGTTTGTGTCACTGTTGCCTGGCGCATGCTGTGTCACTTGGAAACTGTCACTCTAAATAGTCAACGCTCCGTGCAACTGGCGTGCGGAAAAAAAATTCCCGTCAACAACAATTGTGTTTGATGTGAAAAAGTTGATGGCTTAGTGACTTCATCATTCTGATATTAGGGTTTAATTCCAATAGTTACTTCATTTTTTTTTTTTTTATTCACATTTGAGTCATTGACTCTTTCAAAACTGTTCTCCTGTGGTTTGTTGGTTTTGAAGTAAGACCCTTTTTTTCTCCACAAGGGCACTTTTCTTTGGAAATATGGATTTGAATGCATTTGTTTAGATTCTAATGCCTCCTAACTTTAACCTTTCACACTTTAACTTAGGCGTTATAGCATGACTTGACTGCTGGATGACGACTTATATTGTTTTATGCAATTGTCAGGAAATAATAACTTGACAAAAGACAAGATTGCTAAGGTAATGATCATTTCAAATTCCAAAATAAACAGTTGCTTGTTAGGTTAGCCGGTGTCTCTGAACGTTGTGAATGTTTGTGATTTTTCTCTTTCGTGGTCATTTACTGGTGGCTTGTCCAGGTTGTAACTGGCTTTCAACCCAAAGTCTGCAGCGACGAGCTGAAGCTCCTGGGTGGAGAAGACGGATCAGCCTCTGTGAATTTCACACAAAATGGCCCTACTGTCACATTTACTCACTTATTACAAATGTCTCCATTTACTGGGTGATTACTTGGAGGAGATTTGAAGCACTTCAAACATCCTGTCATATCAACACACTTGCAGTGTGTGTGTGTGTTGGTGGTGGTGGTGGGGGTGTGAATGTGATGCTGACTGAAATGTGGTGAGAGGAATTTGGGGAGGGTTGAATTGTTCATATGCCAGTTTTCCCCCCAGTCACCACCGCCACCACACTCACTGCCTTTGCTGCCATAGCAACCAACCCCCACTTCCAGTATTTAAATGCCTGTGTATGTGTGTGTGCGTGTGCGGCCATGGTAGCATTGTGCGGTCCCTATGGTGATGGCGTTACTGCAGCAACGGCTCTTGTGCAGCCGTGATGGACCCCAAAAACTATTCCGCTCCACATCGTCCTCCGGTCCTCCCACTGTTTTGTAACAATCTCTTCCTCTTCTCCTGTCCTTCTTCCCTCCTCCCCCTCCTCCATACAAACTGCAGGTCGATTTAGAACAGGGTTCTCTGGTGGAAAGTAAAGCAAAATGACCATGCTATAGGACTACAAATGATTTGCTTCTACCTTCGGGAAATTGTTCTGGCAAACAGAGACGACCACTGTCTTAGATGATGTGAATTACCACCTGAAAGCATCTCCTTTTACTCTACTGGCCACCGCAGCATCAGGCCTTTTATACGCTGAAGGAAGAAAGTGTGATTTATATGAACGTTATGTTTACAGCGAGCAAGTGATCAGCTCGTTTCCCTGACGTGCCACAGTCCTATTGACACTGAGATCACAAGAAGGGAGTGGAGGGAATGAGGTGAGATGCTGAGCTGTAACGTGAAGGTGTGAGCGTTGCTGATAGAGGCTGATCAGAGAGCTGCGCTGGTAATCTGGGTGACAGTGATATCCCCCCCCCCCCCCGGAGTGCGACATATCCCCTCTCATCCTCTCACATCGGTCTCACTTTCAGAGTCTCCCCTTTTACCCCCCCTTTCCTTTTCCACTTGGACTCTGAACGGAGCTTAATGTTCTCATCTGACCTATTTTTGTCTTCTCTTGGTTCATTGGTTCTTGATAGCAAGTGGCTTTACAGTGATGACACAGTTAATCACCCCCACACTTCTAGACACTCTGGAAATCCTTAAAATGGATTAATGCTCACAAAAACCACTTCCACTTTGTTTATTTTTTTAAAATTATTTCATCAAAAATTATTTTTGTATTTCACTTTCCATTTGGTTTACTGAAACGCTATCAAAGGAAATTATTCTATATACGTAATTGCTTAATCACACACACAATATTTTCCACTTGCTCTCCACCCCCCCATCCCATTGTCTGTTACACTTTCTCTCCAGGAGATTATCCTCACAGCAGGGGTTGTGGGGGTCTTTAATAGAGTGGAGGAATCATGTTAAAGACTGTTTGGGGTTTATGTGTCGCTGAGTCGCTCAGTGGTCAGTGATAGGTTGAAGCATCTGAAGAAAGGGGAATGTTCACGTAAGATGTTTTTATTTATTGACGCTCATTCCCCAAATGCATGATCCTAATATAAATTAAGTGGCCGCATTAGCGAGAGAAATAAACAGAATTGATCCTGCAAGTTGTATATATTAAGTCATGTCGGTCCATGGCGCTCTCACCTCGTGGCCGGAGAGTTGTGAGCTGATCTCCAGGACACACGGGAAGTTTATATGTTTTCCATAGATGTGTGTGTGCTTGTCTGTCTCTGTGTGTTTGTCCTGTGATGGACTGGTGACCTGTCCAGGGTGAAGGCTGGGCTCCATAACTACTCCATCATAAAAGATGGATGGATAAATAGTATTCCGGACAGTATAACTATATTACCAATAAACGTTGTTTCGACAAAGAAATAAGCTACCAAACTACCAATTACCTTATGTTTTGTTCTTAGTTTGAATTATTTAGGTGTGGGGCAGAACACGCTCTCTGCTCTGAGGTTGGTCTTGTTTCTTCTTTATCTACCTACCGCACTCTCGTCTCATCAGAACACCACAGACTTTTTTCACAATTGTAATTTAGAGCAATCTAAAATGGGACGTTTTGTGAGGCGAATGCCTACAAAGAGGAAACAGAGCTGCTCAAACAAGCATTTCAGCAATCTGACGGCGTTTTTTTTTGTTTTTTTTTAATCCCTGCTTGTCACAGAGTCTAATTTTGCCACTGAAGTCGTCTGGCCTTTGAAAATGCTTTGAAAACATTCTGTCCAGCGCAAGGTAGATGCAGATGGATTCATGAAGAACATGTTTCTTTGCTTTTCACTGCTCCACATCCTTCTACAACATTCTCTGCTCGCTCAAGCTTTTTTTTTTTTTTTTTTTAAGAAGTGTACTGGCAGTATATTTTAATTTAGGCCATGCCGACAGACAGTCTAAATCTCTCAATCCCCAGCTGTGTGTACGACGGTCTCACATGCACATACATGCATAAAGTGACAGTGATCAATGACCCCCCCCCACAAACACACACACACACACACACACACACACACACACACACACACACACACACACACACACACACACACACACACACACACACAGAGTGCTGATAATGCAGACGGTTCAGACTGGTTTCTATGGTGATGAAATTCCTGCTAGCTCAGTGGCTCGTGTAGATGTCGCTCACTACTGGTGCGACCCCGCCTCCGTCTGCAGCACGTCTGGAGTCAGGAGGAATGCCTCCCTCCGCACAGGTGCAGATGTGTTTAAACTACTCGTGTTTCATTCCAGTTGACTTGTTACAATGGTGGCGATCCGATCACATCGCTTCCTGTCGTATATGTATTTATTGAACGATGCCGTGTCCTGTCAGTCCCGCGGTGCAGTGTCAGAGTAAGACAGAGGAGATGCTGAATGGTTGACTGCAGGAGGATGGGGAGGCTGGCTTCATGTGACAGGCATGGTTGAGCAATATCTGTTGTCATGGTAACGCAAAAGTGAATTTACCGTCCTAGCCGAGTCACCGATCCCATCAATTCATCTGTTTTCTCGTATCCTCCTGCACACACTTTTTATTCGTCGTAAACATTCTCTCTGTATGAATGGGTGCTTGATGTTTTTTTATGTTTTCTTCTGATGAGCTGCTGGACACTGGATCTATCTATCTATCTATCTATCTATCTATCTATCTATCTATCTATCTATCTATCTATCTATCTATCTATCTATCTATCTATCTATCTATCTATCTATCTATCTATCTATCTATCTATCTATCTATCTATCTATCTATCTATCTATCTATCTATCTATCTATCTATCTATCTATCTATCTCCACTCTCCCATTTGTCGTCAGTGAATTCATCATCATCTGTCTTCTCCATGACCTGTCATGACTGCAGACATATAGATGCTGTGAAAATGGCGACATGTTCAGAAGATAATGCATGTTGTTATTTTGGGGAGATGATGATTTACTATTTTGTACTAATGACACTGTTTACAAATCCAGTGAACGGCAGTTACTGTAAGAAGCAGGATTTTTAAATGGACCTCAACTGCAGTGCATGGGTGACGTTTTATGTGTGAAAGACTTTGTACAATCAGTGAATAAGCGACTGCAAGATGAAGAGTCTGCCTTTCATGAGGAAGGCCCATTGTTACCAGACAAATAAGAGTCTTTGTGTTTCACACTACGGCCCTTGTCCTCTTTTCTAATCCGTTTCTATCGTCTCCTCCCCGGCCTTCCATTTTCCTATATCCTCCTCTTCCTTTAATCTTCCTTCCCTCACCCCTTCTTACTCACCCAGGCGGCTCTGATGGGTGGTACCACCATGGTGATGGGCATGGTCCTGCCAGAACAACACTGCTCCCTGCTGGACGCCTACGAGAATTGCCGAGCTCTGGCCGACGCCAAGGCCTGCTGCGACTACGCCCTTCACGTCGGGGTGACCTGGTGGGGACCAAAGGTACGTCCCAAACAAGTGACCTCCCCTTAAAGAGCCAGAGAACACTTTGAAAGCAAATGTCCTTCTTTAGCTTATTGCCTCGCACATTTTCGCCATTGTTGGATGAAGCAACCGAGCCACATTCCTATACGGGTGTGTGATGACCTAGATTAAACCTTACGGGAAGTAGGTTAACACACATGCTCAGTGGGCACGTTAGGCAGACTGTATGAGTCAACTCGTTCACCCTATGGCTCTACTGTCTGTACTGGATCGTCTGCTGATGTGTGTATGTGCCACATCTCGTTACATAGAGCGAAATGTGCATTACCAGAATGTTGCACCACTACTTAACAAGTAGTTAACAGCATGTCAGCTTGAAGTCCAGCTGCAGATTATTTGCACTGATAATTATGAATTCAATCCTTGTTCAGTTCAAGGGCTGACTCCAAACTGCCTGACCTCCAAATGATGCCGAACATCAAAGAATCAAAGATATCTTGATTATGATGGTACAAATCAAAGAACACAGGAAATCTCAGTAAACATTGGCAGGTTTTGCTTGAGAAATCATTGAAATGTCTAATATTTCCGACAGTTTGCTGTTTACGGAAACTTTCATCGATAAGCTCTTCACATTTAAATGAAGGAAGGTATACTTTAGATATCGCTTTGTGACTGGCCTCAGGAAAAAGTAAACAAATGTTTTATTTCACTCGAACTTTGCTCTTCTCAGTAATATTGTACCAACACTATGATGTCCATAAATCTGTTTTATAAATGACATTCCCCCCTCGTTTACTGTTATACAGTTAGATTGTTTTAGGTTGTAAAGATTGCATGGGTACTTTTCAGATTTCTTTGACTGCTTCAGTATTTGATTGAACTACAGTACATTTCGTATGTCGCCTCTCGAGAACTGGGATGTTTGCCAATGTAAATGCGACGTGATCCCATTCTGGAGACTTTCCAAGCTCATTTCATGCCCCATATCACGCACACACACACACACACACACACACACACACACACACACACACACACACACACACACACACACACACACACACACACACACACACACACACACACAGTTTCTCTTTCACTCCACACCCACATTTCCACATCCATTTCTTTTTCTCCATCACAGTTTACTGGCGCTCTATGCCAGCCTAAGTCAAAGCCTCGTGAGTCACTCTTCACGACGACCTCTGACCTTTGACCTGTGCTCAGGTGCGCAGTGAGATGGAGACCCTCGTGAGGGAGCATGGGGTGAACTCGTTCCAAATGTTCATGGCCTACAAAGACATGATGATGCTCCGTGACTGCGAGCTCTACCAGACGCTGCAGACCTGTAAGGACATCGGGGCCATCGCGCGTGTCCACGCCGAGAACGGAGAGCTGGTAGCCGAGGTGCGCAGCGTCCATCAGTCATACATTCAGTTCATTTCATGGTAAAGAAATGAAGAGGAAAATGTGGCACAGACCTTGACAAACGAGTCCTCTTTTTTTTTTTTTTGAATGTGCAATTGTGAATAACTGTGATTCCATTGTTGTGGCCCGATTTGAAGAGAGCTGCTTTTTAAAAGAAAAGACAATATTGTTGAAAATGATGTGTTTGTGTTAGGGCGCCAAAGAAGCAATGGATTTGGGTATCACTGGACCAGAGGGAATAGAAGTCAGTCGACCAGAGGAGGTAGGTTTACACTGGAGCTTTTAGTTTTTTTTAATTTTTATTCAAATCTTGATAAACAAGACATTTTTTAGAAATTAAATTTTTTTAAATTCTTGAATTTGTATAGTATTGAATTGTTTTGTGAAGTGTGTTCAACACAGTAAAAAAGGTGTGATTTTGTATGCAAATTTTTTTTTTTTTACCAAACCTGCATAGAAGAACCTATTAATTAATTCCATTAAGCATAAAGAAGATTTTGACCACTAATATGTTGTAGTTTCTGATGTCAAACTGATATGTGAACTTGTCGTCTGCAGCTTGAGTCTGAGGCCACACACAGAGCCGTTACCATCGCCAACAGGGTAAAAATTTTTTTTGGGAAAATAGAATCTCCCGTCTGTCTGCTTTCATTGATAAATACCTGAATGGATTGGTGAGCGTGTTAAGACATGTATGATTACAGGCCCGCTGCCCAATCTACCTGGTGAACGTGTCCAGCATGTCTGCTGGAGACATGATTGCCGCTGCGAAGATGCAGGGTGAGTTACTGGCGCCAAAACGAAAAAAACAAACTGAGGATGCAGACGATTAGATATTGTTCTCCTTATTTGTCGCTTGTTTAGGTAAGGTGGTCCACGCAGAGACCACTGTCGCTCACGCGGTACTGAATGGGATGCAGTATTACCACCAGGACTGGGCTCACGCTGCCGCCCACGTCCTCGTCCCTCCTCTCCGTCTCGACCCGAACACACCGAGCTACCTCATGGGCCTGCTGGGCAAGTAAGTGAGCTGCATTCAGATCAGTATTCTTGCACCCGTTGTTAAACTGTAATCTAAATGTTCGGTACCGACGTGGATAGACGGATAGATATTGAGGCGTATTCTGAACTGAGTGCGTGTCGCTGGTTTTCCAGTGACACTCTGAGTGTGGTGGCCTCAGAGCACCGCCCGTTCAGCACCAAGCAGAGAGCTCTGGGGAAAGAGGACTTCACTAAGATCCCTCACGGAGTGGCCGGAGTCCAGGACAGGATGAGTGTCATCTGGGAGAGAGGAGTGGTAGGTTCACAATCACCCATTTACACTCCTCCAAGGGTTATTGGATCATATAAACATGGCAATAACAAATAATATTAAAGCTTCTCAAGGCAACTTTAGTGGCTCCCTGTGAATAACAGTAAGATCCCTTTGCCGGTAATCCCTCCAGGTTTCAGGAAAAATGGATGAGAACCGTTTCGTGGCGGTGACCAGCTCTAATGCTGCAAAGATCTACAACCTGTACCCACGCAAAGGCCGCATCATCCCCGGGGCTGACGCCGATGTTGTGGTCTGGGATCCAGACGCAACAAGGTAAAGACTCATATTAGATATATAAGAAACCGCGTTCGTTGTACGTGCTCAACTTTTATCAGCCAATGTACGACTGGGAACTCCAGACAGACACGTGCATCATTTTCTGTTTGTGTGCGCAGGACGATCTCTGTGAGCACTCAAGTGCAGGGTGGAGATTTCAATCTGTACGAGGGGCTGCGTTGCCACGGCGTCCCTCTGGTCACCATCAGCCGCGGACGCTTGGTCTGTGAGAACGGCGTGTTCATGTGCGCAGAGGGGTCTGGAAAGTTTTACCCACAACGCACCTTCCCGGACTATCTCTATAAGAAGATGGTCCAGAGAGAAAAGGTGCATTCGCTGTGTTTCCGTCTTCTGTTTGTGCTTTATAAATAAGTTGTACGTGTGAAACATATTAAAAGTTTCCGTAAAAAGGTGAAGCAGTTGTCGCCAGGACAGAAAACCTCCTGCTGCGCTCTGCTTCGTCAGCAGACAGCTGACCTCCAGCAAACACTCTCATCATGCTGTTTCTGGCTCCACTGATGTGACAGTCTATAAAAAAAAGGATTTAATGCTCGTGCTCCCTTCGTTCGCTGACGCTGTTTTTCTGCGGTTGCCGTCTGCAGAAGCATTTTCTTCTGCACAGTTCTGCTGATTCACTGTATATCCACTGATTGCTGTACTTTATACAGGTTATTTATTGTGCGCATGCATCTA
This sequence comes from Blennius ocellaris, assembly GCF_963422515.1. NCBI lineage: Eukaryota > Metazoa > Chordata > Actinopteri > Blenniiformes > Blenniidae > Blennius > Blennius ocellaris. Next base: position 13,409,507 of record NC_137667.1, read on the forward strand.
ATGTTTGTACATCCACAGTTGCAAGAATTTGTTAGCCTGCTTTTAAAAGCTCCTTTAAATAAGAAACGTGCTAATCGGATCAAATTAATGTAAAATCAGATTATTCAGTGAAACATTTAAACAGCAGCAGCAGAAACAACACTCGGGGTAAATAGCATTAAAAACATATTCTCAGTTCAGTTAATTAAATGGGTTGTGGACTATATCTTTTGATGTATCGAAAACTAAATAACAGTGTGAAATTATGGAGTCTTTTCTCGTTATTCTTTTCAACCTGTTTTAATTTGCAAGTATTTGTTACGGTACTCAAAAAAAAGCTCCCGGAATAAGTGGATAAATACTACTGGATTGTCGACTATACATCTTTTATCTCAGCTGACTTTGTACAAAGGTAGGATACATCATGGACGAGTCACTAGTCTGTCACAGGGCAAACACAGAGACACAGACAACCACACATTCACACTTACAGGCAATTTCGTGTCACCTTTTAATCTGAACTGCTTATATTTGGAATTTGGGAATAAATCAAAGTACCCAGAGAAAACCCATTGGAAGAACATGCAAACTCCCCACAGAAAGGCCCCGAACTGGGTTTGAACCAGGATTGTTTTGTTGTGATTCGAAGCACTTCTAAGCCAAGCCGCTGTAATGTTAAATAAATGAGCACAACTGAGTTGGTCACGAATGTGAATTGCTCATCTTTTCTTCCCCGTGTGTCAGACGCAGGGCTACAAGATGGTAGACAGGGATCCGTACTCTGGCGATGTGGCCAAGGTTGCAAACGCCATGAAGAAGGAGCTGGGTCTGGGTCCCATCGACGGAGAGTCATCCAACAAACCCTGTGCTCGAATCCATCAGGGCGTCAGAGACCTCCACGAGTCCTCCTTTAGCCTGTCAGGTAGGACCACTTACAACACCTGGAACTCTGAAGTTAATCGCGTCTTAGAACAGTTTTAAAATGTACTCTGTGTGCTTTCGCTCTCAGGGTCTCAGGTCGACGATCACATCCCTAAAAGGTCCTCGGCTCGGATCCTGGCCCCTCCCGGCGGGCGCTCCAGTGGGATCTGGTAATCTGTGGCTGCGCTGGAGCTCCGACCATCCAAGCCTCCATGTTTTTGTATGTTTTCTGAGCAACCAGGAAAACTGCACTGATTTTCTATCACAGGATTTTAATCAAGAGGGAAACATTTAGTTTAAGCATATCTCTTTGATTGGTGAAGAGATAACTGATGATCAGTGACTCAGCAGAGTGACGGCCGCAAATCTCAATTGGAGTGACTGACCATAATAATTACACGAGAGTGAAGGGCTATCTCTGTAATCAAAATGTTTAGCCAAATTCAAGCTGATCGTACTAACATTGATGAAGTCTGCTCATTATCACCCTGCTTGTATCTCCTGGAGAAACACAAACTGTGACAGATCAAAACCAGTACAGTTTTTAATGGTTTGAGCTGAAGTGATGTTGACCAAGTTATTTAAAAAAAAAAAAAGAAGAAGAAGAAGAAGAAAAAGTAGAACTGGATTCAGTGAAGTATCTATTAAACCCTTGTCACGCACACAAAACGTACGGTACACTGTAGACACCATAGCTTTAGACTCATATGAAGATGTGTGTGGATTCTGTTTGTGATTTAAAGCGCCCACTGCACCGTGGGCCCCTCTAACGCTGTTTTTGTTTCCAATGGACAAACTGTGCTGTGTGGTGGTGAAATCCAACTGCTTTTAACACCATGCAATTCTTGCTGCTACACTCTCTGAACCAACTCCATCCATCCATCCTTATAATTCACTGCCTCTGACTGACACACACTCCTGAAGCATCCCTGTCTCACCTGCGATGGAAGCGGGTCTGCACACCGAGTTACAGCTAGATTTAGGCCCTTCTGTCCGCATATCTGTGCAATCTATACACCTGTCATAGCGTATGGTTGGTTTGTGTATTGGTGGAGAGAAAGTGCGCGATTTTAAAGGTCGCAGAAGGAAAGATAATAATGGAGAGGAAAGGTGAAATGTTACGAATGGGATAGAATTTCTTTATTTATTCCAATTGGAGGTTCTTTAAGAACGATGTGAAGTAAGATGCACTAGCCTTTTTGCAATGTTTGGGACATATGGAGGTGTAATGGATTGACTGATCATGCCAAATGTGGCCATTGTCAAAAACTGAGCTCAGCTGCATGTCTGAGGAAGAAGGTCAAGCTTTGGACGACTATGAATCTACGTAGTAATCTCTTCTCGGTCGTTTCTATAGGATTAGCTACACATTTCAGCAATACAGTGGTCAAATTACAAGTGTTTAGTGTAACATATCGGCAGGCTGAAAATGCACCACAAAAGAGGGTGGAAAGTGTTTAAATTAGTCAACATAAATGTATTGGATTGTGTTGTTTGTCTGTCAAGGAATACACTTTCTTCAACATATCACTGAATAAACATAATTATTGATCAAATGAGCATTCGTACACATAACACCTAGCTAGTTATACACAGATTTGATAAATGAGGTCTCAGACGGTCTTTAGCAAATTCACATGGCTGAGCATCTTGCAGGTTGCATTTCAAAGGAAAACGTTGTTGTGTGCAGGTATAAGAGTTGTTATTCAGAGCAGTGTGTCTCCACGGAGCAGGAAGATTGAGCTGCACAGACTGAAGAAATCCACTGATCCTTTCACCTCCTGACGATGTCTCATTCCTGCCAAGCAGTATTATATTTATACATGATCACGTCTTATTGTCTGTGTAATTGATATATTCAGAATGTTTGTGTTTCTTTTGTTCTTTTTTTTTGTGTTTGTTTTTTTGTTTTTTATTAAAGGGATAAATGTGCCATTGTGAATCACCCGTGCCACACGGACACCCATGCATGAGAAGCACCACATGAGCAAGAGTTGGAGGAGCACAGCCTCCACTCAACACCACAGGTTCACAAAAACTGGTGCTGTTTTTCTACGATTAACTCAGTTATTTTATTGTTGGATGGTTTTGTTGTTTTGAAGGCGCTGTGACTGCTCAGTGGCTGTGTGTGTTTGTAGATTCTTGTTGTGTTGGACAGTGAACCTGTTGAATCTATATGTGGCTGCTTGTTTCTTACCACAAGGATAACAGCAAAAGAATAAAAATGAAAAAAAAAAATCTGAATTCTTATTGTGTCAGTCTTTTGCGTGTGTGAATTGTGCTCACTTATATTTTAGGGATATAAAGGATTATATTTAGAGTTATATAGAGATAACTGGTGAAATTCAAATGTAGCTTTGGACTGTGGAACACAAACAAATATAGTGCAGGCACAGGTAGAAAATGCAAACTCTGAGAGGACTTCAACCACAGAAATTCAAACTGAATCAGAAGTTCAAACTGCTATACCACTATGAATCCTCTATTTTGTTATATAAAAGTAATTTTTGTATTGTAATATCAAATATTGTAATTTTTGTTATTCTTTCATCCCAAGGGAAACCGCCAAAACTATTGTGTCATTTTGTTAGTTTGTTCGAGAAAACTACGAAGTGCAAATGTGAGCAGTTTGTTGTTACTTGCATAGACTAAATGTGCTACTTCAGTTAATGAAAGTTGCAAAAATTATTTTTTAATGTATTATTTTCTGCCCAAATATGTTACATATAACCTTCTTGCGTTACAACAAAAACTATAGAGGGATAATTATTTTATTTGATTCGTATAAACGAACAAGCTTCAGCTTTGTCGCCATAAGAGGCACCTCATCCTATATTACAGTCTATAGTCTATAATGTATAGATCACGCGAAGGTCATAGATAATTCACGTTATATAAGCTGGACAGCTGAGTCGAAGTTACATATTTCCATCGTGATAAACTATAAATTACGATTTCAAATTGTGGAAAATCGCAAAATGTAACAAAAGAATATTGACGCGGCTGTCCTCGCGCTTTCACTTGGCCCCATCATGGCCGCCCACCGAACGCAGTTTCACTGAAACTCGTGCTGAAATCCTGCACTGGGCCGCGCATGCGCAGTGTCGGCGGCTTATGTGGGAGCAGCAGTCTCGCTCAGCTTGCTGTGGCGACAGTTTTGGGTCGTAGCAACGGAACAACGGCACGCTGACTTTGTGAGTATTTCTAAGTCAACCTCTCTCAAAACGCTTCTCTGGGGGACTTAAATTTTATATTTTAGAGCATATTTTATATCCACGTCGCGGTTGGGCACTTAAGCGTCCCGTCGGTGTCGGTCCTCCTTTCATTGGTAAGTGCGTGTGTATTATCCGAAAGGCCTCCAGAGGGGGGTAACGTAAGGATAAAAAGTCTCGTTTTCACTCGCACTCGGCAGTATTTTATCTTCGCTTGCATATCTGCGGGCAAATTGAACAACCCGGAGATCCTCTGGATTCAGTAACAGCAGCCAAACGCCCCCCGAGCTTGAGCATTAGCGCTGGAAGTAGTTAGCCGGGTGCTAACTGGCCGGTCACGGTGATAACGGTTCCCGTCGAGCCGTCAAACGGATCTGAACGTCAATTAAAAAAAAAAGAAGGAGCCGTGAACCGGACCCGGTACCGGCTGGCTGACTGCTACCTCCAGTCAGTACCGAGCGGCCACATAACGGGATCACCACAACCGGGAGAAACCCACAGAGGCTCAACAGCAGCCTGCTAATAACTGATGTTTGTTGTCCCTCGCAGAGCTTTGTTGTCCATCCGAGTTCTGCCACTTCGCCGTGTTATTCAGTGGAATTACTCAAAGTTCACTGCTGTTTGTCAGTTTTTTTGCTTTATAATTTCTCAAAAATTATAGATATTAGATACTCAGGTATTATTAGATAGATACTCGAGTGATGTAAAAATTGTAAAATGGCAAAAAGTGTCTGTGCATGTACTTGCTGATAGCTGAAACCTAGATTGCTGTATAACAAAATGCTTAGTTATAAACGCTGTATTCTGTATTGTAAACTCTGTATAACCCTTTAACATGACCTGCAGCTAAAAAAAACTACATTCAAGTCACACCCCAATGTTTGAAAAGCATTCATATATATTGACACATAATCTGATTAGTGTGAATTTCATACTCATTATTGGAATAGTTATAAGCTGAAAGCACAGATTTGCCATGTTTGATAGTGAATGCTCTGGAACAAAATCATTGATATGGTGTTGATATATAAATGACACCGCAGACATTGAAAGACAGAGAGGGCTGCAAAATGATTTTTTTTTTATTTTATTTTTTGTGTGCTTCAAGATTTGTACTTGTAAATAAGACATCTTTCTTCCCTTGATTTTTGATCTTGTGAAGCCTGGCCTGCTGCCAGCAGGTACACTGTAATTGAGAAGTAATGAAGTGAAGTACAATCTGCCGTCAACATGATGCAGAGCAGCAGGGCTCCGTTTGATTGGCTGAGTTTGTTGAGATGCAGAGCATGAACACGTTTGATGTCGGTTTTGAAGATCTCTAGCGGATCGTTGCAAAATAAACACAAGGAGTGTTTGTAAATCGTGAAAGTTTAGGTTTAGTTATGCAACTTATCACAAATCACCGACTGTCCTCAAACTTGTTCTCCGTAAAGTATTTTATTCTATAACTATGACCGCAATCCTACTGATTCCTGATTGTCTGGCAGATTTACAGGCCATCGGCGTATCTACCTCCGTGATGTTGCGCAAGCAGGAAGTGATTGCTGAGCACAACATCCTGTGTGTTTACTTTAGAGGCCATCAGTTCGCAGGAAATGCTGCATCATTGTTGGACTTTTCACCGTCTCGCTCTTCCAGTGTGACGCCTCGCTGTGACGAGTTACAGCATGTTGAACCTGGACTAACAGGATTATTGAGGCACAGATTAGTGACCTCCTGAGTGAACTAGTGACTGGCTGCTAGTTTTCCTGTGACATGTCGGCGGCTCGTGGAAGTACTCTGAGGCATAAAGCTGTTCCACTGAAACAAGCCTGCCTACGGTCACCTCATACAGAAGACTTGACCAATGTCGTCAGCATTTATCTCAATTTTCTGATCAAGAATCAACAGATTATTAATACAGGAGAGAAAGCTAGTTTACCCCTTTTAATTATTTAGGTTTTATATCCTATCAGCGGGTATACGGTTTTGAGGTATTGATCTATGGTTATCTTTTCAGTGCAGTATATGAATGATAACAAGACTGATGTCGCTGTATTGTCTTCTCTCTCCAGGTCTTTTCTATAAGGGCGTCAAGCACAACGCCGTTCTCAACAGCACACACCAACATACACCCAGCACAGGTATGTGAATAAACTTCTAAATACAATGATGGCTCACCATTCCCAATGTATTATCATATTTTTCCTTCAGCATAAAGTCGCTTACATCCTGCTAGTGCTGGTAGTTTTGGAGTTTGGAGTTTTTACCACATTTAAAGCTCTGTAAATATGGCTTTTAAAGTAAAATACTAAGTTAAATTTTCCTGAATTAGTAGCCATAATTCACTTGTATCTGTGGAGGAGAAGGGTTCTTTCATTAAAGCGTCCAGGAGTGATCCACCCATCCTTGTCTGACACACATACAGAGCTTTAAGTGATCTAGAATCTGTCAGAGAACCTTTCTGTTATTACTACATTTATTACAACATAAAATTGTTTCAGTTAATGTTGTAACTCTTGTGTGAAGCACATCAACGGAGCTCAGCGTCTCTTGCCATGGAGATGCTGTGCTCCAAGCAGATCATCTTTATTCACTCTTCAGCATTCACGCTTGCAGTTTCTTCTGGAAATGCAAACCTCTATTTATGTTCCATTAAAGCATATTGGCAGCGATCAATCCAACGTATCCCATCCAGTTGCTACAAACCGTATCTCGTGTGATCCAGGAGGATGGCGGTGAATGTCCACTCCACCTCGATGACCAACGAGAACCTGAGTCGTCATGACATGCTGGCGTGGGTCAACGACTCTCTCCAGCTCACATACACAAAGATCGAGCAGCTATGTACAGGTAAACACGCACACTGAGCTTCCATCACGTGAGGCCTCTGAATAAATGCAAAAAGTGTTATGTTGTAATTGTGGTGATTGTTTCTTTCTTTCTTCAAGGTGCCGCTTACTGCCAGTTCATGGACATACTGTTTCCAGGGTGCATACTGTTGAAGAAAGTCAAGTTCATTGCAAAACTGGAGCATGAATACATCCACAATTTCAAGGTCTTACAGGCTGCGTTCAAGAGAATGACTGTAGACAAGGTGAAAGCGCATGCACACACACACACACACACAAATTACACATAATAGAAATAAGCTTTAGGATACTGGTCTCATATTTGTGCTTACAAATTAGAGAGACGATGATAATTATGTCTTTTATGTCGGATTTAATGTGGAAAATATAACATTTCCCAAGTCCAATCATAACGATGACTTCTTTTTCTCATTCAAAAGATTCTATTGGATTATAGTAGATAAGGGCCGTGCGGTTTCTCTGCGGGCCCCTGAGCAAGGCCTGAACCCACAGCTGCTCAGGATATGTCAGGGTGGTGATCTGGTGTAAAACCTGAGACTAATCAAATACTCATCTGCTGTATCGACGCCCCCCCCCCACCACCCCCCACTCCCCCCAAGGGGGCATCTGTAACCTACTGCTCTATATTTAGCTGTTAATATCTTATTCCATCCTTTTTTTTTGGTACGTCAAGCAGTAACCTAAATCCACAGTTAGGAAATGACTCATTGTGTGCAGAGGGCCGACACTCAGCACAGTCCTGGAGCGCCACCCCAAAACCATCGATTACAAATGAAACAGACATCGCCTGAACAAGCTTGAACCTCGGATTCTTGCTCTTGCGACTTTCTCGGTCTTCACAAATCTCCTTTGTGCTTTCAGATCATCCCCGTGGAGAAGTTGGTCAAGGGGAAGTTCCAGGACAACTTTGAGTTCCTTCAGTGGTTCAAGAAGTTTTTCGACGCAAACTACGACGGAAAAGAGTACGACCCCTTGCTCACGCGGCAAGGCCAGGAAGGAACGCCGCCGCCGCCTCAGCTAGGTACGTCACTCGTACGTCGCATGGGTCCGCGCAGACACGTCTGCTGTGTCGTTGCTCACGTTTTCCTCATACAACTAACATCCCCCACCTCGACCTCAGGTGAATCCATTCATCACAAACCTAAAAGAGCCTCTCATCCAGGTAACATCCCCTGGTTTGAGCATGTGTGTGCTGCTCTGGCCTCCATTAATACTCTTGAGTCACTCGCTTCGATCCGCTCAAGTTTATTGCATCTTCTGATTGTTTGTCCACTTGACATCTGTTGTTTGGGAGGTCTCACTATTGTAAAGACATCCTGTTTTCTTACTTGAACTTTGTGACCCCATCATATTGTGTTATTGCTCTTTGGGCAATTTTATCAGCAGCTGACTTGATCATTTGAAACATAAGCAATAACTTCATTTCTAATTTTTTTTAACTAACAATTTTAACATAACAATTTTAATAACTATTTTTTTGCTAACTCTTGTTTTTGTGTCCATTTTTTTAATACAAATCTCTATAACCATTTGTTAATGGTTGTTGAAAGTGAAAGGTCTGCATATGAAATATTTCCACTGACATCCCAGCAGCATTTCAGCCCAATGACGAGAAAACGTCCATCATTTTAACTCACAGAGCTCATATCGATGCAGTATTTATATTTTATTTTTTCGAAAACTGAAACGACTGATGAAACAACAACAAACTTCAAAAAAACAAAACAGACACATCTTATTTGTAGTTGATTTTGGTTGTCGCATGTGTGCATTTGTTCTCCTGGATTTTTTTTTCCTACTGAGCCGGTGTGTGTGTGTGTGTGTGCGTGTCTCTAAACATGCGTTCTGTCATTTCAGCCCCCATGAGAACGTCACCAACAGCCCCGAAGAGTGTTCCCCCCCCGCAGAGGCAGATCGCAACCCGCAGGAACCCTCCCGTGACCCGCAACGGAGGAGATGCTGAGATCATAGAGCTCCACCAGCAGGTAGAACTCCTCTTTTCACACTTTCGTTACAGTCTGTAAGTTCCTGTGCAGCTCTCACGCCCTTCAGCTTTAATGAAGGGAAAGAGTTGTTTCTGACTTTTCTTGCAAATGCACTGTGACATTGAGGTGCTTTCAAGCTCAAGCACTGTTGTGAATATAAATCGTGTCCGGTTTAGACTTCTTCTTTTTGTACAATAATGAGCTCACGGTCACTTTTCCTTTATTTGATGGTAAAACAGACTGCAGGCAAACTGGACTGACTCAGCACATTCTCACCTTCACGCAACCTTTTCGGTCATTAAAGCCGATAACAAAATAATTTATTCATCTATGTCTACCGCGCTGCTGTTCAACACGTGTTGGTTGTATTGTGTTCTCTCCCAACACGTGTGCCTTTAGGTTCTGGACATGAAGTTGACTATCGACGGACTGGAAAAAGAGAGAGACTTCTACTTCGGGAAGCTCAGAGACATCGAGCTCATCTGCCAGGAGGATGAAAATGACAGCGGCCCGGTTCTCAGCAAAATTATAGACATACTGTACGCCACAGAGGTAAATACCATACAAACTATACACTCTAATGTGCCGTTACAGTGAAGTGAGCATGAGTGTGTTCCTGGATCATTGCCCAGCTACTTTTGAATCACTTTCTACGTTGTTTGATAATTCACCTGTGATTGTCTGAGTAGCTTCAACACTGTGTATTCAGTACACATGAATGGAGCGCTTAATCGTTGCATTTATATTATTAATAATACATTTTATTTGACATGCACTTTCCTTTTTATAATCTCAAAGTGCTCCAATTGAGGAGCATAAAACGTACTAATAAGAATAAAAGATAAAATCAGATAAACGACAAGAGGCTGTTTTGTCATTTGAGAGCGTTTTGTCAACTGATGTCACCAGTGAAAATATTAACGATTTAGCCCCCTGAAAAAAAAACCCAGACTTTCTCAAAAGAAGACTCTTCAAGCCAAAAAAGCAGTATTGAATATTGTAAAACTGATCATTATTCACTTTTCCAGTGTGAATTGAGATCCTATGAGATGGGGTGTACAAACGGGATCTTGCCTTGGGAATTCTCTGGCGTTTCCATGACGCTGGAAATCCGTGTTTGTCTATGTGTAATGACGAATTTCATTCAGAAACGCATTGACAACGTGATAGAGATCTCGCGTGGATTCTGTTGGCGCAACTTTTGTTGTTGACAATTTTATTAATTGATTAATCTGATTTCTTATAATCAGCCATTATTGGATAATGTGATTTTTTCTTTCTTTCTTTCTTTTCTGCAGCGTTTGTCTCCAGCAATGTCCCAAATCAATTACACAGCAATCAAAATAAAGACAGACGAGTTCTAATATGTTAAATTTGGGAAAGCTTTCAAGCTGCATTTTAGTCAGGTGGACATAGCAGACAGATAGAAGACGGGTTTAATTGCGACATATTAGCTGAAGCACTGCAGGGTGATGCGATGTGGGAAGAATGAAGGTTAATCAGGACAAATTTGCAATAAACACATTCAGGAAATCAAAATAAAATTTAAAAAAAAAGTCTTATTTGAAGAGATTTGTCCTAAAGAGTCACTGAGACAACACTGACATGAAATGTGTTTGCAGGATGGATTCGCGCCACCAGAGGACGAGGACATTGACGAAGGAGCACGAGGAGACTCAGAGGAGTTCTGAACTCATCCTCATCTCTCCATCACCCTTCCTCCATCTCTCATTCCTTGATCTGACCCTAATATTGGCCCCTCTTTTATTTCCCCTCCTCTTATTTAATTTTTTTTTTTTTTTTTTAACAAGGTTTCTTTCCTCCCCCCCATGTGGGGGGAGGACATCCTGGCTCCCCAAACTTTTACTAGCAAACGGACACTTAACCCAGACCTGAGTGGACTTGGTCCTGGCAGCCTGGATTGTTCTACTCGACTTATTCTGACCTGTTAGCAGACGAGACGGCGGCTCCGCCGGTCCGTCCAGGGTTTTAAGGTTAACAGCATTGAGATGACAGGGTGGCAGCACTGATGCCAACAGTGCTTATGAATCCGTCTGTCTGAGGAGGGCAAGGCACTTTCTCTCTCACCAAGCACTCCCAACCGGCGACCACAAGAGGCACAGGAGCATCTGGGTTCTTTCCAGAGTTCACGTGTGAAACCACACAATGTTTTCCACAGCGTGATCGATTTTACGATGGTTCAGCTCGAAAATTGTACAAGGTGAGATTATGAAGTTAGTAAAAAATGATGAAGAGAGGTCTGCACATGGATATATTTTTTTGATTCATATTGCATATGATGACACGTGAACATTTAGAACCGCAGACATATCACAGACTTTGAACTGCTCACTTGTAGAGGCATTAAATACAAATTTTAAAAGGTAAAAGAGGTAAAACCATCACCGGTATGTTCTTATTCATCACTCCAGAGGTTTTACTTCTGATTGCTTGTTTAGGAAACAGCATGGGGTATTTATGTTTTTATTTATTTATCTTTTTTTTTTTTTTATCTGCTCTATAGAGCTTCTGAAATAAAGTGGTTTTAGATGTTGGGAAAATAAAGGTCTTGCACTAAATGTAGCAAAATAAACTGACTGAAATGATTTAAAATGCCAACATGCAGTGACTGGCTACAGCCACAAAGATACAAGAAGATGCAATTTTATATTTTTTAGATTTGTTTTAATGAAAATTAGTTTTATTTTGGGTTTTTTTTTGCGATGGAATCCTCAGTGTCCAAGTCAGAGGCATCAGTATAAAATTTAGCCGCCAAATGTCAGTCTTTGTAATTAATACTGGACGAACAAAAAATAAAAAGACTAAATTCAGACAGACAGATAGACACTACTAAATACTAATGTTTGACAGTGTAAATTTGGCTAAACATTCTAGCTGCTATCATTACTCTTCTGTTGTTGTATTTAATTGATTTTTCATATGTTGCATAGTGTTAAAACACGACAGTGGCTGCCAAAACACTAAAGGTTTGTTGAACAGTTGTGATTGAAGTTAGGAGGAGAAAACATCAGACCTTCGCTCTTTGATTGTTGCTATGACGGCCATGTGACTAACTTACATTATTTGCAGTTTCTGTTGGAATGAAATAAAGCTCTGAGGTTCAAGAAAAGTCACTGTGTTTCTATCTTCTGTGAGACTGTTTTTTTTTTTTTTTTTCCTTTGCTAGTGAGCCACACTGTTCCTATTACACACAATTAACTATTGTGGTGTTGTGGTGGTGAACCCTGGTCCTTCAATGTGTCCTCACATCAACACAGCTGATGGCAATTAGTGGCTCTTATCAAGCTTTCTGGAGACCCTCATTATAAGAACTCAGGTGTGTTTGAGCAGGGAAACATCCAAAAACATGCAGGACTGTGGCCCTCGAGGACCAAGGTTCCCACCCCTGATTTAGACCGTAGTCATGAGACAAGTGACTTTCACCCAGGGTCGCAACTACATATTTTCTGAGGAGTATGAAGAAAAATACTTATTGAATTGAATTAAACTAAATTGGACATGTGTCTACTTCGTAAAATGGGCTGGACACCCCAGAACTATACACTTTATCAATATAAGGAAGGGTATAAATAAATGAAAAGTACAATTAAGGTTAGAAATTCTGTGATTTATTTTCTAATTTCATTTGCTGTGTCATTAATTGCGTTTTCTCAAATAATAATTTTACTTATACTTAGAAACAGATAATTTTTACTAAATTCTTCCTTAACGATGCTGAATTAAACATTTTTAAGAAAGGGAAAAAAAAGGCTGCTTAAAGTTTTATAACATCTCGCCACATAAAAAGAGCTCCGGATAAACATTGTTTATATGGAAAACATTTTTCAAACATTACTTTAATCGATATCGTGTCCTGACACGTATCGTTGAAACTTAACGGTTCAGACGCGTCACCCTGACGTCACGCCGTCAGAGAGACGTGGCACGCGGACGGCCGAAAGACCCAGGAGCCGTTTCCATAGAGCACGGAGGAAGGAGACCCGGACGCCCGAAAGTAACACCCGAAAGTGACACACGCAGACATGGCTTCGAATAACGGCTCGGCCGGCAAATGGGAGGTGGTGAAGAAAGGCAAGAAAAACAACGCGGCGGACAAGAAGAACGGCGGCGGGGGGAGGAAAGCCCTGGCCGAATCCAACCAGCCGTCCAGGCGTAAGTGAGCACGGCCCGCTGGGCACCGACACCCCGCGGTCACACAGGAAGATGGAGACTGACCCGAGTCCTCAGCAAACTGCCTTTATTCAACCGTATCTCCTCGGTAGTAAAGCTACACAACGAAGATACGTGTTCGCCGTCCCCCCTTTAGTTGACAGGCTAACCGCCGTAGCTTAGCCTCGCGCAGAAGTAACGTGATGTAGTTCCTGTTTGCAGCCTCGCCGCTCCGTTTCGGAGGGTCCACACTTTAATTGACTTGTGTTCGACTCAACCAGCCGTCCTCTCTGAACACTGAGGCCGAGTGTCTCCGTCACACACACACCTCGGAGGAGTTGCATGCTTAGCTAGTGTGAGCGGAGGTTAGCTTATTAGCAGCTTTTCTCGCAGTGTCAACAAAGTCTACGTCATCACTGAAGGAGCTATCTGATGCCCCCCCCCCCTCCCCCGTGATCTGTTGAGTAACCTGTACCCCCTGATCTATTTATTGACCTATAGCCCTCTGCACCCCCCTGACTTCCTGTCTTATCTGCTGCCCCCAGATTTATCTGTCTGTAGCCCCCCAACCTTCTGTCTCCCTGCAGCCCCCGATCCATCTATCTGCTGCCCCCTGATGTATCTGCAGCCCCAGGATCAGTCTGCCTCCCTGCAGCCTCCTGTCTTTCTCTCTGCACCCCCCCCCCCCCCAGCTGTATTTCTACTGCACTTTGCACCACATTTAAGCAGGGCTGCTTTTTGACTTCCACATCTGTTGAACAGCCCAATAGCATATTTGTACATTTTAGTAACATCCGTTTCTGTCCTGTTATAAGCCCAAGGTTTCTTCCTTTAATTGACGGCTATCAAATCTGTTCAGTAATTTATATCAACATTAGCAGAGTCTCTATTCCATACTGCATCTGCAATCTCCACTCCAAAAATGTTTGCAACAATGCAGGTGCGTCTTTAAAGAAAGTGAATATGGCTGAAATTTGTATAGTATATAAATCCAAATGTTTTAAAGTATTTGATTAATGTTGTGCCGTCCTAATGTGTTTGTGCTGTGTACCTATTGTATACCTATTCTATTTATATTCATAACTCCCCACAGACCTTCCACTTTTATCTGAGAATCATCCTGTCCAAAGTCCGTTGGATCACAGTGACCTGGCAGCAATATCAGCGAGACAGTGTAAAGGTTCTGTACAAAAAACCAAACCCAAATATCTCCTGTTTATTTCTTTTTAGTAAATAATCTGTCCTTCTCACATAGTCCTAAATGCGTTGATCTTTACAGTGCAATTTGGCTCATTCTTTGCTCTGAGGGAATAACCTGCAGGCTGTGATGTGATCAGTGTAACCACACATTGAACAAGACGACGTGTTAACTCTGTTAACTTCAGACGTTGTGCTGTGGATCATGAGACCGTTCTGGCTGCGGTTTCAGTTCTGGCTTATTTAACATCTCCTCAGTATGGCCCGAAGCTTTTGTATCTGACAGGAGGAAATGTTTTAGGAAATTGGAGTGTTGCAGCAAAATCAGACATTATAATGTTACTTTATACCAGTGAAATTACACTTAGTATGTCTTTTGTTAATACTTGTTTTCTTATATATTTTTTGTCAAGTATGATATTTGATGAATAAAAGTGAAAAAAAAAACTATTTTAATAAACTGCCTCTTTTTAGTTATCAACCAATGTTTTTTTTTTTTTCTTAAACTATCTTCCCTGAAATGCCAGCAGAAGCTGTTAAAACACAATTAGTCTGTATCTTAAATATCAGTCTGCCAGTGAAAAATGGGAACCATCCATTCTTTAGGGAAGGCAGACGGGGACGGACATGTGATCAGATGAGCAGGACTTTGGTTTCTGCAGTGTGAGGCGATTTGCTCCGTCTCCATGTGAGGCGTCCCATCAGCTATTCTTCTGCTGGTGTGAGAATCCTGAGGTCAATTGGGCGCAGCACCACTCCTCAGATTACACCCCGTCTACGCTCAACGCTGACCAACAGGAATCCTGGAAGAGTGGTGCCCAAACATTTCAGCATATAAGCTCTTTGATTGTCAAGCGAACAGCGTACATATGGCAGGATGGGAGACATTTGATCAGATTTTGTCAAAAGCGATTTTTCTTAGCCTGAACCTTTTATGATTATTTATAAATATTTGTGTTCATGGACAACCGGGATTCATCAATTACCAACTTTCTTTGCTGTAGTCTGAGATTGAGGGCCCTCGTACCATCTGGTCAACACGCCATGGAACAATACAGATGTGTTGTGGTGGAATAAGGACCACAATAATGATGTTCGCCTTTCATACATATCCATAATTGTTTTTTTAAATGTATCTAGCTCTATATGATAATACCAGCACTGTGTTCAGTGTGCACAGTATGCTGCAAGCCTTTCATAATCCGTTATGCTCGTAAACATTTCTCAGGTATTCATTTAATCTTCCTTGTTAACTTTCTATTTTTGGAGCGCCTCTGCTCTTAATTAGCATCGCACAGTAACTCCTTCCCTTGAGAATATATCCCTCTGTTTCAGGTGTGTTACAATCATAAGAGCCTATTGCATTTTTTTTTCTAGAAATTTGAGAAATATAAAATATTAATTGAAGCAAAGACTTGTTAATCCATTTGGTACTTTCCGGAGCGGTGCACAGTTGCTTCAGTTTTAGCCTTCATCCCTTCAAGTCAATTCGCTTCTGTGATTCTTTCTAGTATTTCCCGCTCTTCACATTCAGTTCTTCCTTTCTGTGCGAGAGCTGTACTATGTTTCACTGCAGCAGATGTCTTCTCTTGTCAAGCCACCGTCTCTGGGAATGACTAATATCGTGACACTTGGAGGTATACGTTTTGTCTTAATAGGCAGTATTGGTACATAGTCTTAGTACTTCAAGCTCAGCTGTCAGGGTTTCCCTTGCTGGTTTGCTTTCAACCGGCCTTACTGGGCTATTTGTGGGAATGCGTGATTTAATCTCTTATTAATATTCACAATAAACACATGGTCTTTATTGGAAACCTGCCAGCTTGTGACGAAGTGGTTTCAGTTGAATTATGAATATTTGTCTGCAGACGGTAACGTTAAGAACAGACAACGGAGGTGTTGACATCTCGGTGCAAATATAGATTGAAGTTTCTCTGAAACGTGTACAGTTGAACCATCACTGGACAACTGGGGACTTCTGTCAACAACTGCTGGAGTTTGTGGGCGGGTCTGACCGATTCCTGTGTACAGTAGTGTGGCTCCATAGCTGAGTGCTGTGGAGGTCAGTCTCTGCAACATGAGTTTGGTTGATGAAACACTGACTTTAAATACTGACTTTAGCATGACATGTGGACACCAGGCCCAGTCATATTAGTGTAGTAATGTAATGGACTGCCAACCTGTCCAGCCTACCGTGCCTCCACATGTTGCTCTCTGTGATCGACTCCAATAACCTGCAGCTCTGAGCTTGATAAGGTGGTGTAGATGATGGGTGGATGAATGCGTTTCTATGAGTGTTTTCTTTAGTCTGACAGTGGTTTAACCCTGTACTTGGCAACTGACCATTGAGAACTCTGTCTTTCCTCGAAACTAACAATGGTCAATTAAAAATATTGTAGCAATTGACAAAAACTGCAAGTCAGAAATAAATCAATTTAGTCTTGCATGAAATGTGTTGAATTTAACACTGCAAGTGCACTTTCTTATTCAAAATATTTCTTTCTAATGCTTATAACCACGTAGTTTCTTAAAAAAAACCTTGCATAGAGGGGCTCAAACTCGGTTCGATACCAAATCTCTTAGCTGTGAAAGATTTGTACAGTATTTTCGGTTGTGGCTTGTCACTCACCTTTACATACCGTTTATAATTGTAGCTTTTGGTATCAACAAAGGTTCTACAGAAAACCATATCATTAACTTTAAAGCCGTATTGCCATTGTGTATGTGTAATGCATTCCTACATATGTACAAACACACCCTACTCACCTTTTTCTCACAGCAACCTCATATTTAATTCACTGTTTCCCTTCTTCCTATCTCTTTGTCTTTTATTTTAGATCTTTAGAATTTTCAATCTCCAGGTGAATTGTTGTATATCTGCAGCTGTAATAACCACAAAACAAGAACAAAGCCATGTAAAAGACTGTATATAGTACACTGACTCCTTGAGTAACTAACACTGAGTACAAAACAAGGGGATACATGCTGCTTGGTATTAACTCTGCTCCTTTGTGAATTGTAATGAATTTTGCTCTGGATAAGTGTTGCGCAAGCTGTGTGTGTGTGTGGGGGGGGAGGCGACAAGCACAGCGCTGAATGTGAGAGAGTGAGCAGCCCGGGAGAGACATGCTCCGGCTTTCTTGGAGCCGTTTGATTTTCAGGGCTGAGGCAGCTTAGGAGTAACTTCAGAGTAACTGACCGCTGCCGGTTCGTTTCCCTCAGCGCCCCTGAAGATGTCGGAGACTCTGTACGACGGCTTTGAAAAGATGGAAAGGAAGAAACAGAATAAGGAGCAGGTTCCTCCGCCGGCCGAGGCTGCCGGCAAGAAGACCCCGTCGAGTAAACCCACCAAGAAAGTGCAGCCCAGCAGTACGGCCACACCGGCGACTCACAAAACGCTGGAGGAAGCTTTCAAAGCCGTGAGTAACACGACTGAGTTCGGGATTTTTTGTTTTGAAGTTTGAGTTCTACGTCGAGTAATGAAAAGTTTCTCTGCTTTTTCATGAAATCTGCTTTTTTTTTTATGCTCAAGTTTCATGTTAAAACTGAAAACGGCCTCATCAGAATCCATATGATGCCAAAAATACTGCGATCGAACTCCGAGAAACAATTGCGACGTTGTCATGTGTCCAGACCGAGCCATCACATGCTGCCACACGATTTATTTTCTGCCCGAAGGACGTGTTGCCTCTGATGTGCCTCGCTGTTCTCTTGTGTCTGCAGTTGGATATCGGGGACCTGAAGGAGCAGTTGGCTCGCAGTCAAACCCTGTTCCCAGAAAACCCTTCGGTGTGGGTCAAAGACCTGGCAGGATACCTCAACCTCCACCTGACTGCCCCGGAGAACGAGCCCATACTCAGCAGCTACGCTCACGGTCAGTCAGAGTCCGCGGTTCACGCAGAGATGACGTCGCACGGCTGCATCTAACTCCCAATCCCTCCGTTTGATTTTTTTTTTTTTTTCTTTTCTGTCGCAGACTACCCATACTGCCTTACTGGAAAAGAGCTGAAGGGCGTCATCAAAGGCCTGATCGGACGCTGCAGCAACATTCTGCCAGATTTCTTCGACCACTGTGTTTATACGATGCTCAGGGTGCTGGACAGACAGTCAGGTACATTCTGGAGCTTGGAAGAGGAAACAAAACCACTGTTTGATTGCTTTAAGACTAAATATAGATCATCTCAGTGGCAGTGAACTATTTCAACAAGTGACTTGTTGTTTTTCTTTTCTTTTTTTAACAACAAATAAATCATTTTTGTGTGTGTTTCCTCCATGTTTCCAGGGGAACCTCTGCATGGATACCGAGTTTGCATCCAGGCAATCCTGCAGGACAAACCCAAGATAGCGACCCAAAACCTGCCAGATGTGAGTGACCTGGAGACAACCATCACTTTTTCTGCTCCGTTCTTTCTTATAAAACAAACCAGTTTCAGTTGAATTTGTATGTCGCATTAAACACGCAGTGCCGTTTGGTAATCTGTATCTCTGCTCATTCCCTCCCTCTCCAGTATCTGGAGTTGTTGCGCTCCGTTCAGAATCGACCAGTGAAGTGTTTCACCATCATGTGGGCTCTGGGACAAGCAGGATTTTATGATCTCAGTCAGGGACTAAGAGGTATATAAATGCACCCGCAGCACATTTTACATACATGAATCCTGTATATACCCTTCGACATATCGAGACACCATTGTTTTTGTCAACTCTGGTTCCTGTTGTGTCTCCGTCTACCCCTTCCCTACTTCTCCAACATGTGTCAGCAGAACATTCAGGGTTGGAGGTCACTGATGCAACATTAGAGCTGTAAGACATCCTCTGACAGCCAGTTGCTTCATTTTCTCTCTCTCTCTCTCTCTCTCTCTCTGTCTCGCTCTCGCTCTCTCTCTCTCTCTCTCTCTCTCCCCCTCTCTCTGCAGAGATTGCAGCATGTGGGCATGAGCAGATGAATATTCTTAGAAGGTTAAATAACCACCTTCAAAAAAAGAACCCCTCCAGGGTTACTGAGTATTATTTCACTCCCCAAAGATAAATAAAAGAAACAAGTGTGTCATTCAGAAGCAAAACATCCCTCGTATTCTCTCAGTGGCCTTGTTTACTTGGTCGTTTCAGTCTGATTGAATATCTTCCATTTGAGATATCAGATTGGCCCGTTTACATGAACACTGAATAAAGTTAACAGTCCCATGATGCTTTGCACCGTCATGTTGGCCCTTTGTGACATTTGCTATTGGACCTCGCCATTACGAAATCCTTTACATCCTTACTGACAAACACTAATCGAACACAAACAACTGAATACAAAATGAAAGGATTGCTCTTGTTCTTCTTTTGGAGCAGGAGTTAATTTATTGTGCTGGATCTGCTCATAAGCTGCTAATAAAGCTGAAACGTTTAAATGGTGAGTATTGTTGTGCTTTGTGTTTCAGTGTGGCTGGGTATCATGCTTCCTGTACTGGGAGTGAAGTCCTTGTCCTCGTATGCCATCGCCTATCTGGAGAGACTTCTACTGTGAGTCTGACTTGAAAATATGTTTGAGATTTTAACTGAAATAGTCACAGAAATTAATTAAATGCATTTTTCGTCACGGGTGAGTGGTGAGAGCATTTTTTTAAAGTATTCTTTCTTTTCTTCCATCTTTTCTCAGACTTCATGCAAACCTGACGAAGGGATTTGGTATCATGGGTCCCAAAGAGTTCTTTCCTCTTCTAGACTTTGCTTTTATGCCTAAAAATGCGCTGTCGTCCAAGTAAGTTTCCACTGATGCCGACACACAGCACTTTCTCTCGTTCTGTATCATTCTAATACACACAAGCTGCAGAACTAAGGCGCTGTAGACACTGAAGCTCTGATGATTCAGATCAAACACAATCGAAAAATAAGTTTGTTAGTTTAATAAGAGAATATCTGACTAAAAAGGCATAATATTTTAGATTGTTGACACATTTTCTTTTCAGAAGTAACAAACATTTTTTTATTTTTTCATCTTGTTTACCTAAAGTTGTAAAATGTACTAAGTCTTTGTTCGTGTGCAGTCTGCAGGAGCAGCTCCGGCGTCTGTATCCTCGACTGAAGGTCCTTGCGTTCGGAGCCAAGCCCGAGAGCACATTGCACACGTACCTGCCATCTTTCCTGTCCAGAGCCACGCCGCACTGTCCGGACGACATGAAGAGAGAGGTGACACACGCAAATTGTCTTTCGTGATGTTTTCGTCACACACGGTCGATCAGCACTGACGCTTTGGTGATAGAAATGTAATGCTGAGCTGCACTGAACTGGAACTGAAGCTCCTAAACTGGAGTCGGACTGTTCATGTTGTCCTCCTGTGCTTTTCTGCAGCTCCTCAGCAGCATGACGGAGTGTCTGTGTGTAGATGTACAGAGTTTAGGAGTTTGGCGGCAGCTCTACACCAAACACTTACCCCAGTCCAGGTACGTTTATATACATATATGAATTTAACTTTTAATGTTTGCATAATGGCTTAGCAATGTTTCACTGTTTGATTTTCATTTTTGTGTTGATAACAAAAAAAAGGTGCATGCTGTGGATTTTTTGACTCAGGTTTAAAAATATTGATGCTGTGATTTGTCAGGATTTCAGGCATTGATATATAAATGAATTTACATTACTGATGGTGCGTCTCTTCTTTCTACAGTCTGCTGTTAAACCACTTATTGAAGTCTTGGAATATCCTCCCACCAAAGGTGCGACCTCCTCTGTGCTCTTAGACGGTTCATAAATCAAACGTTCCTCCTTTAAGAGATGCTTAGTATTTGCACACTGCCACTTTATTAGTCACACAAGCCAATGTCCTGCAGCCACAAAGTCAAAAGTTAACTTTAGTTCTGTTTATTTTCCAGCTGCGGACAAACCTTGCAGAAACAATCCAGTCGTTCAAAGTGACCAATGAAGAGATGAGGGACTCCGTTGAATCTCAAGAGCTTCAGGAGTGCAATAACTTGTGCCAGGTGAGACGCCAGTCACTCAGTTTCCAATTCTAATGTTTCACTGTTTTTCTAACAGTGAAACATGGGTTATCTTTCTTAAGCTGCTGGTCCTCTTGTCTCCAGAATCTGCAGGTGAAGATGCGAGGTCGCGGCTTCCCCTGGTCCAAACTGCTCCTGGTCCTGCTGGTGTTCGCCGCGGGCTTCGTCGCTCACGACGTTCGATCTCACGGCTCCGTCGCAGGTGTCCGAGCGCCGTTTCATCGGGTCGTGGAAACCCTTCGAACACGCCGCGTCCGTTGAAGTAACTGTTGTGCTTCCTGTTGTTTTTTTTAGATTCCACCACAGCCAAGTACCTGCACACGTCGGGCGTCACGGCGGTGTCTCAGCAGGCCTGGAGCAAAATAACACTGTACTCCAAACAAGGCTTCGGGTACGACTTCAGCCTCCGAGCATGTTGGATAGCGTCTTGTTTATTTCACACTTTGACTCTCTGGACTTTTGTACCAACTTTTGTTTCTGTCACATCGGGATCCAGTTAAAGCTATCGATTACGAACGACTCTGAGATACAATCCAGTTAAAAGTCACCATAAAATGTCGCTTATTTGAGCAGTATTTTGATATCTCTGTAAATATGTACTGCCTTTCCTTCAGATAGACACGTTTCTCTGTTTTACAACTGAACCCCAGTGGAGATATTTGCATTTCCCGGTATGTGTTCAATAGTCTCTGCCTTGTGTGCAGCTGGTTGGAGAAGAACACTCCTTACTATTACTCTGAGTGTGCGCGGGTTGTGGGACCGTTGATGGAACAAGGTTTGGAAAAGACAAAAACGGCAGCTGTGTTCATCTCTGAAAACACCACGCAGTTTATCCTGTGGGTGAAAGAAACCACGCCGCTGGTCATAGACTGGGTAAGAACCCCCGCGTCTTTTATTTAACCTGCAGTCTCTTGCTGTAAAACGCGTGGCGACGCCTGACGTCTGCGCTCCGTCTCTCCACCCAGGTGTACACCAACACGCCCGACAGCGTGTTCCAGCTGCTGGCATATTTGAAGGAGCTCCTCATCTTCCTCCATCAGAACTACGTCCTCCCGGCGCTGACGTACATCTCTGAGCTGCTGCAGCGAGCGTGGACCAACCTGCAGGAGTCCTGCAAGTCAGTATCCAACGTCTTTCAAGGTTTCGGTCTGACCACCTGTTTGATCCAAACCTGGTTACTCTAAAACGTTGGTGGTAAAATGTAAATTTAACGCAATGTGTTTACGGCACGTTGGGGAAAAACAGTCGCAACTTTGCGTTGGGACAGACGCGTTCAGGAGAAGCGGTGTCATCGGAGCGTCTTTGTCCTTCTGTGTTTGGTTTCAGTGGCGAGGTGTCGGTCTCCTGCCTCCAGGGCCACGCTCTGGCCTTCACCAACTCCACGTGGCAGCTGCTCCAACACACCACCGCCGCCATCAAGACATGGGCCCAAGAGCTGCTCACTCGAGGAGGATAACACAACACTCACACACACAAGATGCAGACACACGATGAGTCCTATCCTGTACACACACACACACACTGACGCGGTGCGAGGCTGCCGGTCGGCGTGCAGGCGCCTCTCTGAGATCGGACTCTGCAGCCTCACGTGAAAACAGACTCACCAAGTCTCTTACTTTGGCCACATCTTTATCGGTTTGCTGTTGTAACGATGTTTGTTTTTTCTACTGATCTTTCAGTCACTGCTGGACTCCGAGGTCGAATCGCTCCCTTTCTCAGTTTTTTCTACTGCAAAAATTTTTCCGCTGTGGCTTTAACCACTGGGTTTAAGCTGTAATTTATAGAAATTATAGGTTTGTAGATGATTTTTAAAAACATTTTTATTTAAAGATTATTAAAAAAAACTAAATAAATATATATATATATATATATGGTAAAGAACAGGGAAAAGACCAAAACCCTTCCTGGGAACCAGTGAAGACGAGTTGTTTTCAGTCGGGTCGTTGCGGCGCTCTTCATCATCACAAGCAGAATCAGGAACGACGACGCGGGGAAGGAGTCTGGTCTGCCGGTGGACCAGCTCCTCCACAGGGTGCGACACAGGGCCAACCAGAAGGAGAATCAAGCTCCCTGCTGTTTCGTCTCACTCATTGCCTCTTCTCATCTTTGCTGCTTTATCTGTCTTTTTCTTTCTTTTCTTTTTTTTTTTTTAAAGTTTCATATGCATCAGGACTGATTCCTGAGCTGAAAGAGTCACAGCAGCTGTACTTGAAGGTTCATGAGTCTCTACGTGTGTCTCTGTGTCTGTGTGGATCAACAAGCTTCTTCTTGATAGTAACGGGATCATTATTAACTGTGCCAATATCCTTCTCTTCACTGAAACAAGAACCCCCTCCCTCCTCCCCTTCATTAAGCAAGGCAGACATTTCTGACCAGCTGTTTCACTGTCCTGCTCCTCGTACACAAGATGGTTGGATGGATATGGCAACGACTAATGTCTTACTTTGTAATGTAAATGATTTATAATAAACAATTCAAGCCCATATGCCGTTTGTTTATTCCCAACGTATTGGGGGGGGGGGACTCCCAACACACACTCAATTGTTTTGTCCCAAGCCAATTAGTAATTGTTTGTTGAATGCCTTTGTGTTTTATTTACAGCATAATAAGCAATTTAGTGAGTTAGTTAATAGATGGTGTCACTCCTCTGAGGCATCATCAACCACCGGTTCTTTTCTTACTGATGCATTTGTTTCTTGCACATCTGCACAGATCCACCGGCAAACTTGCTGGCTGCAATAAAACAATGAAAAGGTGAGTAGACTAGAAAACTCTTAGGCCCCATTTTAAGCAACGAGTGCAACCACAAAACGTGTGTACCGCCGTGTTAAATAATAGGTATGCTCTGTACAGTGATGCCATACAGTTACTAAGTAACGTAGTTCCAAATTAAACTATTACTACATAGATCACATAAAAATTGTAAATAAACAGTAATAGAAATTACATTTATGGAGGTCAATGATGGTTAAAAGGTAAATTCTGGGAATGACGCCTCGGATTTACCTCGTGCTGTAGAACTATCTCAGTGTGAGGGGTTTAGGAATGTCAGTTACATAATTCATTAATGAAATGAAACTCAAAGCCACAGTAATCATGTTTACGTGACTTTCAGGCATGGTGATGTTTCTGACTGATGTTAACACCATGAACTCTCGTCCCCTTCGATAGCTCAGTTGGTAGAGCGGAGGACTGTAGTGGTTAATCCTAGTAATCCTTAGGTCGCTGGTTCAAATCCGGCTCGAAGGAGGTGACATCTTTTCGTCATTTTTGTTCACAAGGAGATACGGAATCAACCATGCGAAGGAGCGAACTTCTCTCGGCTTTCACAAGTAATTTATGCACGCGAAGCATATATACTGTGTGAGGAAACGTTACACATTCCTTGTATTGTTTTCCTTTTAACTTGTAGAACACAACGCTGTATTTTCAGGTTTCCTAATCTGTCAGGAACAGTGTCTGCTATTTTTGTGACTGATTGTATTCGCAACTTCAGATTAAACAGTTAACAGTTCACCTTCGAAAAACACGCATGCTGAAAATAATGTTCAGCAACAAGATTGATGAAACTACTCGTGACTGAGTCCTTTTTTGACACATTTCTTTTAAAATGTGAATTTCTTTCTGGTTTCTGTTGATATAGTATGACGTCATCCCACCGAACATAACGGGGGATTAGCTCAAATGGTAGAGCGCTCGCTTAGCATGCGAGAAGTAGCGGGATCGATGCCCGCATCCTCCAGACTTTTTGTCTTCTGATGTACTTTCTTTAAACGTACCCGCACACACACTGGATTTTTGATCACCTAACTGAACAGTCTGATCGTGTCAGAAATGGAAATATCTGCTATTGTAAAGGGGAGAAAAAAAATGTGCGCACCCTTGTGTTCCTCGGTAATATTACAGAAGATTACGTCAAACAATGACGCATCGGGGGATTAGCTCAAATGGTAGAGCGCTCGCTTAGCATGCGAGAGGTAGCGGGATCGATGCCCGCATCCTCCAATATTTAGTGTACTTTTCGAGGCCCGGATCTTCCAGCGGACGTTTTCTTTCGTTTTACTACGGCACAAAATACAACAAATTCACAAACAAAAAACCGAACAATTAAAAAGGAGCAAGTACAGGTGGTGGTAGGAAAGAAAAACTCCATTTGAACAGGAAGAGACCTGCAGAACCAATCAGAGGTGGAGAATTCCTGCTTTCAAGAGAAAAGGATTTTAGTTGATAAAGTGAAACATAAGGTAGACAAAAGATGTCCCTAATATATAGAGCTTATAAAAAAAAGCATGGAGAGATATGTGATTCAAAGACCATGCCTTATTTAAATAAATAGCTCTTGTTGGTGTTTCTTCCATCCAAGTATTCCGAATACAATTACATTGAACACATGTCTTAATATTTTCATTTTATTATTTATTCTTCCCAATAGCTTCTATTGTGACTTAAGAAAAATCTGTTATAGTGTCCAAGCAGATTATCCATCTTTTTTTTTTTTTTTTAAGTATTCTTCAAAATATGCACACGTTCATCTGCATGTCTACTGTTGCTGCTCATAAGTGTTTTGGAGAAGCAGACTTGAATCTCTGAGCAGCTCTGACACTTTTTGACAGACTGTTGACTGTATTTAATGCATAGCAGCCCGTTTTCACAGTGCAGGCACCAGATACTAATAGCTTTGACTTTAATCCATATCGATAAACTGCGTTCATTGAAGCTCACATGCAGAGACATAAACAGCGGGAGGGTTTTGCAGCCCCAAAACATAAACACACCCTTACAGGCAGACATCACTTTCAACAGCATGGCAGTGTAAACCCCATCCTCCGCCGCTCACTCTGCTACACAAAGTGTTTCTCCCCTACAAAAATTTGCCTTTTTTAATCCCCATTTGTCCCGTGGTCCGTCTTCTGTCGCGTCCTCTGGTGACAATAGTTCAGGTTCAGTCTGAAAGCAGTTTCTGAAGTTCCAACGCCGGCCCTCGACGGGCTTCGAAAAGCCATCCCATCATCTCTGTTCTTGTTAATTTTTATCTATAGATTAATATTTTTTTGTGTGTTTGCCAGTGCAGAGTTAAAGCAAGCGCCAAGCAGCAGGGGTGATCCGTCCGACTGCTTGCTCCCTCTTTCCCACCGCTCACATGAAGTCGTCCGAGTCGTAGCCGTCCTGCAGACAACGTGCACAAAAGGTTCAGGAACGAATGTCCCCTTAAGAAGTGTGACAGTCACTACATCTGCGTTTCCTTTGTTTATTAATGCTGTATCATTACAACGACCCCCCCCCCCCTTTTTTTAAACTCTTTTGCTTGTCTATTTTTAGGTTCTTTTTTCACAGGGCAGTGCTGAAACCATAAATCACGTTTTTTGTCGACGTAGATTTATATCCTCACCTCATTAGTTTTCATGTTTTCATTCTTCATCAGTGACGTGTAATTCCTGGAGATAGAAAAAAAAAAAAGATTTATCATCGAACAATCTATTGAAAAGCAATGACATTTTAAAGAAATAGTGCAGGGTAATTTTCAAAAGGCTTAAAATCGTGTGGTTGAGATTTAATGAGTGAAGAAATTATTGAAAAAAAAAACCTTTAAATATAGATAGGGACACCTGGATTAATTGAATGGTGATGGAGCTCTAGTATCAGTTACAATAACGTATCAACTATTAACTTACACAAGTTAAATGACTTAAAAAAAACAAAACCTACTAAAGTATACAATAGATTCAATTTTGATTTTAAAAACATTTGTCGTAAAATGTGCCTGAATCTTTCTGACTCATGAGCTGAAACAGAGCTGAAGTTCCTACTTGAGATCCTCCATCTCCCGTTTCCTCTTCTGCTCCTCCTTCTCCTTCTTCTTCTGGTCCTGGAGCTGAACCTTCTTCTCGTTCCTCTCCTCCCGTTCTCTGGAGTCCTTCTCTGCCGCCAGGTCGGGATATTGTTCCACTTTGGTTTTCTCCAGGCGGTTTACGATCTCGTTCACCTTCTTCTCCACTGCCACGAGTTTCACCTGCATGAAGCGACAGTTCAGTGGTTTTATGTTGCATCCGTGTCACAATTATTGGACCGAGCTTATTGCAGCCTTGTATTACTATTGGTGGCCTGCAGACCTCTTTCTGCCGATGGAAGCCAATCTGCCCGACGTCCATGTCTCCGGTTTTCTTCAGGTTGGCCCACGGTGTGTAAACCACATTGATGTTGTTCATCTTACACCCTGTCAACACACAACAGTAACAACCAGGCTAAAAGACATTCGATTCTCAGATCCCCCTCCATACGTTCGCATTAACATTCATTTCCTTTACCTTGGATGCTGTTGTTTTTCACCAGCTGAGCACAGTCTATCAACACCTCTGGAGGAATGTCATCTATGGTTTGACCCTGAACAATGAAATCAACAGCGTTTGGCTCAATAACACATCATATTACACCCAATCTAAGAATCATTGTTATTCTCAGTGACTGTTTTCACTCTTTACCTTTGGCATTCTCAGGTAGACGTGCGCCGACGACAGTTTGTCCACGTGAAACCTGGAAATGACACAAAAAAAGTGAAATCAAATGAAAAAGAACCAACAAAACTTTACATCTAACTGGAGAAATCTGATTATAAAGGACAATATGAGGTGCTGCACTGATGGGTCAGTCCAAGTTGTATCCCATCCTCGCCGATAGCTAACTAGGATCGGTTCAAACACCCTGGTTTGTCTATTTATCCTCTTTAGTTTCAAGTTATACTGAATTAATCTGCATTTTGTATTTGTTTCATGCTAAAAGCCATTCTAACTTTGCTGCACCCATCCCAAAGAAAATGTATGTACTTGACATGCCAAGAAAGCAAAGTACCCAGATAATCCCGCACAGAAGATCTTATTTTTGTGAAAAGAAGTCAGAGACTCACCAGATGTCCTCTGGCCAGCCGTACCTGATGAGATCTTCATCTGTTAATGAAAATAGTTTAAGAGTTAAATACAAACTGTTTCTAATGGAATCACATGGTCAGTTTTAATGATTCCAAGTCATGAAAAGATACCAAAAAAACGTACTTTCATACTTGTCTTTTCCCATGTAGATGGTACACGGAGGATCCACCGCTGAAACAAACGAGAAACACGAAAAATGAGCGAAGTTCTAAAAAATCAGATATGAAGAGTGGCGAGCTAAAGATGCTATATGCTAACGCGGCTGCACTCACCGGCACTTGTGAAGTAAAACACCATGTTTACGTGAATTGAAAGCCGTCGATCAAATTCTGAAAGGCTGTTTTATGAAGTCAAGAAGCTGACAGTTATTATGAAGGCAGTATAATGTGAAGGTTTTCGGTATTTCTTGGGCTCCTGTCAGACTCTCATGCACGAAGTGACCCCGGAAGTTGTTGTTGGTGGACACGTTCACTCTGCAGCTCAACTTCCTGTTTACAAAATAAGCGTATAGTTTATGGATATGTTCGAATGTGTGCTGCTTGCAGACCATAGCAAAAATGTACTATCAGCAGTACCAATCCATCCATCAACAAAAACCTGTAACATGTGCTACAAGGGCCTTACAAAATAACAAAACAATCAACGGGCATAATGATAGAAATTACTGAATGACAGAATGATTTCTGAATGATTTGCTTCATTCAATCCTATGTAGCCCAACCTATCACAAGACATGCATTTATCACACGTGTAAAAAAAATCTTTTCATATATATGCATACGTGTTTTTCTTTGTTTTCAAACCAATTCTAAGTTGCAACACCAAATTTTCACATCTTGAGATTGATTCTCAGTGCAGTGATCATCATTGTTGTCTTTTCAAAGCAAATTTGAAAAGAACGTGTTTACTTGTGCAAGCATAGAACAGTGGAAGAGTAACAGAGAAACATGGCAAAACACTACCAGGGTATGATTAGAGTTCTGCAGACACATCCTGTGGCTGGCCCCACCAATAAATACAAATTCGCCTAACAACTCAATGGAAGTTGGACAAACGTTGGCATTGGTAATCTAAAGGGCACTGAAGAATGGTACATCTGGTTGTTGTTGTTGTTGATCCACAAGATGATTATGTCTCTATTTGCTGGTGTTTTATTCTGAAAGGATGGCCCGGAATCCTGTCGATGCGTTCCACCTCGGAGAAACAGGTGACGTAGTTGCTGGAGTCCCGCGCGCTCTTCAAAACACATAGAGAGGAAACGCGCGCAGAGAAGGAGCTGTGAGCGCGCGACAGACTCAAATATCGTTTAAGTCTTTATTTTATGAAATTCTATAGAAACAAACACGGTGAGTTTCATAAAGCCTTTTATCGCAGTGTTTTCACCTGTTTGTGCACTTTTATTCTCTCTTATATCGGCGCCGTATTCGAAGCTGCTTCAGGTTAGTTCATGTTAAGTAACTAAACTTTCGTGCAAAAATCACAAACTTTCGAGGGCGTTTGAATTAAAACTTGCAGATCTGTACCAGCATCGCGTTATGCTTCGTAACGTGGGTCAGAATTATCTTTTCAACAAGACTGTTAGTTAGCATACCTCGCTAAGATAGCATGTTTCCCTCGATTTTTTTTTTTTTTTTTGCATAGAAGTCGAAACATCTTGTGACATGAGAGAAAACTCTCAACTATCTTTATCAAGCAAAGACTTAAAGTTCTTCCATGAACTGGTCAAACTACAGTGGACTATCAAAAGCTAGATGCTAATACCACCGTGGTTTGACCTTCTGTTTTATTGCCATAGATCTGCACAAAAGCCCCTAATTATACGTGTATTGCTTTAAAATAAGTTTAAAACGGCAGCCAGTCACCTCCCCTCACCTTGCTCTGGACACAACAATATCCAGCAGGCCGGTCATTGCTTCTTTGTCAACATCCACATTGGATCATGCATTTATGAACTTCCAAAAATAAATTCACTTCTGTGTTTCCAAAAAAAAAAAAAACTGAAATGATTTTGAGTTGTCCTTGTGTTTCTACTGTTAGTAGGTGAACCTCCACTCGCGATGATTATGACTACCAGAAAACGGAAGCTCTCCTCTCTGGATGCTGACAGGTAAACTAAACCCCGCCGAGCCTTCTGTCGCAGTAGGCGTTTGGTTATTTGTGTCCATCCCAGGATCGTTGCGTCTAAGCAGTTATTTGTTTACTTAGCTGTCCGTCCAAGAAGACGGTGAGGGAGGAGACGTCTCCGGTGAGAAGGAGATCCCCGCGGAAGCTACGGCAGTCTCCGGTGAAGAACCCTGGTTCTCCACTGAGATCCCCTCGTAGACCAGCAGCAGCAGGTAGAGCAGACCCCAGCCGAGCGTTTTATCTCGTATGTGTTCTTCAAACGGCTGAAAGCACGCGTTTCTTCTTCTTTCTTCGTCTTAGGCTCGCCAGCCACATCACCCCGTACGTCTCCATTTAAGATCTCCTTGGTCACAAGCTCGTTCTACGGCAAGAAGAAGCCCAATTACCTCACGCCGCTGGAGAGGAAGGCCATGAAGGAGTCTCTGCCCCCGCCTCCCCCTGCTCCCCCCTCTGCCTCCCCCACTTTGGCCAAAAAGCCAGAAGGGAAGAGGAAAGCGAAAGGAGGCAACAGACCCAGAAAGGCGCCTGCGGGTTTGACGAAGGGCGGGCAGATCAAAAACAGAATCAACATAACATCGACAAGGACGATCAAGCTGAGCAAACTCCACAGCAGGTGTGATTTCATTCACGCTCGGTCGTCTTAATTTGTTTCCTGCAGCATTTTAAGGTGTTTTCACTCGTTCTGGTGGTTTTTCCTAAGTCAAAGCAATGTTTGTTTTGGGTTTTTTTTTGTTTGGCAGTGCCGCCGTGAAGCCGATCCCCTCTTCCAGCGCGGCGCCCGCCAGCAGCAAACCCGCCGAGCCCAAGAAGCTCATGACCTTCACCTTCAGCAGCACCAAGCCCAAACCCAAGGTCTTCGTCGGTGCCGCTTTTTTCTGTACAGGGAAGAAACCTTCGTCCATGTACAAGAGGTCTGCGCCCAAGTCTTCTGCTTCTGCCCGGCCGCCTTCCGTCACCGTGAACGGCAAAGCCGCGGCGCCAAAGGCGAAGAACGAGGAGCTGCAGCAGGTCGTTATATCCTCATTATCTTCAGCCGTTCTTGTGCGTGATTTTTTTTTTTCTTTCTTTCAGTAAATGTATTGTTTTCGATGGTTTTTCTTCTCCCTGTCGACCCCCTGCAGACCACAGTGCCTCAGAAGAAGGAAGCCGAATCGAGCACAAAGCCGAGGGTGAGGTTTGACCCGACCGACTGGATCGACGAGCAGGCGACACCTCTGCAGCCGCCCTGGTACTTTAACAGGGAACCGAATGTCATGGTAGTTTGCAAAGCGTTTGAACGCAAGTGAACGACTGGTGTTTGTCCGCCTTCCTACCAGCTCTCCTGAATGGTTGTCGGAGAAATATGGGATTACCCACAATCTGAAGGTCGTCTTGACGAGGTCTCCGTCATCCAGCTTTGCCTCGCCGGCTTCGTCCTCCAGTATTCAGGTTTGGCCGCGGATAGTTTGGTTGTTGAGCCTGAGTTTTGACTTTGAAAGTGGCGCTGCACTAAATTACTTTTTAACACTTGATGAGCTGCAAAGAGTTTAATTAATTGTGCCTGCCTCTTTAAGAGGCGCACAATTATTACAATCCTGGGAAAGCAAGGTTTTTTTTAAATATTCTTATTCTTCCTCTGCCGCACAAACTTTGACGACCCACTAGTCCCGCACCGTTTGGAGTATGTACACAAAAAGCATATCGTTACGTGCGTAATTATCGGGAATCCTGTGCATCTATTCAGGCACAATAAAATTTCTAGTTTATATTCTTTTCCTTGGTCCAGGATGATGTCGGTGCCTCAGATCCTGTCTGTGACCTGAGTGACATGAGTCCCATCAGCACGGCTTCCAGTCCTCCCAGAGGTGCGTTCCACTGTTCTAAGTACTCGTGTGACGTGACAAACATCAGCAGCTTTATTTCTCCACGTCTGTTCATGGTTTAATGAAGCGGTTTGAAAATGTCCCACATTAATTCTTTGGAACTAATTCTCTTGTTTATTGCTCTGTCAGTTTCGGAGGCGACGGCTGTTTATCCCATATTTGGTTCCGCTTCAAAAAGGTGAGACGTTCATCCATCTTCTGTACGGCTCACCCCTCAAGCACATGCTTGTGGACTGGGGGAGGGAGACAAGTGCGTCATAATCCAGTTTGACAATAAACATGAAATTGATTTTATAAGTTCAGTGTAAGTTGGGCAAAATTAATATATTGAGTCTCAATCGAAACAATTTCCACATAAACTGGTTTTGTTTCCAACAGTCATGCAAATTATAAGGATATACATAAAATCAATTTCAATAGTGTTATCGCTCATGTTAATGTCGAGTTCTGGATTTTTTTTGGAATAACTGACAAAACACTTTTTCCCCCTTGCAGGTCAAAGAAAGCAGCTCCTCAGTCCGCCAGCACCCCCTGTGGCACGGTGCCGATACTGCAGCCTCCATCTGCTGCCGTGAAAGAGCGAAGTGTTCGCAGAAAGAAAGAGAAGATGGACGAGGACCAGCTGATCATTGTAACTATATATTTAACGTGACGGGTTTGTCCTCTTGGACTCGCTGTGGCTGCGACGTTGCTGAACGTTATGCGACGTTTCCCTTCATCAGGACGCCGGCCAGAAGCAGTTTGGAGCCACGATGTGCTGCTCGTGTGGGATGGTGTACAGCGCCGACAACCCGGAGGACCACTTCCAGCACACCCAGTTCCACCGCCGCTTCCTGGACTCCATCAAATATGTGGTGAGAGTTTTTTTTAATCGCCTGTAATAACTAGCAATCGCCACTTTTCTTCACCCAATGATGATCAACATTGCTTTGATTTTTGCCCTTCGTGTGCGGGTATGTTGTTGAAGTTTCATGTGATTCAAACGAAGGCTTCCCGTGTTTTCAGGGCTGGAAGAAGGAGCGCGTGGTGGCCGAGTTCTGGGATGGCAAAATCCTCCTGGTCATGCCAGACGATCCCAAATACGCCATCAAAAAGGTCCCGAGCCCAAACTTTACGCTTCATTTCGCACAGTTGAATGTGTTGCCGTCACAAACCGGAGATTAGATGTATTTTTAATCTGTCTTATGTTGTTTGTTTGCTTTCAGGCCGAGGACGTGCGGCGTGTCGCCGACAGCGAGTTGGGCTTCCAGCAGGTGACGCTGAGCAGCCCGACTCAGGCTAAGACGTACCTGTTCATCAGCACGGAGCGAATGGTGGTGGGATGTCTGGTGGCTGAGCCCATACGACAGGTACAGACTGATCTCAGGCTCTATTCGAGGATGTTTCCCGTCACACCACAGCCATCTTTTTTTTTTAAACTACACCTCTGGAAGGTCACGTTCCTTCACATGGTGACGCTCTCATGACGAGTGCTTTATTGCAGGCGTACCGAGTCCTGGAGCAGCCGGATCGACACAAAGACATGACGAAGGACGACTTCATGGAGCGCCACCGCGCCTGGTGCTGCTCCACCGTACCGGAACAGGCCCTGTGTGGGATCAGCCGGGTCTGGGTCTTCAGCCTGGCCAGACGGCGAGGCATCGCCACGCGCATGCTGGACACCGTCAGGTGTGACGTCACACAACGTAGAGCAGTTCCAGGCTGAGTGCCTCCCTTAGGTTTGGTGTAATTAAACCAGACTGTGTCTGCTTAACATTAATTGTCTCTCTTTTTTTTCCCAATAATAGAAACTCCTTCATGTACGGCAGTCATCTCACCAAGGAGGAAATCGCCTTCTCCGACCCGACTCCTGACGGGAAACAGTTTGCCACAAAGTACTGCGACACCCCAGCCTTCCTCGTCTACAACTTCGTCTCTTAAAGAGATCCGGTTTAAAAGGAGTTAAACTTGAGTTCCAACATGTTGACGGTCCAGCAATCGTGTTAAAATTGTCTTTTCATATGCAAAAAAATCAGTTCAGGTATTTTGCATGTTGATTAGGCCGGGCTTTAGTGTTTGTAATTATTAATTAAAGGTTTAGTAAGTCCACAGGTTCAAGATTTAAAACTCTGTATTTATATTTATGGCGGTTCTGCCAATTTAGTTCCGTCTTGTGTCGAATGGCAAAGTTTTTCAGAGGTTTATATTTTTGCTTGAATCTGCGATGGCTTACGTGTTGCATTTATTTTGTTTTCTTAAAGCTTTTAGTTCAGTGACCCGGTGTTGAAAGGAAGGATTGTTCTGAATTTGCAGACTGTTGGGATACAAATACTTTCAATAAACACTGCGTTTGTTTTAAGAACACCACGAATTCCTTGTGAATGTTTCAAAGGTTGTGTGTTTTTGAGCCTTCAGAAATCAACAGTGGATGTTAAATCTCAAGCCGCCATTAAAACATCTTTAACTTTAAAAAGTGGACATGTTTAGCTTGAATCGTCTGCTTCGCACGACGATCTGATATCGGTGTAACCACAAAACATTCAGGCTACATTTTAACAAATGACTTCTGGTCGGTGGGAAAAAAAGAGTAAAATATTAGGTTCATAAGGTGTGATTTTGACCAAACATATTAAAGTAAAAGAAATACTATTTCAGTGGTTGCCCAGTAAAGTGTAAATTGGAGGAAAATGTTTTTAAATTAGTTTATTTTCTTCACTGTAAGAAAATAGGAAGAATCTGTATTTAAAACATTAGTACAATGCTAAACTAAAAACCACTTGAAATTTGATTCAAGCAATAGAAATGCAACAATCTTCACCAAAGCTGTTCTGTAGTGACGTGTTGTTTCAGAGAAAATAAGACTGATCCTTATTGAACATTTCTCATTAGTGTCTTTTTTTATCCACGACGCAGAGGCCCCAGTTGAGTTTTTTAAGACAGTTAATGTTTTATTTACCGTAGGCATTAATTCCACATGCAACTCTGCAAAGTTCCCCAAGCAGTAGAGTCACTTTTAATAAGAAGCAATGGCATCAAACAGCGTAACGTACAGTGGAGCGACATGAAAATATAAACAACGCAGGATTACAGTCAGTTCCTTTGTCGTGCAGGTATAATAACGAAGCAGTTTGTACAAGTTGGAGCGAAGCAGTTAATCAGAATAGTTTACCAACAGCTGAACTGAAGTAAGTGGGTGTGACTGCAGAAGTTAGTCGATGACGATGACCTCTCGGGGAAGCGAGGTGTTGAGTTCTAGAGCCTCGACGATTTGCGCGGCTGACGGCCTCTTCCTGGGGTCCTCCTCCGAGCACAGATAGAAGAGCTCCACCATCCTCCGGTACGAGCCGCCCAGAGCCTCGGCGTCCAGAGCCGGCCGCGTCCCCAGCCGTTCGTAGTAGCTGTCCTCGTCGAAGCTCTCCTCCGAGGAGTCACCTGACGGGGAAAACGCCGTGTTACCATAGCAACGCAATACGACTGCTAAAAGTATCATTAGAAGCTGGGAAGAAGAGCTGCGTGAACCATACCGTCTCCCCCCTCCTCCTCCTCATCATCATCATCCTCAAGCATGTCCAGGTGAGGCATGGCCAGTGTCATCATCTCCCACAGAGTCAGACCGTAGGCGAAGATGTCCGCCTTGTCCGTGATCTCGCCTCCCTCCTCCAGGGCCTCCTTGGGCTTCCACGGCTCCGTGCCGATGTAGTCCGCCTCCGGGTCAGACACTGACCACATCAGGCTTCAAGTCAAGCTCGGTTGGGATTTTACAATTTAATTAAAGCAGAAAATAAAATCCGATTTGTCCCGTGTCTTGTACGTTAAGTTTACGTATGTGTGTAAAAACAGGACGTTTAACGTGACGCGACGACAACGTTTACCTCTCATGTTTTCGTCGAGCTGCAGCGACACGCCGACGTCGCAGATCTTCACGCTCTCAAAGTCGCCCTTGATCACCACGTTGCACGACTTCATGTCGCCGTGCAGCAGCTTCTTCTCATTGTGGAGATACTGTGGGAACAAATGAACGACGTGTGTTGATGCCCCCGTGTAAAACAGTCCTTATTTCACAGATTATGTAGAGGAGGGGAAAAAAAAACCCTCCACTAAAGGTTAGGAGTACCATTCCCCATTCTAAGATACATTTTTAAAAATTGACTAATGAAATTGTATTAATCTCCCGTGTTTGATGGCAAAATGAGCTTAAAAACAGAACTCCAAACACTTCTAATAGACAAATAATTCATAAAAGCTTATTTGTTTTAGATCATTCGTCTAAATAATAGAAAGTTTATAAACAAATCAAATGAATTTGACTAAAACATTAGGGCATGAATCCAAATGAAATAAGTCATTGTTTTAAGCACCCGATTCTGGATCAGAGTTTATGTTAATACAAGCTGCGTGATCTGGACGTCCCACTGAAGTTGAAAAAGAGTAAACCGAGTACAGGACTCACCTGCAGGCCACGAGCCACATGCAGAGCCACTTTCTCTATGTTGGCAGCAGGAAATGCTTTCAGGCCCTCCTCCCTCCGCTTCTCGACCAGGTCGTTGAGCGACTGCTCCCCTCCATACTCCATGGCCAGACACTTGGAGCCGTCTTTGGCCTCAGCAAATGCACGGAAGCCTTGACGATGAGAGAACGTAAACGTCACGAAATCTGCTCTAATCTCGACAACATTGTGGGTGAAAAACTGAGCTCGTATATGATGGACACCAGCAAACTAGTACAAGTTTGTTTTTCCAACCATTTGCTTTTCTCTTAAATTCAAGTCGTGCATATGAAGCACAGGAGTTCTAAAATGACATTTTGTATATTCTAATAAAGGTTCCCCCATGATTTTAAATGTGACACTTGCATCAGGCTGATCTCTGCAAGAGTAAACTCGATTTTTAGTTTCTATAACTCATGCTCCTCATATACGTCTCACCATCTTTGTCCATTTCAAAGAGTCCAGGTGTATATAAACAAATATAAATGTTTGTGTGGTATTAGGTCCAGAGTTAAAAGAGTGGGTGACACCCAGCTGGAGGGTTAACTTTTGTCATATCGTCCCTCTGATGGTTGAGTTTTTCCTTTAGTGAATAATCACAGCGTCCATTATTTCAAAACATTCCACACTGTGTTGAGTCTCACCAACAATGTTTGGGTGATCGATCCCCTTCAGGATTTCAGCTTCTTCATTGATCCGCTGCTGGTAAACCGCAGTCTGTTTGGGATTACAGAGACGATGGATCTTCTTCACAGCCCAGGGTGACGCATGCGGCTTCCCCGGTCTGGGATGAAAACACAGATTTTCAGAGTTGTACCCTTGTTTCAAGGGTGAATTAGTGTAAAAAAAACAAAACAAAAAAAAAACCTCACTGATCTTTTGAAGAACAAATAAATGTCTCCATGCGATCTGCAGATTAACAGTGCCTTGTCTTTTGACTCTGCATAGAAATAATAATAAAAAAAAATAGCACAACGAACCGGTTCATCAGGTAGACGTTGACCCCAGTCCCACAACCCAGCTTCTTCATGAAAGGTGAGGCAGGGATGGTGATCGGAGTCCCTCCGCTGCTCAAGAGGCTCCTCTTCACGTGGGCTTTCGGGGTTCTGAACACATCTCCATCCATAGGTGAAGCCATCCTGTCAAAATACTTTATACGTTTCAAAAAAACAAATGATCACATCTACAGTGAATAAATGACCAAAATAGCAGATCACAATCACTGGCTCTCCTGCTTATTTTACAGTAGATGTATCCGACAGAGAGACAAAATGACACGAAGGTAATTTAATACAAACAAAATACAACATGTAACAAAAAACAGCAACATAAAGTAACAAGATGAGACAAACTCTTGTTCAAACACATGTTGTGTATCTATCTATATATCTTAGTATACGTCAAAACGTCTGTGTCATAATGTCAAAATATTACAATGCAGAATAGAAATGTTTGTAAAGGTAAAGGAAGAAATAAAACAGGAATATAATACAGCAGTACCAACACCGGGAGAACACGACGTCTACAAAATGTGCAATTATGAAGCACAAGCAGCCTCGCAAACACAAATTATTAACATCAGAAGCGTAGTCAGGTTACAGTTGGCCACAAACGACGGTGTTATTTGGAATATTTTATTGTTCGCTCTTGTTTCAGTCGTAAAAGAAAGAGACGAAATGAACGCAGCCGTGGATCACGATACGTTTGGAAGGCAGCCGACGTTAAAGATACATTAAGGTAATTATAAGTTTGTTTATAGTAGCGTATGTGTTATTTATCCGTATGAACCCATAAGTTTTACCTGCTTTCTTCCGCAGAAACGAACTGACACCGTCAAAATGCGCCAAATGTTCAAACAACGACTGGTACGGAGGCCGGGGAAGGACAAACTTCACCGGAGGCGATTTAACAAACGCTGTGCGACAGCTAAATAACTATTCACAAAATAAAGCTCTAATTTAACGTCTGTTTTTCAGTGCTGGATTTTTAATTTCTTACTAAGCTCAGTCGATGAAGGATGCTCCGTCAAAAAGATGATCTAAAAATATATATATATTTTAAGAAATGTACCAGAGTGCCTGAGCCCCGTCTGCAACTATTGCTATGTGATATATGAAACAAACGAAAAAACAAAAAAACTGATATTTTAAAACGGGAAGAAATGCAGACATTAAAAGGTTTAAGTGACCTCACCAGTTAAACTTATTAGTTGTTGTTTTTTTTGTTTTTTTAAGTAATGTTGTAATACATTGTTTTGCCAGCTGGGGGCAGGCTGTATCAGAGGCAGGTGTGTTGATTTCTTGGCAGCTTTTTTGACTCTATCTGCAGAAAGATATGTTAAACCCTTGGTTTTAAAACATCTTCACTTTCTCATGGGTGGGCACATTGAGAAATAACGGCACATTATGAACAGATTTGTGTCATTTACATGTCGCGCCTGCTGCCTCTCAAACTTCAGGCATTTGTCTGAATGAATTGCCTTGACGGTAAAGTTGACCCCGACCTTGGCTCTCATGATCCCATGTTTGTTTCATCTCCTTTATACACGGATGGTGCTCTTGCTGCTCAGTCTCCTCATTGTTTGGACGGATAACTGTTTCATTATGAGGAAGAGGAGCAGGAATGTGGTCTGATGAGAAATGTACATGGATATGGAGACTGGGACTTCCCTTCTCTCTCGGAGTTCTTAATTTCCCAGAAGGGGAATGGGGTGCATTTTATAGAAGAAGGATGAGTTGGACTCTGGTTAGACCACAGGGAACAGTTTTACTATCAATAAATGCAGATCAGTTACATGATCAACAATAGAAAGGTCAAAGAGAAATGGTGCAAATAACAAGTACCATCTATGTGGTTTGGAGGAGGTTTAAAAAAAAAACAAGTTTTACTTTTGTCCTTTTCTCTATCTGATTACAGGTTATTGCTTGACTATACATTGCACGGAGATAAACTAAATGTACTGAAATGTTTTCTTCGTGAATCTGCTGTAGGTTTAGCTTCCAAAACATTTGTGTTAAGGGAGTTTTCTACAAGAAAGAAGATCCAATTATATTTCAAATAAGTGGATATTGCATTAGCCATTGAATGGTGTTTGGTACGTTTGCCTCATGTGGTTGAGTGTGTGTGTGTGTGTGTGTGTGTGTGTGTGTGTGTGTGTGTGTGTGTGTGTGTGTGTGTGTGTGTGTGTGTGTGTGTGTGTGTGTGTGTGTGTGTGTGTGTGTGTGTGCATTTTCCCCACTAATATTGCACTGTGAAAGCAATAAATCAAGGTTCAATCCACTTGAGAAAAAAATTGGATCAGAAAAGCTTCTTACAGCCACATTTTCTGAGGTTGTGATGTATCAGTAGTGGTACTGATACATAGTTCGGGGTTATCCAGGGTTTAAGAGTTGAACTTCACATCAATATGTCTCTTTTTTACATCTGGAATCACATAGTCCATGAAAGAAATGTTGCTGTAAGACAAAGACATTCACCTGGAATTGACCTCTTTTCATTTAGAAAACTGTAAAACACTCCTACTGTTCAGCCTGTAATTCATGACAAAAAGCCCTAGTGCAGCTCAAGATCTAATACATAAATTTATGAGGAAGAGTAGACTTGATCTTCCTTTCTGGTGGGCTATTGATGCTCTGAGTGGCTTTCAGCTCATTGTTTTGGTTTTCCTAACTATCGTCAAACTTATTCAAACTCCAAGCTTATCTCAGAGACCAAATGTTCTGCTATAAGGCAGATTAGAGGTCATTGTTTTTGTCCGTAAACACCTCGGGAACAACATTTTTGGATCTCAAAAGTCCGCACTGAACATAACTTGCTGCAGCGAGATCATGTAAAGTTAAGAATAGGATATAATATTCCTCTATTAACACAGAAAGCTCTTCAAAGCCAAGCTCCATCATGTCTCACGGAGCTGTTAGCGCCATTCAGGACAGTTTGTTCCCTGCTTATTGGAGGTTTCTGTAGTTTCTAAAAGTGAAATCGGTTGTTCAATTGTTGAACAAGCTCCAATTTCATTTCAGGAAATGATCCTTGCCTTTACTTGTATGATGAGGTGTTCATTATTATTGGATCAGGTTTATACTTCGTACTCTGTTTTCTCAGTAAAGCTGCTGAATTACAGATTTCTAGGAAATCTCCTCGAAATGTCGAGTGTTTTCTCTCAGGTTCACTTTTCATACATGCACTGTACATCCGATGCTCTCTCCTACCTCTCTAGACACATCTGCCAGTGAAATCTTCCATGTATTTATGAATATTTGCTCGTTATTGCTAACTTTTGGGTTATTTTCTCACTGGATCCATCTTACAAGCACAAATAGTTAATTTTCAATTAATTGTAGTATATTTTTACTCTTTGCTGAACAATCTTTACATTTAGATCAAGTCAAAGTAATCATATGAAAAGTATTCTCAAACAAGAATCACACGGGATTCATAGAAAAGATCTGAAGAACCTGGAACCTGTAACTTGCAGCCCCATTCTACTTTGATCTCTCAAATAAAAAGTAATGGACTCTCATCGTCGCAGGTAAGTGAAACCACACTGACAACTGACGCCGGCTTCACCGTCCTCTGTCAGACCACCGGCCATCAGGTGATTATTCAGTCAAACGCCACACCGCTCGCTTCACATGTGGAAACGTTCACGTGTGCGATTACTGTCCGGGGATTGTCCGTCAAAACGCACACGTCTCCATGTGTTTCAGCTCCGCACACGTCCGGGTCAACTTCCTCCCTCTCTCTTCACCTGTTCACATCACAAAGGCGTCTGTTTCTAATACACCTGCAATGATAGCAGGAAAAACAAAAGTCACCCGTTTAAACAAATCTACCATTTTTATTATTTCAGCAGTGCATATGCATCATTTTAGTGGTACAAATCTAAAAAAAAAAATAAAGTAAAAAGCTCTGTATTGTTCTGTGTTTTTTTATTTGTGTTTGGTTTATTTCTGTATGCACCGAGTTAACGCCGCAGCTCTTGTTATGACCAGCACTATGCAAGAATAATAATAGAAAAACAAAACATAAACATGGATACACAGATGTGATAGGAGCCTTCGTCTCAAAGGAGCAAATATTGTTCAAACAATACATTAAAAACCCAAACACATTAAAGAAAATAAAAACGGTCATGGAAAGTCAGCACAGAAAAGCCAGTACATCTAAGTGACCAAGTGCACTTCTTCTGCAATGTGCTCTCACTTTCAAAGATTCTTTTCTTCTCTCTCTACATTTTAAAAGACCAAGTATTCAAGGCATTTGATCCCAGGAGGCCGAAGCTCACACGTGAGGTGAGAGGAGCCTCCAGCCAATCAGGAAATCACGTCACAACTGTTTCATCAGAAAAGCTGCAACTCAGAAGGAACAATCGGTGGAAAACACATGAACATGAAAGACTGAAGGTGACGCTGGTGATGGATGAGCCAGTGTTCATCAAAACAAACAAACAAATGTTGGCAGTCTGCCAGATAGCTCGCTGTTTTAATACAGGGTGGCTTAATGATTAACTGGTAAATGACAAAGTTCACACTTATGAATTGGAAAATAAAAATACAAACGTGTAAAAGTAAATTGCATCAATAATG
This sequence comes from Blennius ocellaris, assembly GCF_963422515.1. Taxonomy (NCBI): domain Eukaryota; kingdom Metazoa; phylum Chordata; class Actinopteri; order Blenniiformes; family Blenniidae; genus Blennius; species Blennius ocellaris. The sequence continues at coordinate 13,451,759 of NC_137667.1, forward strand.
ACATGAAAAAAAAAAGACTTAATCTTAGTTGTCTGAGCCGAAGACATATTTTTTGTTATTTATCAGCAGATTTCCGAGTGGTAGGCATGTTTACTGTTTGTTGTGGCCATTTATCAGCTGCAGCGACACAGAAACACTTTCCTCAAAGAAAACTTATTACATTCCACATTTCAATACAGTTTTTTAATCCCGAGCAACACAACACATTATTTTCCCACGACTGTTTGCCAGTGCGAAGCAATTTTCCACACAACGCGATTTGCTTTTCAAAGGAGATGACACATTCGCAGAACACAGACATACAGATGGGGTTTGTTGTGTTTTCTTTGGCTGTTGTTTTATAACGCAAGTGTGAACACTGTGGCCTGAGAGCTGAATGTGACGTCTGTGCAAGATAAACAAACTATCTGACTGAACCCGAGGCCACGTCAGTCAAGAATGTGTGTGTTTGTGTGTGTATATTTATCTAAAGCAGTGAGCTGCTGTCATTATGATTGCTAATTGACAATAGAAGGCAACATTTGGGAGAATTATCACTAAACTAAACTGTTTTAATGACTGCTGTAAAGTGATTTAGTCACTGCCAGCTGGTGTATTTTACTTTTTTTTTTTTTTATTTATTTTTTAAATCTCTTCCTGTGCAGAATGAGGCACTTCTACATGTCCTGCAGCCTGGATATAAAAGGAATTGAATAAATCTGCTGCATTTCAATATTGAATTTTAGAAGATTCATGCATTTGTTTTTAAAAACAAAGCTTTACAGCTTTTCCTGTATATGATTATAAAATGTGCATTTGACAAGCATCATCAGACATGGACAAAAGTATATTGCTATTATTAATTCATGGGTGATTATGTTTAGTGTACAAAGTTTAAAAATTATATATAAAAATAAGTCTGTATCAGTGCATAAAAGTATTTTATTTCTTATTAACCAACAGTTAAAAAAAAACCGTAAGGATGTCTTTGCAAGGAAATCTGATAAAGTCTTCATATTATTATGAGTTGATTAAAGTGGCAATCTGTCAGAACACTGATGTGTCTGATCATGTGTAACGTTCAGCTTACCGGCATAAACTGTTTAAATTATTCAGAGAAATGTGAGAAATACTTCTTAAAATACCCAACTGGAAATGAAAGAAACAACACTAACTGCCTCTTGATATCCAAAAAGGTGTCATTGACTTATTGCAGGAAAAATGTTCAAATAAAACATGTGACCCAGTAAACCTTCCCCCGCTAATGTCACGAATTAGGTTTCTCACCTCATATTTCCCTTCCACAAAACTCTCCATTTCCTTTATTTTGTTATCCTCTGTGGTCGAGTTGTGGTTTAAAACAAGCCCCGACAAAAACCAAGGCACTTTACCAGGAAGAAAAAGTCACTTTTGGCTGAACCGACATGAAGTTCATCTCCAAAACAAGTTTATTTTTTATTTTTTCACCATTTTGTTTCAACATGGAAATTAGTTCTTCGAAGCTAATCTCATTTTGATTCATTTTTAACAATAACAGAAATTTAACTCGACAAAAGACATCTTACAGATTATATCAGGAAATAGAAAATTTCTTGAGCCATTAAAAAAGTGCACTAAAAATGTTTCATATACAAAACATGGCTGCATGTTTCAGTCCAACTTGCGCAGTTCTTCTGCAAGATTTATTTGAAGGAACAGTTTTGAAAAAAAAAAAAAAAAATTAATAACAGCTATAGGGATAAAAAAAAAAGTCCCTCGGAGAGCTATATTATAAAAAAACATTTACGAAAAGTCTTTCATGGTGGGTGTTGCACTGGGATTAATTCTGAAACAATCCAGTTTTTGACACTAAATACTAACTTGTCACTGTAAATCAGGGTACAGGACAATCATCCATACAGCCATCTGTTTACACTCATCTGCTCTTTTTCATCATCTCTTCATCTGTCAGCTGGAGAGCCACTCACATCTTTGCATTTAAGTCTTCTTTTTCTTTTTTTTTTTTACAAATCTAAGCCCTGCAATGCTTTTCCTGCCGGCGGGGAAGGGCTCCAGCCTGCTGTGATCTCAGGTCGGAAGAAAGCGTCCTGTATCCAGTACTTTGTACACATTTAGGAGGTTGTGAAACAAATGCAGCAGAACAATAGCACTTTCAAAAATACAAAGCTTAAATTTGAGTTTTTTCATCATATAACATAATGTAAAGTAGTGAAGGAACATCAGCATTTCGGTATTTGGCTTCCAAAAGCATTTTTTCCCCTTCTTAAGTAAAGGGTTCCTGAAGGGTTTTAAAGGAACCCTGCAGGGATATTGTTCCAGATATCTTGACAAATAGACCACAAGTCTTCTGTGGACATCAGCTTGATGAAATCGCGCTGTCCGGAGGACACAGAGTGATTTCATCATTGAGATAGATCCTCTGAGGGGCCCCGCTATCACTTCCAGGACCTTCTTCACACTGAAGGCACTTCTTGATGACATTGGCTGTATCTTTGAGGTTTGTTGATAAGAACATTTGAACATTATCAGACGCCTTCCTGAGGGTAACATGATGGATGTGTGGCCTTTTAGCCCACAAGAAAAACTATCCGAGGAAACTATATCACAGTTTAACTGATGAATATTGTTTCTTCTTGTTTTTCCAACATCTCTATTCTACAACTTGTCACAGAACAAGGAATTTAGAGCCGAGTCATCAATTTGCTGATTGGACCTGCCGCTTGTTTTATCTAGAACTGAGGCTGAGGACAGAAAAACAAAATTATATCAATGATACCTCAGGGAGTTCTGATAATGGCATAAATGAAGTGTTTTGTAAATGTTTTTTTTTTAGAATAACATTATTGAGCTTGGCAGCAGCACAACCGATTTCACATTTCACAAGAAGAAGAAAAAAGTTTTCTCCAAACAAAACTAAAAATCCAAAAAGCTTTCAGTTGATCCAAATGGTAAAAAGCCAGTTGTCACCTAAAGGCAAAATATGGCATCGTTTGAACTTTTTGACTTCAATGTGCTTTAATATTTTACATTACTTAACTTTTGTCGTTTCTCAAAATCACGCTTCTGCAGTGCATTCTGGCCTGGTTGTGTACGAGTTGAATTAATCACATGTTACTTTACTCCTTTACTTTGCCAAAAGCCATTTGATTTAAAATGGTAGCCTCTTGATTGTTTTCTCCACTATTGAGTAACTCTGATATCATTTCAGCCATCAGTTGTCACTGGGCCAGAACTCACAATGGTGCCTTGTGTGGTAAAACATAGCAATTCAAAAACATTGGATATGTCTGTCACAATGTATTTTAGACATACTAAAAATAAGTCCAAACAGCCAAAGTTGTTTTAACATCAGGAAGACATTGACAATGTTGCACTTCAGAGGATTAAAGGTTTAACTTAAATTGGAAGTCAGAGCCTTTTGCTCAGCTCGCATTTTAAAAAATCCCCCAAAACATCTAGATATATATGATGGTTGCATCCTTCCTCTTGAAAGGGTCAAATAATAAAGAGGACTGGCTTCCCAAAAGTGTTTGGCAACATTTCTGATGTGTAGAGTTTTAAAAGTAAGAATTCGTTTTAGAACCATGTAGATCTGAGAGAAACGGTGGTTCAGTGTCATGCTGGAAGACACAGCTTGGAAAAGCTTGGACAACCTGCTGGTCCCTGATTTTAATCGGTCTATGAATGACGTGGGTCAGTTTTAAATGTATTAGCAGGACAGGAAGACTGAGGCAAACACAAATGGAAAAAAAAAATGCTGCATCTAATTTGTGAAAAAGGTTTGCAAATGTTTTGTCAAACATACTGAACTGGGTCATCACATCCAAAAACGTAATTCTTCAATCTCGGAAATAAATTGATTATTAAAAAAAAAATCAATCAACATAGTTTTGTGACCTTGTTTTAACATGCAAATTCCCAGAAAATGACGTGCTTGGAAATGTGGTGTTATATATGATAAGGCAACAACGTATGTTTAGCAAAAGCCGTTCGTACATAATACTATGAAGAGCAGCTGCCTGTGAATGGAAAATCAGTTCGTCAGCTCCTTTAAATGCTTTTTGAGCTCACTTCAAAACGGAAACGATGCTCTGGGTTTATAAGGCTGTGGAATTAGCAATCCCTCCCAGACACAAGGTCCAAAGTGGGACTCAAACGTCACCTCAGTTCTCTTAAGGTTGACCTTTGTGGAAGACAGGTGAGCTCAAGTATACAGCCTGATGGAGGGCACCATTTTGTAATAATCCTCCAGCATACAAACTCATACTGTGTAGTAATGAGGTTCTGGTTGCTCCACGATGCAGTCTTATGGCTGAAATAGTCACGTTTAGTCACAAACTTAAAAAAAAACAAAAAAAACAAAAACAAAAGAAAGATGCAGATTAAGTTCAGGCACAATGTGAGCGCATCTCAGATGAGGCAGCACTTTTCTGCAGGTAAATAAGCAACGTATGCCGAGCTGACAGTCCCGGTACTGACGGCAGAACGTTTACCACCTCATCGACGTTAAAGGCAGGACGTGAGCAGAGCATCGGGAGCTTCAGGCGGCGCAGGTCACGCCGGCGTCCTCCACGTGGCCACAGTTGGTTTTGCCCCAGCCGGAAAACTTGCACTGGTGGATGGTGTCCTCAGTCCCTGCACATGCAACGTCATCCATCCAGATCAGACCTGTACCTGCACACAGCGAGGGAGAAAGAAAATTAGCGTATATAAATCAGAAAACGAGCGCATTATCTTCACACATCTCTTTTCCTTTCTCTATGATTTACGAGATTTGTTTTGTTCACGCTGTGTCTGTTGCAATGAGAGTTCATGAACTCCAATCACTGAAAATATGTTCGAAGATTATGGGAGAAAACAACTGTTATCAAGTTTCCTTCATTATTATAGATGAAACTTCGAACAAAAAAACAGTTGATTTGGAAGGAATAACTTCACATCTGGGCACCAACGGAGGCTGTTCCAGCGCTGTGGTTTCTCTGTTGAGCTCAGTCATGCATCAGTCTCTTTCTTATACATGTGCACAGTGAAAAACGACGCAAGTGCAGCCAAACACAACGAAACATGTTGAAACTGTTTGGGAGTTTAACATGCAGCTGAAGTTTGGAAGCGCTGCATGCAGTTTAAAAGATCATAAGCTATGACTGAATGAACAGAATGTATAACGTCAACATTAGGATTGTTAAAAAGACGTTTTCTCAGAGGGTTTTTGATCAAACAGCTGGTGAGCAGAGCTTTTGGCAGAATTGTTTTTTTGTTTTATTTTTAATAATCAGATTCCTGTTCGTACAAAATCATAGGTGGCTTCAAACATATCAGTTAGGAAATAGTTAATGATGATTGTTGGCGACAGTACTTGGACAGATGGACAGGGACGAGGTGGAGAATTGAACCTGTAACCTTCAGACTGGGAGACGACCTCTCTACCAACAGAACCATAGCCGCCCATTAAGTGGCCACTATAACGCAATCCAGCAAAATACCAACAATTAGACATGATGTGACTAAAATGAGATCTAAAACAACTATACAACAATAGGTGGAGAGAAGAGAAAGACAAAGTGATAAAGACAAAAAAAGACACATCACAAAAATAAGCAAAAAACACAAATTGTTCTAAGTTTCACTTCATTGATACGTCACGTAGTCATAAATATATTGAAAAAGTTAATCAAATCAGAGTGTGGTGTAATTTTAAAGTTAACTGTGTGAGTTTCACTCTTGACACGTGAGAGATATAAAAGCTCTGCTTTATATATATTATCATACAGTTCGTCGATGCATTTTATCCAGCATTTGGATTAAGTGGCGTTAATCACTATGCATGGTGGATTTTATCTCCGTGAGGTAAAATAATAATGCAGACATTCCCCACAAATCACACTGTAAATGCAACTAAAATAAGAAATGAAAATCTCAGAAATAAAACGCATATAATGGGCACAGGAAATGTTAACAAAGTGGCACAAAGACATGAAATAAATATCAGCAGGAGTGAAATGACGAGAATAGATATTAATAAACCTTATATCTGTGATCTATTTTTAGCTGGAGATGTTCAGGCCGGATGTTTTGATTTGGCCCACGGTGCTTGTGTCTCAGCAGCACGGTGGTAAAACTGTTCTCTATTGACTCTGCGCTTTCAAAGACTTCCAACATGATCAATAAAAACAGACTGACTGAAATCCATCAGTTGCCTGGTGAACAAATGTTTTTTCTGGAAATCAAACTGTCTATTTATTTCGGGTTTGTGTTGGAAATACATGAAACAAGTGTTTCATGGACCCAAACAGATTCCTGAAAGATGTTTGATGAACCATGCAAAAAAAATAAAGTTGCTTCCAAAAACTCTTGCTGGGAGCATGTCCGCTAGCTCGCCTCTGCACTGTGTGCTTCATGTTGTGTTGTTGCATTAAAATTTGTTCAAAAGAAGGAAGCTTTTGTGTATTTTTTTTCCCCACAAACCTCTGTGTTGAGATAAACCACGACTCTTGGCTTCATAGAAGAGCCACAGAGTTAAATACAAGTGTCTGCTGTGTTTAAATGACTCTCTCTCACTGCAGGCTCCCGGAATAATGCTGACTTTTGTCTTTTTATTTGACACAACAAATAACCCAATATAGTTTTGAAGACTTTATGTCACCACTCGACACATAATCTAAAATAAACTGAAGTCTGTCATGGAGTCAGTTAACATCAAGGTTACTTTTCTGGGCTGTAAAATCTGCATAATACAGTCCAAACCATATTGTAATTAGATACTTAACTCTAACCCCAAATCAATATATCAAAAATGATTTAACTGGAAAGTGATTAAATAAATTGGTGTGAGTAATGGGAGAGAAAGAGCAAGTATCCAAAGGGTTAAAAAAATGGTTTGAGTTTGGTAAAACTGAGGGCAAACACAGTCTCCCATGATTATTGACTATAATGGACATGCAAAACAACGCGTTGAGATCCGAAGTGAGGCAACGAAACAACCAAAAACGGGTAAAAAGAAAAACCACGTGGAAAACAAATAGATCACCCGAGTGATGCAAAAATACACCAAGGTGGTAAACGAGAACCACACAGACCAATACTGACCACTAAGAGATGGAAATGAGCCCGAAAAGATGTGAAAAGGCCACAAACGTGAAATAAAAGAAAGAACAAAATACCATAGAGATTTAAAGTGACCACACAGACGCTAAACTACCACAAAATAAAATGAAATGAGCTGAATAGGAGACAACGTCAGATGACATAGAAAAGAAATACAACTATAAAAACAAGTGACCACAGAATGTTGCTAATGTCCAAAGAACTCAAAAACGACCACTACCAAACGGCCGCTAAACGACAGAAATTGACCACAAGTACCCACAGACATGCAAAACTTATTGCCCATAAAATGAAGAAATGGACAAATAGGTTGTGGACATATTTGTGAAATGTGATCGTAAAATTGCTTCGGAGGCCGACGTCCAGACAAAACCAACATAGTTTTATCGTCACTCCGGTCCGATTTTACAATTTAACTTAAAGATGAAGAAAAACTGGCTGCGGCACTCTTGACATCTTGAAACAGCAACACGCTTGCACACGCGGCGGCGGCGCTCTGGACAAGAATAAGATATACACGGGGGAATGTGCACATGTGCCTGCAGCGATCGTAACCTCCAGTGTTGTTGCACATGATATGCTCTGCTGCGGAGGGTTGGGTTCTGATGGACGTGGTCCTTTAAAACCGGCTATTCTGGATCACGAGCACACTTTTACGGCCCCGTTTGCAGGGCCGTGTAACATCCTCGCTCCAACTTTATGACACCTCTCACAAATAAATCTTAAGTCACCGTGTGAGACTTCAGGGGGAAAACCTGAGTGTCCTTCACTTACAGAGAGATTTATAGGACTGCTGCTGTCCTCGGATAATCAATCAAACTCTATTAAAGACCAATTTTTAGCCGCAAGTGAAATATTTGGCAAGTTTCCTTTACCCAACTTTAAAAAAAACCCCCAAAAAACAAGCATTTTAAGCTCCAACGTGCCGTTAATGTTACATATTCAAATCGCGACAATGCGTAACATTCATGATTTGCAATACACAAAATGTTGGAAGGTGTCATATGGTGTTGGATGAAGTGATTATGTTGCAGTACAGACTAGATAACTTCGTCGACCATCGAAGGCACGGCTCCAGGACAAGACAAGTGAGCGGCTGAAAGCACAAGCTGGATGGACGACATGAGTATGTGAAACAATATGGAAGTAAAACAAACAAAAAAAATAAATAAACATCAACTGGTTGGTAATGACTCAGACGATGTCCAGGATTCAAACACCAGTGACAGAGGGTCTCAGGTTTTGTCAGTATTCTATTAACGCCCTCATCTGTTCATGTTGCCATGGTGATGCTCTGTCATAATGGCGTCGTATGAGAATGGGAGAGACATTTTCTGTTGGGCGCACAATCAATTCAGTGCTTATTTCACTGCACCTTCATGATACTTTCGTGGCGCGTTATTACACCATGTTGGCATGGTTCCATTGCACATTTTGGACATTTAACGTAAAATGGAAATGGACTATATTTCAATGTGAAACGCATTTTTTATAAAATGGAGCAACAGGACTTAACAGAGTGCATCTATATATCATGACCCTAGCAGGAATGATCAGCACCTAAAAGGGAATTTATCCCATTCAGAGAATTTCTGAGCAATAAATTGCACATTTTGTATGCCTCTGGTCAGTTGTATACTATTTGCGGGGCGCAGCGGCAGCCTCCAGGTTGGAGTAGTTGGATCAAAATAGAAAGATTTGATGGCCTGGCAGGAGATTCTGGTGGGCAAAGTCAAATCCATTGCTTGTTCTCCATAACTAATCGCCATCGCTGTGTGGTCCTTTGTGCAAGACTTTTTTTTTTTATATATAAAAGGCAGATAGTACTGTCTAACCTAAATTAGGATTAAGAGGAGATTTTTTTTTGTCAACTTCAATAAAGATGTGGATGAGGGAATTGTTGCATCACTGAATCCGGTTTGTCATCAAAGTTATAATACTGAACCTCCAGCCATGCAGACACCAGTCGTCCCCGTCACATATGCAGGACGTGCTTTGTGTCTTCTTGCTTGTATTCCATATTCTCACAGACTCCGGACGTCCCACTGTTTTTCCAATGACTTTACAATAATCCTGCTTCATTCTTTGTGAAGCAAGACGTTTCATGGGTTGTCCAGAAACTGCTGCAGGGAACATTAATAGAAAAAAAACTACATCCATCTGGTTACTTAGCAACAGTTTATCCTCAAATAGACTTTTTCATTTTTTTTTTTTAACTGTGAACAGATTTATGACAGAAGATCCAGTAACCTTTGTTTCATTGAGTTCAAATCAAGTTCTGACTTTCTATGTTTAGCCACAGACTCAAGCTGCAGCATAATGCTCAGAGTTGAAAAGTTTGGTCAAACCAAACCAGACCAGTTTTAACAAAACTTGGACTTATTGCAAACTTCAGTATTCTGTTTTATCAAATTCTCTCAATATCTTTTGAGGAAACTGTTTTTCTCCAAGAGCGCTTGACTGAACAGAAGTTGTAAATATTCACATTTGATCACATTATATGAAGGTAACACGGACGACGTAACCACAGCACTAAAAATATGCAGCCGTTGGACTATATGCAAATGTATCAGTGACCTGCATGTTGACCAACAGACAATCATACAGTCTGACAAACATTTAAACTGCAACTCTCTAAGATATAAATTATATGTTTGGTTTTAGATCAGCCTTGTTTTATGGAATGAAGTTTGTGAATGAATGAATTGTTCTGCAACAGTATGTTCTTGGTTTGAGTGTGAGAAGACTTTATAAACTGAAGAAAACAAATCAAAAACTACAGGACTCATCTGAAAAAAACCCCAATAAGAAGTAGATTCCAGATTGTTTAACATTTAATCTAGCCGTGATGTTAGTCACTGCCATCGTCTCCAGGTCGTCCTCTGGGACAAAAGCGTGATTCCCCCAACTTTCCAGACCCGCTGGTTACAGCCCTGCCTGGACGGGGGCTCTGGGTGATGCAAGCTGGAGTAGTGAATGAAATAAAGTGGACAGAGGGCAAGAAAAAGAGTGTGACTGATATAACCTCTGAGACTCCATCTTGACGACATCTGGCTCAAACGATTTTTCCCTATAAAATTAAGATATTAATCTCCGAGGCATTGCAAAGCTCTGCTCAAATGGTACCACACCGCCGCTACAAGAGAGCAGAGTTTGTAAAAACCTGAACCACTTCCATCAATAAAATCTGACCGGGAGATTGTGATGCGAGTGAATTGAGATGTTCTTTCTCACAGGAAAAAATTCGACCATGACGACATTCATTTCTTTATGTTTGCAACAAGTGTGCTTTTCCTTCACAGTTGGATGTATTAGTCATTTCCACTGTGTGTTTCATGAATTAACTGACATAGATTGAAAACAGATAAACGGATCAGTTATGATCATTAACAGGGGAAGTGGACGGACACTGATAATCTCTTTGTCATGCCGTCACTCTTACAACCCATCAAATTGACAACAATGGAGAGTTTATCAGCTCTGCTCTACATTCTGGAAAGAGTCTCGTTTCAGTTTTCTTTACATGTTCAAATCCAGTTTAAATCTCAAACGTCAGTGAGCACAACCTCGCAGCCTGATCCCACACTGGGAACCACTGAATTTCACATACCGGTTAAAGCATCGCTTCCATACACTCAAATATTCCATACCTTGTCCAAAACGTCCAGTCTTGTGAACGTCAAGAGCCCCTTGGTATCCCAGCATCCGACAAACGACATCCCCATCCTTTTTATCCCAGACGTCGTCGCACACCGTCCCCCAGCGATTCTCGTGGAAAACCTCCACCCGGCCTTCATGACGGCCCGATCCGTTGACCAGCCGCACCAGCGTCTCCTCCACTGCAACACACACGGGAAAACAACCACACTTTAACACAATGATCTGTGTACGCTGTTAATAAATACATTGGCATAAACATGTTGTTTGTTTCAACTCTCTAAAACAAATCATTTTTCATGAATCCAGTCTTGGCAACAGTACGACATTAAAGATGCTCTGGCCTCCCCACTGTGCACATAATTTTTTTGACAGTGTTTATGAGAGAAGCTCAGGGAATTTAATGAATCTGAAAACAATCTGAAAATCTCTCGAAAGGATTGAATTTTTCTCTCAACCAGTGGAATCCTTGGTTGACTGAACATGAACATTAAATAAAATCACCGTAAGGACCTCAGATAAAACCCTCCTCATAGAATTACAGGTCTGAAATTGGGTTTCTCAGTGTCTGCAGATCTTAACAACCTGGCAATAATCTCATGCTCGGACGGTTTGCAGGTTTTCAAAATCCATAACTTGTTTCTCTGGAATTTTACTGTGCGTCTGTGAGCATTTTACCCCAAAACTTTAGTGGAAATCAAGCAACAGCTGTAAATGAAATTCAGAAGAGGAAAGGAGAAATGCAGATTAGAAATAACAGCATTTTAATGAGGTGAGGCTCTGCCCACAGGTTGAAGTGTCCCGGGGCAAGAGGCTGAACCCCGAGTTTATCCCAGTGATGTGCGAGCACGTTGCACGATGGTCGTCAGTGAATGATTGTAGACGTCGATGGCTGAATGTGAATGACCAGTGGGAGTTCAACCAGTAAGATTGTGATATAACCAAAGAACATTTACAACATGCAATGGAGGGAGGTTGGTCAAGTACATGAATGTCTTTCCATGGTTGCATGGTTTTCCTGTGCATGGGTGACTTTTCTACGGGAACTCTGGTTTTCTCTCACGGCTCTAATATCAAACATTTGAGGGTAATTCGGTGAGTCGAATTTGCTCTGTGATGAACTGTCGTCTTGTTTGGTGTGTAAGGCAGACCTGGAATCAGCTTGTGTCCCTTGTGGCCATAAGTCTGCTAAACTGGTGGAGAAGATGTGGAGGAATTGAAATGGATGCAAAATGAAAGGTTCTTGCTGGTTGCCATCATTTTAAAGACAGCTGACCAATGCATCAGTGGATGATCTTGTTGACCAAACTTACAAGAAATAAACACAACCAAACTCCAAACAAATGCAAGTATGTACAAGTACAGGCTGCTGTAGGTCTCTGAGGGAAAATTGGAGTTGCATTTTTGTCCCTCATTTACAAAAACTACAGATCAGTTAACTAAAAATAAAAGCTAAACCTAGAATTACCAGTTCACTTCTGACCAACCGTAAGTGTGCAAATTAGATGCACCACAAAAAGAAGGACGTTCATTGTGAATACTGTGTGGGATGACCCACTTTGGTAGATAAGGGAGGTAACAACAACAACAACCTACTTTTAAGTAACTTCCCAGCGGTATAATCACAAAGCTGTGTGTGTATGTTTATTCGCAGCCACTTCACGAATCAGAATTTGATCTCGTATTGCTGAAAGCATGCGGCAGCTGTAACTCGTATAATCTACTTGATGTATCGCTTCTCAGTGGGCAGCAGGGAAATGAGGAGATAAATACACACATGCACTGCACGCTCAGTATTACACATTTCTATAGCGCTCATCATTGTTAGGACTGTTGACAAAGTGCTGGAGAGTAAAGTCAGTCACATTATCTCAACAGGATATTAGTCTCATCAGACCATCATAAATCTGAACTGTGTAGTATTTAACTCTCATTACACGGTCAACTGCTTTGCACCCATTGGCCCATCGTCATTTAATATCGACCATAACATTACACATTATCTACTGCTCATATTTGTATACCATCCCTTGAGTATTGACCAGTAAATTAAATCCAGAAACGAGATACAAGATCAACCTTTCAGCTGAAATAAAGGACAGTCAGGACTGATCCAGCAACACGTGCTTAGTCATGAACAAGAGATGAGTAATTGAATATTCAATTACCTCAAACAGATGTTGAAACATTTTTTTTGTTCGCTCGTTAAATTCAAAACAGCCACTCCAAAGTTTTTCCTACAGTTACTACGCAGTTAGGTTTAAAACTGCAACACCCTACAAATTGGCGTGATGCATCAGAGTGATGAATAGATTTTATGATCCAGCAGTACTTCTGTAAAGAGCTGTTTACCTTCCAAATGTCCTCGAATGTGCTCCTACAACAGCATTAAAAAAGATTTTCCCAGAATGGATGCCTGCTGAATATTAACTCCCTGTACCTGGTTTCCTTCAGCCACAGTGCGGCCTGGTGCTTCAAGCCAGCTTCTCTTTGTGAAGACGGCAAAACACCGATGAATAATCAAGTCATAGTTCAAGATGGTGACTTTGGTTGAGAAAATAGCGACAGCAGAATCGAGAAGTTCGATCCAGCAGACTTGGAGGTGGACTCCTTTTTTTTCTGTGTGTCTGAATGTTCTCCCTGTGTGTTTACGAGAGTCGTCCCCAAGCCTCCTTCGTCAGTCCAAAGTCAAAATAGTGTCAGTAAATTGTCCATTTTGTGTGTGTGTGTGTGTGTGTGTGTGTGTGTGTGTGTGTGTCTGTGTGTGTGTGTGTGTGTGTGTGTGTGTGTGTGTGTGTGTGTGTGTTAGATGGACTCTGACGTACTGCAGATCTGCCAGGGTGTACTTACAGTACAACGGTATGTTGATCTGCCATTTGTTTGTTTTTTGGGGTCATTTCTGAGTTTGCATATGTTCCCTGAACATGTGTATATTTTTGTAAGGGCACTCTGTTTTCCATCTACAGTTTTCTAAGTTGTCTGTAGCTGTAAATATGAGTGGGATTATCTGCGTCTGTTTGCCCTGCGATGAACCGTTAACCTGAGCAGGGTGCAACCTGCCTTCACACATAATTTGCTGGACCCTGAAGTGAATGAAGCGGTATAGAAGATGGATGGATGGAACTTAACGGCCGTCTTTGAGCCCAAAACTCAGATCATTTGTTCCATTTTATTGCTGCAAACTGAAACTGCACTACGAGATGTACTTGAATGCACTGGGGACAAAGATAAATGTACTTAAAATACATTTTAAAAAAAACACATTTGAGCTGCGTGTGATATTATGAAATTATTAAAGGTTCCATTTTATGTCTGGTTCTCCGAAAGTTCTCCGTTTTTTTTCTTTTTTCCACACTTAAAGGCACCTGGACATTAAACACATTTCAACAGATCAACTTTCTTACATTTGTGAAAACTGTAACTGTGTCTCAAAGTCTCTTTACACAGTTGTCCAAGTCAAACTTTAGAATGCCACTTCAGAAAAGAAAACGTGCTCAACCAGAAAAATGTCAGAGATGACCTTGCAGATTTATTTGTCACCACAGGAAATGGGGAAAAAAATTTGAAAATAATCCCAGACATACCCCCATTTGTCATAAACCAACTGGATGTTTGTGCCAACAAGAGAGACTGCACAAGAAAGCAACTAATAAATCAGATATTTATTCAATGTAAAACAGACAGAACAAACTGTAACCACAAACAGATTATTTGGCGGAGAGTGCCAAACATGTGGACCAGCTTATAAACAGCCTGGATCTGAAAGTCCGCAACCTTTTTTCACTAAATTAGCAGTTTTTCGAAATTTCTCACCACGTAAAACTTGTGCAGAGCTGCAAAGAAATAATATATAGGCAAGCTTCAAAATGGCAATACAGCTCATAGTGGTGAGCAGGTTAGTTACATGAGCTGAGAAAACTCCCACATCTCTCTCTCGCTCTCTCTCTCTCTCTCTCTCTCTCTCTCTCTCTCTCTCTATATATATATATATATATATATTTATTTATTTTTTTGTTTGTTTTTTTTGTTTTTGTTTTTTGTTTTGTTTTGTTTTGTTTTGTTTTGCTTTGTTCGTCATACAGCTAATTTACATCTTTTGTAAGTACTTGCATACAAACACAAAATGTAAAATGTACTTAAAAATACTTCATAGCAATTATGCATGCAAGCTAACTAACAAGAGTTATCTACTTAATGCAACAACCTGCAGTCAAATTGTATAATTTATATACACACACACACACACACACACACACACACACACACACACACACACACACACACACACACACACACACACACACATATATACTACATTCTTTTCATCTTTTTGTGCACAGCTGAATAAATCAGAATCATGAATCTTTCCCTCCTCCACTCAGTATTCATCAAGTCCTCATTCTTCTCTTTGAAAAGTGCCCCAGGCTCTTCACTGTGCAAATGAGAGACTCGGGGGAGAGACAGGAGGGTAAAGACTCTGGATAGAGGCAGCACATGTCGACTTAATCAGAACCATACATTCAAAGTTCATAGACGCATATTTCTGGCATGAATGCCCGGACAGCAACATGGCTGAGTAATGCTTAAACGCGTCCTTTACGGTTCCTGTACGCTTGGTTTATGTTGCCAGACTTTTTTGTGCAGATCCGGTAAACACATGAAAAATGTGAACTCTATGCTGAGACGCATCAAGTGCTCCAATCAAGGCAAAGTATTTCTGTGTGGTGAGTCAAAACTCAACATCTGACCACTGTGAGTGTTCAGCAGCAACGTTTTGAGTCAAACTGATGATTTTTCATGATTGGAAAAAACAAGAAGAATGTATTGTTTTTTTTTGTTTTTTTAATAAACTGATCAATCCATCACACTGTTGATTACATTTTTAGACGGTAAAACCACTTACTGAGATCAAGGAAACCATCATGGATTACACCACTTTAGATACAGTATATACTTGACTACTTGTTGGCATGGTAACAATTAGAGATGTGTTTAAAGTTGTTACACAGTTCCCGTTTCAATAGATTTAGTAGATTCGAATTTTGTTTCTGCAATTCACTGTTACTTTTCTTTTATCATGTAGCTTGGCCTCCATGAGTAGTAACTCTTGGTAGTAAGTGATTGGTTCCTCCTCCTCCTGCTTACTTATAGAGGTGATAAAAACCAACCAGTGAAATGTGCTAAAAGAATCATACACTTAGTGGGGTTTTTTTTTGTGATTAGTGACGTTTATATAAGAGTGGACATGGTCATCAATGATACTTTAGTAGGCTGTGGCATTTTTCATTGATACTCAATTGAAATATGCCTTCAAGCAGCTTCTTTTCCATTTGTTTTCAATTTGTTATTTGATATAACAAAATGCAATAAAGCATGATTGGCAGTCGCTCTCGATGAAGAAGTCTCCATCGATCGAGTCAGGCCAACAGAATAGAATGGAACAAACTTTTCACAGTGTGTACCACCTGAGGAAAGGTCGAGCTCTCCTAGTACAGTATAACCATTACTGACCTGAACAGGCAGTAGCAGAGGCGTCAGCTAATACTGTAGCTATGGACATATAGAGGGATCTTGCTTACCACCAGCTTGAGAATCACAGGAATAGAATAATGTGTCGTGGGACCTTGACGGCATGGATTCAACAATGTTCCAACCTGTTAAATCTCATACAAACTGAAGTTTGTTCAAAGGATCGGCCTTTGATATGTGGCGTCTCATTTCTAAGGGTTAGGGTTAGTCCCCTCCATCTTTGAACACTGGGATGAAGAAGTAGAAATGGACCATGTAAAATACAGTTTGCGGCTCGACACTGAAGTATAATATCCACATTGTTTCATCAACCGTGTTCGCACTTCTTGTGTGCTTCCCTGGTTCAGACCAAAGTAGAAAAAAAAAGCACTTTTGCAATCAGGTCTGGTTTGCTTTATGCACACTGGCAGTTCTAACATCACACCAAAAGGTGTAAACAAAACACACGCATGACATAACTTTCACAGCAATTGCGATGGAATCTTTACCAGCTATGAACTCACCGACAGCCTGTAAAATGTAGAAAGAAGTTGAAACAGCGACAGGAACTATTTAAATGCAAACACGAGGTGCTTTGAGAGTCTATCACATTCTGTTTTTATAAATCTCCAGCTCTTTGGTCCAACTGTGTTCAGTACTGAACTGAACCAACAGATTTAATTTTCATACTACAACCGACGTTTGAAGTGGACTTGCTTTGCTTTAGTTTAGTGTACAGCAGGCTCTACATGGCAGCTTTCACACTTCCATGCTAATGCAGCAATCATACCAAAGTTTGTTTTGTCCAAACAGATGCAACATGTGTGAAACCACCCAGATTTTGCGCATTTCAAATGAATAATATGATTGATCACAGGACCCATATGGTTTTGTAAATGTTTATCTTGAATTGGAGCAAAAAAGGAAAAGGTACCTTTCAAAATTACAATTGACAACATTTATGGTGGCAGAGATCTTTGTGAGTTTCATGATCTGCTACTGAATTAGATCATGAGAACTGGAGTGGATGAGAATCCACAGGGGAACGGAAAGCTTAACAGAATTCACTGAGGGCTAAGTTGTTTGGCAAAACTCGCAGTTTCACTCTCATCAGTGGCCTTGTTTGATACAACAAAATATAAACATATTGCAATGAAGCAATATCGACATAAATGAAAACTGAAAACAAATTTAGGAACAAGCAAATAAATAGGCCTTCAGAATCTGCTTTCAACTAAAACCTAACACAATAATGTAATCTGGAGTTTTAACTTGTAGTGACACACAGAGTAAAGTCAGCAATCGAAGTAAATGTTTCTATTAGTGATGATACAAAACATCATGCATCCCTAAAGCCCGGTAGCTACGACATTCAGCCAACATAAAATCGAAGCTCTGGACAGTATTGACATTGAAAGCTGTGTACCTTTTTCTGTAAAAGTGGGGAAATTACTGTGGGTTTTATGAGATATAGTGACTGTTTGTGTTCAGTGAGAAGTGGTCGAACGAGGTCCAAGTGTTGGTGAGCACCCAGGTGGTTCAAACCTTGGAGGCCAGCGAGGCTGCAACCAGAATGTGAAGAAGGCCAGATCATGGGGAGATTTCATATTACTAATGTTTATCTGGCAGGCAGGAAGAGCCTGGATCGGTCCGGACTGGATGGCCTCAGGACAAAATTTAAGTAGCTCCAGCTGTTCCTCAGAATGCAGATGTTGTTGTCCTTCATAGCCTGTTTTATTCTTCTGACTTACTTTAACTCACGATGCTTTTTTTTTTTTTTTTGTTCCACTTCTTACATTTTACTAAATATCTCTGCCTCTTAGTTTATCTGGCCCTGAACAATATAAAATCCTATACTTACTAGTTCTCATTCATTATTATTATCGAAAACCTCCCAACAATTCTGGTAAGACAAAACCATACCGTATTAAAAGACTTCAGTGTTTTCTTGACTTGGCGCACACAATTAGATTAAACTTCACAGTCGGAGAGCCGCGCTGTTTTCCAGCATCATGTAATTAGATCCAGTAAATATAAACTGTACCTAAACTAAAAAGCTTGAATTGAGAAAAAAAGGAAGGAGGAAATAAATAAATATCGTACGTTCCTGTATCCAGGATGCAGTGTTGCAGAGTTACACTAAACAGGGCTTAGATCTTGGTTTCAGATGGACTTACACATAAAAAAAATTAAATAATAACACCAGTGTTTTCTCATGAGGTCAAGTTCCAGGAAGGAAGTACATTTCTCATTAGAGTCAGTAAACCAAATTCATTTTTATTCTGCTAAGGTACAGAGGAAAAACAGCCTGTCACACATTAAACCCACTTCACTTCGACTCCCGAGATCAACTATCAAGTTGCCAGATGGTATCTCTCTTGTAATATGTCCGCTGTCAAAAGAAAATTACTTGGAAGTTTGCAGTGTGGCCTCACGATAAAAGGCAAACTGAGTGTTTCTTTACGTAGCCATGGGAAAATGTCTTCCAAGAACAATAATTGGGAAATTGTCGGACATTACCCTTTGTTAATGTTTGACATTTCCAGTCCCTTCGTCTTGAAAATCAAATCATGCAGTAAGGTCCACGAACGTCTAATAAATCGCTTTTCGCTGAGTTTATAGCCGACAGAACACGTAAAGCCTGAAATCAATCAGGTGCTTTAATACAATAGCTGAGATCATTACACCGTCCTGCCAACGAGCTTGTAACCTGCATTATTGAGTGTTATTCTGTAAGCGTTAAAGAAAGGACCATTTACTGCACCGCATTCGATTGAACGGTTACAGATAATGAGCAGATTTGGTTCAGGACTGGTTATATATCGCCTGAAAGTGTTTCGCACATGAGATTATTCTGCTAAAGAATTTCTGTGTTGGCATAATTTGGTGGACAAAACTCAAATAAGCTCAAGCTCCACCGTACAACACTGTTATATTCATGCAACACATAATTAGATTCAACACTACATACAATAAAAAGCTTGAGCTACAAATATATGAGATGTAATTCCTCTTTCTGTTACTGCAATTGAATGTTGGACATTTTTACAGCCTTTATTACAAAAAGTCAAAAACGTTGAGATCATTAACATCCATTATATGCCTGAAAACTGAATTCTGGTGGATGCAAAAATATATATCCAGTAATAAATCATTGTGGTACATTTAGTGTGTGATCATTACCAGCTGACTGACAGAATTGAGAATTACTTTTAAAGCTGAGGAACAAATAAACTGCGACATTAGTAGGTTTCAAATTACTCGACATGTATGAGTTACAGTGGTAGTGATTTCATTGACGTTGTATTGCAGTGGTATGAAAAGATGTGTGGACATTATCAGCTTTCAGAGGCGAGAAATGTAATGAAAAACTACATTCACTCAAACTGTAACAAATCCTCAGTCTTGAAACTTTTTTTTTTAAATTAAGGATACATTTTCTGTCGTCATCGAAGACAACTAACGAATTCAGGCTTTTGTTTCTTCTCCCATGAAGGTTCCAAATGACTGATACACTGGGCATCGCTTTTATATTGGTTTATGTTCCTGCAAAGGCAATCTGAGTATCATTTCTGAGTTGTGATATTCACAGCAAATACCTTGAGAGGGTTTTCAAACAGCTGGCTCTTCGCAGATGGAGGAGGTTCAAAACCTCTGCGATGCTTTTGAAACTAAACTTCTTCAAACGTAAATCTGTTCTCTGTTAAACTTCTCCTGACTGAGGTGTAACTTTTGATCCCAACTGTAGGAATGCTACATCACTGTCCTCGAGAGGAGTTACAAGTTTTAACTTTTATTACCGACATTTACCCAAAACATTCTGCATTGTGGTATTGTGAATGAGCAGAATGAAAACTCATTTTAACATAACTAGATGAGATAAAAACACTAATAACCTCATGAATATGTATGTAAAGGCATAACTGGACAGAACAGAAGAAAACGACGTCTGTGACTTTGACAACCATTAGACTGAGGACATGTTTCCAACTCATTGTTTTCAAATGTCCTTGCTTCTGCTTTTGTACTTTAACTTGAGTAAACACAGTTTTCTTCATATTGGTTTACTTCTACCAGATTATTGTGCCTTTGAATCATTTATATTCAAAATATTTAACATTTTTGAAAGTAAACATGGAAAAGACTTAACACGTATATTTTCATGTTAGTCCAGAGGCAACAGAATAAATCATCCTTTCTTTACGTCTGCGGCTCAAACACCTACAATGTCTGCATCTGGGCTGCATTTGTGTTATAATGGAGAAATGTTCATCCATGCTGTCGAGGCTTTCAAACAGAACCAAAGCATTTCATCCTGCCAGTGACTTAAGACCTTGAGCAGCAGGTCCATTCGGTGTTAACGCCCAACATGTGTGGATGACGGCTCACCGTTCTGCTTAAAAGGTTATACAGGTATGGACTGTGGCTTTGAAGTTGGCCTCAGGAGGTTTGTGACACAGAAATGTATGACGCCGAGGTGGGATATTCCTCACGGCGAACAGCATGTGGGCGACTTTGTCGCTGCCAAACATCAAACGTGCACGTCTTGAAATGACGCGAGGAAAGAAGCAACCGCTGATGGTGCAGCAATGGACAAAGAAACCAGGGTTTCATGTGGTTGTGACATCAAGACTATTTGATCTGAACCCCGTCCCATGATTCATCACAGTCCTGATTATGTAACTAAAGAAGGGCATTGGTGGTTAAAAAGAATGAAATGTGTAGTGTTTGGTATCCGTCCATCCATCTTCTACGTCGCTTTAACCTGTTCAGGGTGGCGGGCCTCTGGAGCCGATGCCAGCGCCCCTGCCCTCGCCCATAGTTTTGGATTAATATTAATGCTTTTTTCTTTTTATCTAACCCCACCATGGTGGTTTTGTACAAAGTTTCAGTTTTCCACCACACAGCACATGCTCACATATGATAACTTTCAAGTCCTTTTGATGTACGTGAAGACATGTGGCTCTTCATCATGTGTCGGAAATTGCAAGATTACACAGAAAAGGAAAGCAGATCTACGGATCCTTTAAACTTCCCTCAGCTCTTTTGGGCAGGATATCAGGTGAGCCAAAGATGTATGAAGCCCATAAAGTCATCAGCTCATAAATTTGGGTTCTTTTATTGCTGCTTTGGGGTCATATACACTGATAAATGCAGAGATACAACCGTCAAGAGGATCCAAGTGAGATTCCTTCAACTTCAAATGTTCAGATACATCAGTCCCATTGTACTTAGCTTTGAAAGCTCTTTGTGAAATCAAACTGATTTACTTCGCATTCTACTTTATTATTTGGGATTTCTTGGTGAACCAACATACGCTTGTTTGTAATCAGTTAACATTATCCACATGTGACTGGTCTTCTTTCCATTAGCTTTAATATACTGTAACAGTAAACACTACAGCAGATGTCTGAAGCACTTAAGATGGAGAGCAACCAGAGTAATCGAGAAATGCCGCTGCTAACTTCTCATAACCACGGAAAACACAATATAAAGCTACAGAATTTCTGGATTTTCTAAGGATATGCGGCATCCAAGACGAGGATTGAATTACAGTTTACTAGAGCAGAAAACAAATTCCAATTGAAAATTTTCATTTTTCAAAGAGTTTCTCAAAACAGCAAAATCAAAAAACTAAGTAGTATAATATGATAAAAAAACAAAAAACAAAACCCCAGTCTCACTGGGGTTGAAGCAACAGTTTACTGTGACATCATTCAGTGAGAAGAAACATGGTAACATCGTCTCTGCAGCAAAGCCTTTTAAACACTCAATTTTGTTCCTGATATTTAGCAGATCAGGTTCATTCTTCTTTGTGTTTAAGTAAGTTCTGTGATTTGTTGTTGTTGTGGTTGTAAAGCTTGCTTGTTCAGAAATGCAGCAACTTCTCAGGCTCTATTTTAATGCTATGAAGCACAAACTCTGAATTCCAAGTCCACTTTTGCTATTTCCAAGCTTCAAGATATGTTTTAGATGTTAAGTCGGATACTTAAAAAGTGTGCTTACACCTTGCCACACTGCAGGAAGTTTGTCCTGATACCCGTGCTACTGTTTTGTGTGGAAATTCTATCTTTTTTGAGTTCTTGGCAGATATTTGTTGTAGGCAGCAAATGAACATTGATCCTAATGGTAGATTTGTCATGAAGCAATGAAAGTGAAAGCTGGAGTTCAGGATGGACGACTGCTTCTGTGCAGCAAACAACTGAAAAAACCCAAAACGTGCACTTTATAATCTGTCGGATCCTGACTGCAGAGGTCGAGTCTTCCTGATGGGGGTCGAGAGATTAAAGCTAAAATGACTGGAAGAAAACGGAATAAAAACTGGCACAAACCTCACAAGATGTTTTTATAAACTAAGAGAACATTTAGTTTTTTCCCCTGTTTCATTACATAACCTTTGTGTATGTTTTTAATATTACAATGTCATTCCATGCTGATGTCTTTTCTTTCCCCCCAATCTAACTGGATCGTATTCAATATTTGAACAGTCAGGTTTTCCTGGATCATGCCTTCTCCCTCCTTGCCGCCAGATTGTATCACTACTTATTCAGCCTGTCTTGTCCACGAGTTGTATCCTTCATAAAAATGAAGCACAAAAGTTCTTTGCATATTAAAAACCCAATCCTGGCCCACAGACACGAGGACTTCCTTAACATAATATACAAAGTCAAACCGAAAAGCTCCCCCCCCCCCCCCCAGGACTCCCATTGCTCCCGTTGGTCACAAAATCTGACTCCCGTCTTGTTGGGACAATGAGAAATCACTGGAAGTTGATGTTTTTGGAAATGCACACAGAGATCTTGCTGAGGGTATTGAACAAGTCAGCAGGAAATAGTTCCAGAAACTGTTCCAAACATGAAACGCCAAATACAAAATCAGCTGGCGATTTAGTGAGATCCTGTGTGACTCATCTATGGTGAACCACCGAACGAGGGCCTTCGTCGAAATCAAAATGTGTCCTACATGCATTCGACCACAACTTACATAAAAGAAAACTTGCATGGGAAATACAATTGTTTTTGCTTTTAAAGCAGCGCAAGTGCCCAATGGGATAAATACAAAAGCGTCATCCAAGAACAATAAAAGCATTCTGCTATGCATTACATTGCAGAAGGCTTTAGTGTCACTGCACTAAAATTACCTTCTTTTAAATTCTGTTAAGTTTTTCTTTTAAACATCTGGGAAGTTTAGGACTTTGCAAATCGTGACATTGTATTATTATTTAAATCTAGAGAATGTTTAAACTTTTATGCAATTTTACACATGTGGAGTCATTTAATTTCTCTTCCAACATATTGATCAACATTTCAATATTGGCACCGACCTGTTTTCTCTCCGTGCTCTCCTCGGTCGCCTTTCTCCCCTTTGAATCCTCGTTCTCCTCGGGCACCTGCACACAGAGCAGTATGGAAACTTTACATTTACATTTCAAGTTCAGCAAAATAGACACCCTTCAAAAGAAGGTGATACTGAAATAATAGACCTTAATGAGGAATAATTGCCATGTTTCCCAATCTATTGGGCCTGATCAAAAAACATATATCGTATGTGAAGACTAAAATCCAACGGTGCCACCTCATGTAATCTACAGACATGTACACATTTACCACGACTCAATGAAACACAACAATGCACATATTTTTTTTCTTCATTGCTTTTCATACAATTTCTGTTTTTAAAGCAGAATGGAAAAAAAAGAAAAATGCTCTAAGCCCATTCCCAAATTATGATCTCAATAAAATACACTTTCAACCAAACGTGAGTGTATACAGTCCGCACTTATCCTAATGTATAACACAGAGACAACCACAGTATAGCAAATAGACAGAAATAAGTGAAATAACAGACAGAAACTTGAAAATAGCCAGAGCCCCCAGACTGAAGAGCAATTTGATCAACAGGTTTACATTTTCAAACCTTTTCTTTACCTCACACCCACTTCCTCTCTTCATACTCGTCTGTATATTTTTAGGAGAGCCCTTTAAAACAGCGAGCCCTGTAATTGACTCATGATATGGGCATAAATGCAAAAATTAGAGGCTCCCACCGTGGATCCTGTGTTTAATTTACCTCTCGAATTTATGGCTGGGATGGTTTTTTCTCCTGTGCAGTGGCGACAAGGAAAAGACAAACACTGAATTTGTGTTGTTAATGTATTTGAGAGAAACGACACAGCAGACGTGTGTGTGTATTGGAAAAGTTAATGAAATGAGAAACCTCGAAATCACTGTCACTAATTGTTTCGTTAGTGGTTTCTGTAGAATGACATTGCCTCCAATCACAGCCGAGAGTCCGCTAGTTCTCATCTGTTTTTATTCCAAAATATAGTTTTATTCCAAAATCCCTCAAATTGAAGCAGGAGAGAGCGTCTTAGTGCCCACAAGCTGCGGTTTTTCAAAACCACACGTCTGTTTTTACCATGAAGCTATAAGCGGATCAGCTTCAAGCGGGCATTTATCCCACCTTTAATTTGACTCACCTATTTTTTTTTTTTTACATCTCAGACCACAGTGTAGATACCAACGGAGGTGGCTCCCAATCCCACTTCCTATAAGTTACTGCCCATGTGCGAGTCTGACTTGAACGTCACACCACGCCCTGCCTTTGACGCCCCGGCTGTCACCGTTACCTCTGCTCTGACCACATCATTAAATAACTAAATAACACAGCGGAAATAAACCAAATAAACGGTAAAATCATGATAGAGCCACAAGAAACGGCCTACAGTGATGAATTCCTTTAGGTGGCAAGGTTGCAATACAGGAGATTCCTTTTAATCTTGTAAAGCCAAACATCGTCGGGATGGTTGCAGGTTGAGGTCCGGCTCAAGCTGTTCACTTGGTGGATTGTTGAAAATACAACTCATTATTCTTTTATTGATTATGATTTCAGGATTGTACGTATCTCCTAATGTCTTTATAACCGTGTAGATTTCAAAATCTGTTATTTTGTTTTTGGACTGTACTAAATGTGAGCATATGCAATATACTGTGCTGCTCTGCTTGGCACCTAATTCTATTTATAACAGAAAACAGGCATCGCAAGTAAAACAGCTGATAAACTGATAATTGTTGGCACCAGATGGCAGAGGGGCAGAAATTGCCTCCAGCCCAACTTTAAAGAAAATCTGTAGTTCTTGAAGACACTGATGATTTATGAGATCAAAACAGAGTTAATGACAGTTAATTATAAGCATCTAAATGAAATACCAGCATGTGTCCGTTCAGCTGATCGTAACCACAGCCTAATGGACTCCTCGCTGAGGCCACACGCCGTTCATGTATAAAAAGAAACCACGGAGCTTTCCTGCTCAGGAGGAGGGAGTCACTCCTCCTTCCTCATGACGAGGCCTCATTCACACCAACGAGTCCACAGGCTTCACCCTTCACTGGTCTGTAAAACCCTTAAAGCCCACAGCCAAACCCCAGGTGGGCGAAAGAGACGGACAGACGTGCATTGTTGGAAACCAAACATCTGTGGACCTTTTGTTTTTCTTCATCTTGTCTTTATTTTTGTTGTTAAAAAAAAGAAAAAAAAATGCTAATTTCAGCGGTTTTGAGGTGGTCTTCTTCACGTAATTAACTTGTCAGTCAGAGGACACAGCCAGCGCCACCTGCTTCTGTGGTCGATGCTCTTTTCAGGTTTGCTCAGCCATGGTGCTTTTTGTGTGAATCGTTCAATGTTTTCTCCTGTTTACTCCAAACAAACGAGACGCCGGCCCCCAACTGAGCACAACATGCATGGGATGGTTCACGAAAGAGAGTATTTCCACTAATTTCGATGGACTGTTAATGATCAAAATAACAACTTGTCAATGTCAATGTCACTTACTGAATATAGAAGCAAGTGATGAAAACAAAAGTCAGATTTTTATTCAGAATAACTCGTGTCATATTTAACTAAAACTTTATTCAGTCATTCAAATTTGGACAGAGGTCTCTGAACCATTATGGGTCCCTCTACATACAAACCCTATGAATACATAGAGAACACTGGTTACGTAAACACAACTTATTTACAACTCTAGTCATGAAGATAAGAGAATGTAGGGTTTTCTCAGTCATATGATTACACATGAAAACAATCACAAAATATTGCTCTAAAAGGTGTAAACATAAGCACAATATTTATTAGGTATAGATAAAAACTGGTTCCATGAGTAAGGGTTTTGTCTCAGAATCTTCAAAACAACATGTGCAGTATAGCTATTTTTGTGTACATTTTTTAATCTTTAGAATACCATCAACTTCAAGTTACAATAGAACTTAACCAAAACATATGTATTATTTCCTTTTACCATTTATATTTGATAAATTATGTCCAGTTTATCAGCTAATAAACAATTGAAATATTGGATTTCAAATTAGTTTCAGGTTTCAACACTAATATTTAACATGCTACCGTCAGCTTTTCCAGGACTGTAGTCTGTCTTATTGATTTTCTTTCAATCAGCCATTAAAAAAAAGAAGAATATAGGGAATTACTCTGAGGTCTATTATCTAAATTTATGTCAAACAAACATAATTCATTCTGTAAATGAATATATTGTCTTGAACAATTATTGGAAGCAATGCAGACAGATGCAAGATTGCAAGTCAGTTCCACCCATCAGCAGCAGACACAGCGATCCCGATAAAAATGCACCAAAGAAAAACCCAAAACTGGGGTGTTTTCCAGAGTGTTGACCCAAAAATGCTAAGTGCAAGAGACAACACGTCGGCCCGATCCAAGGTTTTGAGAGCTGTTGGCCCGTGTTGGGACTGTGAGACTCAACTCTGTCGTGCGGCCAAACCGAACCGATTGAAAACAGCTGTTGGCGAAATACACAACTTGCATGTGTACATACACAACAACACGTCGACACAAGCAAAACAAAGACTGCAGCGCCTAAATCCTATTAGTCCCTGGGACAGTTACTTCATCTCAGCCACCAAGTGAGATTCCTTGACAGGACTATAGATCGTGATAGATGCACAAGGGGAAATGACAAGAGAAAGAAAAAACCCTCTTGCACACATCAGGATCACATAAAGATCCGTTTTTATTTGGCAGTGAAAGTAACTTATCATCTCACAACATGCTTTGCACCCCCGTGAGCATGTTTCCTGAATTACACACCATGAATGTTTTGCCAATATTTCCATACTATATTTGGAAGTTGGAGCCACTGAGAAGAAAAATGACCGCAGTGATTTATGAGAGGACATTATATGATCAGTAGACAACAATGGTGAAAAAAAACTGTTCTTCACAATAATATGAGCTTTTATTGCTGGCAACCGTTCACAACAGCAGAAAAAGGGGAAACTGTCTTGGAGTTCAAAATGTTACAGACATCCGCTCGATCTCACTATAATCTTTGATCTGTGTCTTCTATACCGAATTCAGGTTTGTTCTAAAGAGTCTGGGCCAAGTTTAGAGACTGACAGGTCAATCCAGGTTAAGTTAAAAGACGAAGCTGTTCAAAAATGTTGGGACGAACTCTGTTGAATCTCATCGAAGACTAATTTCGAACTTTCAACAGGGTGTGCCCAGCTTACAACCATCGAGATTCCTTGTCTCGTTTGAGGAGTTTTGGGACTTTTTCAATGAGTCCGGGAAGGATTTCAAGTAATCAGGTTGAGTTTATACAGTTTGAATTCGTTGCGAAGACTCTGAGTTTGGTTTGAAGGGTGTGTGTCTCGTTTAAATGGTCTGGGTCTCATTAGCGAGAGAGGCTGAACCAGGTCACGTTTACAGAGTCTGATGTCTGTTTTGAAAAAGGTCGACTCATGTTATTGGATCAGGACGGGACAATCCGATGAAAAACATAGTTTGAAGCTTCTCTTTATCTAATGTGAACTGACATTAATAAAACATTCCCACTCTATTTTTTTGTTTTGTTTTATGCAGTCCTTCCCCCAGAATATATTTACAAGTTGAGCTTCAAAAAGTCAACAGTGTCATTTTTGTATCCGATAAAAATAATTCACAAATCCTAGTTATTTATAAATAACATTTGTAATTAATTCAATTAACAAGATGAGGACATTCAGTATAAATGATCTAAAATGTATCTCCTGAACAAAACTGTAGAATTCAATGGAAAACAAACTCAAAAACACTGAAAAGAAATACTTTCCCCCCCAAAATTTCAGCCTTTTAAAAACAGGAACTCCCCAGTTGGAGTTCCAATGGGAATCACTGCCACAAACAACATAAAATAATCCAGTAACCATGCAAAAATATATATTGATATTACATATCAAATTAAATCAGAGAAATATGGCTACATGAAGATAAAAACAAAAATTGTTTTATCAAGCAACTAACCACATTTGCTAAAATAGCAAAGTGACTTTATAGCACACTGACACCCCCACATGCACCAACTATAGAACAAATGGAAGCAGACTGATTCTGGGAATATAACATTACATAATTTCAAACAGAAGCCAAAAAAGGCACAGGAGTCTAGTTCTTGTTATTGAACCTCAGGGGTCTTTATATTTGACTAGTTCATCCATCCTCGTTTCCTCTATATTCTTGCACTCTGTAAATTCTTTTCATGAATTGACCACCTGATGCTGCCGAAAATGGTTGACTTAACGGCCACAGCTGTTATTTCACTGGAGTAAACAGAAATCTAAGACGACACGGGTGGTTGGAATGATTACAGATTGGGAGGATAAACACAAAAACAACACAGAAGCACCTGTTAGTGATGTCAGAAGTGTTAATACTTCTGGCTTCCATAAATTCGTCATGAAGATACGTTGTTTGCCTCGAGGCTTCCAGTTTTGGAGTCTGAGATGATTTGAACTGTGACGGAGTTGACAAACTTCAGCTGTCAGTTTTATAAGACTACTCAGAGTATCAGCCTTTCTATGAAATGGACTCTTCGGTGGGAGAGCCGAGTGACTCGTTCTTATTCAAGTAAATTCAAAACATCCTACATATACCGTATCTAGTTTGGAGTTCCATTGTGTTTTCTCGATGACCTTCGTCAATCTCATCAATATAAATATTGGAAATCCAGCAAGTTCTCTCGAAAGAGAAACTCCAAAAGAGACATTAGAGGCATTACTGACGTACCTTTAGGCCCAGCAGGTCCGAGGTCTCCTTTTTCTCCATGGCTGCCGTCGTCCCCAACAGACCCTTTGATCCCCGGGAGGCCCTGGATGCCTTTTTCACCAGTAAATCCTAGTTAACAAACACATAATCATTAAAAACAAATAAACAAACAAACAAAAAAACAACCTCAGCAGCAGAAGTAGTTATTTTGAAAGCTCATGCTGGAACAGAATAGTTTCTTAACCCTTTGATAGCCTGTTGAGCAAATCTTGAGTCACACGGTTGGTAAAAAGTCATATCATGAGTCTCTTTTAATAATTAATATGTTTATTTTAAAGTGTTTGTGTTTGTTTACGAGTTAAATTTCAACCATAAACTTCTCAGGAAAGGAGATTTCTTGGCCTGGTTAAAAGAGTCAGGGTCTGTTTTAGAGACTTCAAGTCTGGCTTTAAGAGTTTCTGTCTCATTTTCAGTGCCTGAGTTTGTTTTGAAAGAGCCACGGAACAAATTCTGAAATCCATGTTTATCTAAACGATTCAGAGTCCATGTTGAATTTTAAGGGCCAGATCTAGTTTAATGAGTGACAAGCTAATAAAGGTGTAGTTCAATGTGCTCATGGCTGTTTTTAACAAAGAAATCCAGCTCGGGTCGTCTTCACCTCGTCTCAGCCTGTTCTTACAGAGACTGGGTCAGGTTCAAGGCTTTGGGTTTGGTTTTTCCGTTGGATGTGTCGAGTTAAATAAAATGGGTCTAAAAGAGTTTCAGACTTCTGTGACAACACTGACTTTGGGTTTAGGATTCAAAGTCGACGGCTATTTTCCTAGTTTATAGGGTAATGCTGTGCTTTAAAAACTGATGTCTCTTGTCCGGTTTTGTAGTTTGTGTCTGGTTTTACAGAGTGTTATTTAAAGAGTCCAGGTCTCTTTACCAGTTTACCAGTTTCTAGTGCCTGGACCTTGTTGAAAAACCTGTTTAGTTTAAATAAATGGCGTTTAAAGAGCTCGATTACTGGAAAAGATCTGCAGAAGGAGTTAGTGATAAGTCTACTGGGCTTCGCTTAAATCTGGTTTCAAGGACTCCATGTCTACAGCAGGTCAACACTTTCCCCAAAACACAATTTTATTTTATTTTATTCACTGTGAAAAAATGGTTAAAAACTCTGATGGAGTCCCACTAACAATCTGTTCTTCATAACCAAAAGTTTTCCCTTGGGTAGATTAAGACTGACTGACCTCCTCAAAGTTGGAAGTAAACTTTAGTATTACCTAAAAAAAGACTAAAGACCCCACACACTCTCTGCTGCAGTGCACTAATGTGTTTTATTACTGGCAGCCAGAAGGGAGACATTGAGTCAGTACAAGGATGCAAACTTGATCCTGAAACAAACTTGTGAAATAACGTTGCGATCTATTAGAAGTGAACACATAAAGGTCGTGGCTGTTCTTTTAATAGTCCTTCTTTTATTCCACCATCTGTCACTGTCCCAACCCTCAATGCGTTTGCTGACACAGAAAAAAACATCAACATCTCGTTTCTTTAAGAAATCACTGTGGCGCCACAATGAAAACTGTTTTTACAGTATGCACACTTGAATGTCCAACAGATTAATGAGTTATTGATTGTAAAAAATTTCTCTTGAACGTCATTGTGCTCCGATACGCTCTGGTTACACCTTTGTGTAAGTGTTCAGAAATGTGAAAGAAATAATTAGACCAAATGCACTGAAGCCAGAAACGCAAAATAATCTGATCATGGATGATGTCATGGAACTTAATTCAACTGAAAGAAAAGAAAAAAACCCACTGGGGAAAAAAACTAAACAACCTACAAATCACAGCTAAGTTTGGATCCAAAGCAGAAGTGTGTTTTTGTGTTTTGCAGGTCGGTCCAACTGGATCATTCAATAAGTCTCGAAGGATTTCCACAGGCTGGATGAGATGATGAATTTTCTTTGGCTTTGGTTTAAATGGAGCAACTTAAGTACATGTGGTGCAATTCAAACACAGCGGGGAGTCCTGGGTTAAAAACATAACTAGTAATATTTGTCAACATTAAAAACAGCACTAAAAAAAAAAAAGAAATCATCTATTTCATTTCTCTTTGTGTCCTTAGTCTTTCCAAAACACAATTAAAATAGAAGGATTGCTCTCTTCTCTCTCTCGAGGTCAGTCTCGGTGGAAAACAACTTTAATTTTAATCATGCAGAACACATTTACTTCTACTTCTAACTTGATTGAGCATTATTCTGACATTTTAGTGAGATGTCACCAAAGTCAATCAGTCACTCATACTGACGTTTAGATCAATGGAGGCCTGGAGCCAATTCCAGTTAACACCAAAGGAAAGATTGTCAGAGGAAGCTGGAATATCCAGTGAAAACAAATGCAAAGTCTTTGGAGAACTGGCAAACCCGGCCTATAATCGCCTTGAAAGATTATTATACATAACATGTTTTCTGTTTCACGGATAACTGCATCATTCGCGTTGGAACAGGCCGTGTGAGCTGCTAAACTGTGTTTCGTCGCTCACCCTGCAAGAGGCAATACCCTGTTCAGCCTCTGTGTTTATGCAGCTGCCGACTTCTCTAAACTGATGACACGCCAACCCCCATTTACCGAATACCGGCTTCCTCAGCAGACACCTCATACACGTTCGCCTTAAAAGATTGGAAGTATTACTTCATTTAGTATGGTGTCTTCTGGTGTGTTCTACTTTTACTGCTTTAAAAATAATAGCTTAATAACTCTAGGCTGTTCTCATATATTGAAGAAGTCAGAAGGTCACCAGCTGGGAAAGTCCCACGTTTCAAGTTGTACACTTGTTCTTGGGAGAGAAAATCAAGTCAGTCACTACATGATTTGCAGTTTTACAACAAAAAAAAAAACCCATCTTTGCCAAGATGGCTGAAGTGATGACTGAAGTCAATGTGGCGTCAACAATATTGATACATCTCACTTTTACATATTAGAAGTTGCCTTTGTTTTTGTTACCCATCTTATGCCAATGGGAATATTGTTTTTAATACACATTTTTTAATATGTTGCGTTATTGCAGAAAGTATAAGATTGAAATACCGTCATGTTTCTACATACATTCTGTGATAAGAGTGACGTCAAATTCACTGTTCCCAGCCTGGTGCAGTGGTTTGCACCGTTGCCTCACAGTGAGTGAACTGTGGTTCAGAGAAGGTTCAGGCTGGTCTGTTAGTTTAAATGCTCGCTCTCAGTGATAAATGTAGGTTTGAATGTGAGTGTTGGTGATTATCTGCCTCTCTGATGGTGGACTGTCCAAGCTGGAGCCAACCTTTTGCCTACTGTTAATTAACACCGACTCCCGTCTCCCTTGAATCTAAGTTGAATAAGGCAAATATTGAAGTTGGATGAATTAATGAACGGAGGGCAATTGTGTGTCACAGTAAAGAAAACCTTCCACAGCGGATGCGCCGCGATTGTTTGTTGTTCTATATGTAACTTCCCTGCTTTTTGTCTGCTGGTCATCGTTGGTTGCTGTTAGTAATAATTCCAAGATGAAAAAAAACTCAGATTAAGTCCAAGACAAACTGCTGGAGCCTTCGGAGACTGAGAGATAATTTGTCCTGTGAGACTTCTGCTCTGAAGAGAAAGGTTTAGTGAACACTGGGGGTTGTTTTGGTCTCGGGGAGGGTCGAGTTCCATTCATGTTGCCATGTTTTCATGCTAAAACACAATAACGAGGCCTTTTCTTTCTTCCCCGCAGTTAGAAATTCTTTTGATTAACTTTTTCCTGGAACTATGGCAGCAGTCGCGGGGGTTTCCCTCTCAGCACTAAGATAATGCTTCTTGGAAATGTTCATCGGCCAGGGAATGTGGGACGAATGATGACGGGGTTGACGTGCTGAGCGGTGCAGATTCAAGAGGTATCAAGTTGGACGGTGTCCCACAACATCTGGATTCACATTGTTGTTGTTTGCATAGTTGAAAGATTGTATTTTTATGGTCCTGAGGTGACGAGTCTGCCTACATGAAGGTTCACGTTGCGGTTTGAGAGGCGTTACCTGCAAGACAGAGACGGACAACGGGTCCCGCTGGCTCTGTGTGAAAATAAATCCCCATCCAAAGACTGGGGCCTTGTTTTTGTAAGTGGATTTATACAAGCTTTTACTTTTTAATGCTCACTGCGTTATTAATGCAACGAACTAATCACAAGCGCAGAGGGACGAACACAAGCCGAGTTCTGATTTATGCAAAACGTGTCTTGGTTTTCACTTGTCAGGCCACACAGTGGTGTAGTGGGCAGCACCTATACGTCACAAAACCTCACAATCACTCCTGGTTAAAGTCCACATTTGGAGCTTGTTCTGTGTGGAGTGTGCATCTTCTCCATGTACCAGTGCTTGGGTTTTCTCTGAGCTCTCCAGTTTCCTCCCACAATCCGAAAACATGTGTTAAATGTCTGTTGCTGACTTTTATTATTGCCTCTGCAATCAGATATAGAGTGATTGAGTTCCTTGTAAAACAACAAACTACAGTAAATGATTTATACAAATTTATTGGTACCATAAAACCTATTTTAAAACTATGATGAAAAGGTTGCAAGTTGAAGTTGTTTTTTTTTCCCTATGATCTGATAAAAATTCTTTCAAATCTTTAATACGAAAAAATGTCATCGAGGCTAAAGAATAGCTTTTAATGTTCAGAATTATATCTATTTTTGGACATTTTGCAATTTAACTTCCCCTGAATCCAAGGAAGGGAGAAAACTGAGGTTAATACTTGTACGTCTGTTTTATAAACCTTTACCTTCGGTGGATTTTCAAATATCCAAAAGTGATCACTTGTAAAACTCAAGCAGTGATGCGAGTCTGACAAATTTACATAACAGCAATATTGTATTTTTATAGTGCAAGATCAGGGACAGGGAAAAATAAGGTTAGAAGCAAAAATGTCAAACATAATATTACACAAGTTATTTACAAAAGAGATTAAACATACAGTGTTTTGATGGTGACTGTGCAGAAACTTTGTTTTAGTATATCTCCAAACTGTGATTTTAAACAGGTCAAACATATCATTCTGGGCTCTTGGCAGTGAATAGGCACTAATATTGATTTACTCACCTCTTAAGCCAGTCAGCCCAGGGGCCCCTGGAGGCCCCAGTTTTCCAGTGTCACCCTTTTCTCCCTTTGGTCCTGGAGGTCCTACAGATAAAAGGAAAACAATAAAGGGTCAGTAGACTGAACACTGCAAAATCTGTCAACGATACAAGTGTTGAATTAAGTATTCTAACATGTTGTGTTGCTGCCATGACAAATATTGAACATGCTTCTTTTCAGATGGTGAAGAAAATGTAGAAAACACAAATAATACTAAACAATAAAACAATTACAATGTATTTATTACTTCAACGGAGATGCTGCAACTGAAGCAAACATGCTGTATCTAGAATTGCTGCAGATTACAACACAAACATACTGCACCACCTAAATATCACTTATAGAGTGTAAAAAAATGCAAATACTTCATCCTATACAATCTATGAGAAAATTTAAAGTTTGGACTCTGGGTCAAAGTTTTGTTTTACATTTAAGGGAAGTTGTATCATTTTATCATCATTGCTTGATTTGTCACAGAAAAAGGTAATAATACAAATCCACAGTGTGTTTTTTTTTAATAATAGCCAGTTGAACTGCTGGATTATAGAACGCAGGAAAGAATCATGGTGATTATCATCTGAAATTGTGACACATTTCACCAGGCACATCATTTCTGCAGATAAAAATAATATTAATGTCATCAAACTCCAGAGGTTTCTGTATTTATTACGGGCCTTATCGTGCACAGAGACGCAGAGTGACACAGCAGCCAAACTCAGGCCAAACCCAAGCATACGTCTGAGGACTTAGTCCAAATGTTTGTTGTACTTGGATTATTCCAGAGAGAGGGTGAGTGAAAGAAAAAAAAAATTCATATAATGAGAGAATGAGAGCGAGACAGAGAGGTCCAGCTACAATGGGAACCATATGTTTAACAACGAGCAGTTAGTGAGAATGCTTCGGAATTCTGGATTTCTTATTGTCCAGCAATCTTCGACCTGTTGTGATCTTTTAGCAGGTCTAATTTGCAGATTTGTGATGCTGACTGGCTTTGAGATAACAGATCTGCTGGATGATGCCCTGAGCTGCTTCACAACTGCTCACACTTAACCGGTGATGGCAGGTCACGAGGCCGCGGAGAGGTCGTGACGAGAGCACAGAGCAGCTGGCAGGAATTCTCTCCATCCTTGTAAGGACAAGAAGCCAAGGTGAAGACTGCGTTTTATGGAAAAGTGTTTACAGACATGTCATAGTTTCAATTCCATCCTTTTGCGCTCTGCAATGATAATGAGTGTTGGATGGGCTTGTAACTTTAAACGATCGTATCGCATGAAAACAGGAAGTGAGTGACGCCTTCGTCCTTCACACTGAGCGATACAGCCAAACCTGCTGTATCAATAGGGGAAAATCTTTTGATTAATCATATGTTTACTGTAGGAGGAAAGTCTCAGTCTTCCTGACGACAACATAAAACATGTCCAACAGCATGGAGCATTAACATTAGCCTGAATCCACAATGCATGTGGAGAGTTAATGGCCCAAAATCAACCGTAGATTATTGTTATAGTTTAGGTCTGTTTGCATGTTGGTGGTTTATTTCAGATGTTTTGTTGCCGTTTCGCTTCGTTTACATTGTTGGTATCGTTTATTTATTAAATCAGTTTATTTCAAGACCTGTGACATCTGCATTATAGAGAATTGTCCTTCAATTTATTCATGTAACTTTAGTTCATTCTAATAAATGAATCAGTCATTAGACTGATGTCTAACACAGTGCTGAAGTCTCACACTGAATGTGTCGCAGCAACATGACAAGATTAACAGAAAACCCCCCAAAAAACAACATCTTTAGCCTCTCCACGTGGTAAACAGCTCCTTCATTGTCACACTGCTGCAGCCTTTGTGCCGCCACAGGTCATTCATGTCTGCTGCAACAAAACAGTTTAGTTAAATGTAATCAGATACGTTTCCCGTTTATCCTTTGTAAAGACTGTAAACATTGACTAACAAAGATGAACAAAGACTGTCCGCAGTGTATGTGTTTGTTTCTTATTATGTTGTAAATACTGTTGTGTCTTAGTTATTATTGTCTCTGTGTTTAAAAACATTCAGAATATCTATTAAGCCTTATTTTTCTCATTTTCTTTTTTGTAATGTTGAGCTGCTGCGATGACCGAATTCCTCATGTGGGTTGACCATCATCTTATTTTAAGTACTTTTCCAAGAAGCTACTCCATTCTTTCTCCTCAGTAACTAATAAGGGATTTAATAACACGTTACCTCCATCCAACACCTGAAGCAAGAAGGCTGGCTTCAGCTGCCTTTTGTATAAATATTTGAGGGAGTTTGGTATTTCTACCAAAATGTTTTGAACTCTGGCTAATCATCCGTCGATTCAGAATAACGCCACTATATTTGAAAGCAGAAAATGCAGCCAAGTGCTAATTCTCCATAACTTATTTAAGGCTTCACGTGATTAATAGAAATAATAAATACTTGCCAGACTGATCTTGAACAAAAATAATCATTAATAGCACCTCCTTGTTGCTCGGGGATTCAACCTAATTGTCTGTGTATGAAAGTAAGATGTTGTTTTCCACAAGCCATCACTGGTTTATGAACAACAAGGCACAATATTAATATTTCTTTTTTAAAAGAACACAGTTAACAAACAATAGGCAGAGAAAAGCAATCAGAAGAAAGAATCAGTTTGTGGTCCCTCTGGCAGACACAGATGCACAGTGTAAACAAAACGGCTCATGTTTTTTTTTTAATATATTTTTAGGGGGATGAAGTCACTGCAGAGGTCCATGAAAATTAAGGTATTTATGTGTTTGTTGTTCAAAAGCCTCACATTAGCCAATTAGATGGATGATAACGGCAGTCTGTGAAGGCCAGGTTTGAACTTTTATTACAGTATTAATATCCATGAGCTTCCTGCTTCTCATTCTTCTATCACAATATTTATGGTTCTGCCTCAAACCAGCAAAAGACACGGATTAAGTTGAACTTTTCAGCCTGAAGCTTAAATCTCTGGAACCTTTACGAGGAAGCTCTTGATGATTCAGGTGAGCAAATCCTTCAAAGTGTACAGAAACTACTGAGCACGTACAAATCATCTGGGTTTAAGAGCACAGTTAACAGACTCAAACCTCCACGGATGTTAAACGACCAAAGAGGCTGCAACATCAGATTCTCTGTATTTTTATCTCGAGCGCAGACGTTCCACATTGGTTTGTTTTAACAGAGCTTCACATTATTAATCTGCTGGCTCTCCGACTCGCCTCCATCCATTAGACTAACAGTGTTTTAACAATAACAAGTCCCGACAGCCCGTTCAGGATCATCCTGATGACACGTGACAGCTCAGTCCGAGAGGACAACACCAGACTGGAGTCTCCGACGAACATCTATCCCACGTTACAAATCCGGTGCAGCACGATGTTGTGTTTTGTTTTTCACACACGTGCGTCGTCGAGCAGAACCATAACACTGTGATATGAGAGCGCGCACGTCAAACATGGGAGAAGTTGAGGAGCACCTTGTAAAATTCTTCACAATAACAAATGACGGAAAGTATTAACTCGGTCCGTGTTATTTGAACATGCGTATGATTTTAACGAAGAACAGATGGATGAATGTGTGGTCAGAACAGAGCTACAAGCTTACTGGATGTTTCTGATTTAAGTGGGCCAGCATGTACTTTAACAGAAATTCATGTAGTACACCAACCTTTGTAGAATGGGTACTGTTACAGAGACTTTTTACTGTCCACGGTAAAAAAAAAAAGAAAAAAGAAATTAACTTAATCGACTCTTTAAGTCAGATCAGTATGTGCACACCGCATATCATCTCTATGTATTTATTAGAGCAATAGTGAAAAACCCCCATGAGGTTTGGTTAAGGGATTTTTTTTTCATCACACCTTGCTTCAAAAATAAACCTCCCCTTGCTCATAATACACAGAAATTCTAACCACTCCTCCATGAAACCATCCTGTCTGGAGAACATAGCTTTCACCTGAGTGCCCTTCAGGAAACATGCTTGTAAATGTTTACCTTCAGGGCTGTACATTTTACTTCAGTCTTTTCCTTTTAAAGAACTGTGGTCAAACGTTACCTTGAATATTTTAGAATTGTCCATTACAACTGAAATACCTTGTCAAAAAACCTGATATATTTGAAATGTTTAAAAAGTCAATAACATTGTGACTGCTTGACATGCCTTGTAGTACCCTTCAGTAAGGTCTACCACTGTCATGCTTCTCTTTTTAGCCCGTCTCTCGTCCCTCCTTGAAGCTTCCACAAAATATTACATGAAGCATCTTTTAGATTTGTATCTTATTTGCACTTAGACTCACTTTTCAAAATAGTTTTATCTCCTGTGAAAAAGGCCAAAAAATGTCAAATACTCAAAGTGAGTAAAACAGCAAAATGGGCTCATGTGACTAAAATCATGAGAAAATATAAAAAGGAAAATAATGCCAAGAGCTGAAATTGCAAGAAACAGCTAAAACTGAAAAACGGGCAAAATGTCTAAAAGAGTCCAAATGAATCAGAGCAGATAAAATGACTAAAACAATAAATGGACTGAAATAAGTAAAACAGCTCCAAAAAAACAAAGCAGCTACACATATGGGTGTAAAACATTACTGGATCTTAGTCTTTACAACCTTCTTGCTGAAACATGTTTTTCTTATAAAATCTCAGTTTAAAACAGTGCATTTCCTGCAGCACATCAAGGACTTCAATTTGATATAGATCTTTTTATGGTCTTTAAACATTCAGCATAAAAAAAACACCAATCCATACTATTCAGATTGCATATGTGCACTGAGAGAACACGCCAAAAATGTCCTATGACTGCTTCTTTAACACTTTGCTGCTTTGCACTTATAGTATGCCATGACTTCATGTAGATTTAGTGCGGACAGGTATTTTTAACATCAAAACAGCCTTTTCTGTTCACGTCTTGGTTTTTCTAAGGCGCTTTATGAGTTCCTTAATAGCTGACGTGTGGTTCCATCTTCAGAATGACGACCAACACCTCAGAAAACCACGAGTGACTTCAGTACGACCATGATAAATGACCTGTTACTTGTGCGCTTCAGTGCTCTTGTGTCGACCTGTTGGTGAGTGTCGGCAGATATCTGAGCGTGAGCACGGGGAAGTCAGAGCCATGTGGACGCAAACAAAACTCACAGTGCTGTCAAATTGAAAGATAGCTGTGAAACTCAAGTAGATGGCATTTACTTCATGCCAATTAAACGCTGGCAGAGCAGGATTATACGTCAACATAGCAGGAAGAGAGCGACGAAAGGCAGGAGTTAAACATTAAAGATGAACCAAAAGTGAGGCAGAAAAAGACATTAAGCAAAGAAAGAAGACTTCAGTGAGGATCTATTCATGTCTATGACATAAAATTTGCCGATAACAAAGACAATTCTAAGTTTATATTATATATACAAGTTATATATATTCTAAGTTTTTCTCTTACTTTCTGAAAGTTTAAACTTTTAATTTAGGAATGTGTGGAATCCATTCATTCTTGTAAAGTAGAAAAACAGCATATGTGTCGTCATTATGTTCATACTGTTAAACGCCTGCATTTTGGCGGGTTATAAGTTGTGCTAGTTTAATTACATGTCTTATGTGGGACAAACTGTTAATTAAGACAAAAAAAACCTCATCAGTTTATTATGCATCCACCAATGAATGACAGGAATTTCTCTGATATGAAACATGTAAATGTAGAAAATCAAAGACCAGAGAAGCAATAAAAGGTTGAATTGGGGTGAAACTGACAACCAGAGTCTGAGATCTGTGGTGAAAGGAGGGTTAGCCAAAGGGGACTTTTAGAAGGAAAAAAACCCAACAAATTATATATATATATATATATATATATATATATATATGTATATATATATATATATATATATATATATATATATATATATGTCCGCTATCATTGCTAATCAAAAGCAAGCTTCATATTTTACACTAGTTGCCAACAAGAAATTTGATGCAACCGATGAAATGTTAAATAAATCATCTCAGTGTGGTTACAATCTAAATGTGTTTTTATATGCTATTGTGGTAAAAAATAGAGAAAAGGCTAAGATTTTTTTGTTGCTTTAAGGCTAACCGACTTCCGGCTTCGCTACTGTGCAGATGTGTCCTCTGAGCTCTCCCTTTTTCTTTTGCCCTCTCTTTTTTTTGTCTTGCCTTCTGTTGCCTGCTACTCTCATGATTATTTTTACATACCTTTACTTTGGGACGTGAGACTTTTTTCAACCAGCTGTCTGAGGAGTTCCAGCAGCTTGAAGAGAAGATTGAATCACGGCATGAAATTCATGAAGGTGAGGAGTTTATTGACTCCACTGTGTAGAAGTAAGTATACATGGAGCAAATGTGAATGGACAGACAGAGATCGTAATGCGGGGGAATACATCTGATGTCATGGACTGGGCTGCAAACGTTCCACAGATTTGTTCTATTGAGACTGACAGAGCTGCCGAGGCTCCAAAGTCAAACATCTCCAACAATGTTTCTTACTGGAACAGCATCGGAGCCAGACCTAAAGCATCAGTCTGATGTTGTGAAGTAGACCCAGAATTACAACTCAACCGAGGGCCAGGAGAAACTTCACAAATCCTTTTCAATCAAAGACCAGCCAGACAGTCTTTTGATTGGGGACTCACGTCACAATGCAAGTCAGAGAAGATTAAAAACGTAGTCGTGTCACAGTGAGCAGTGACATTAACCACCGTTTGGTCTGAACACCTCAGCAGCATAAACGCCGTCATTCATGCAGGCTAATTGACAAAATTCGGAGGAAGACTGACTCTGAGGTCCTGAAATGAGACTTTTAACCAAAGATAATGACAATCTTAGACAATGTTAGCGAATGTTAGCGAACCAGATGTCTCATCCCTAAAGAAACTTTGATCATCTGATCAATTTGCCTTTCGCAACCACATGTGACTGTAAATCGGACCATGTAAGATATTTTCATCACTCATCACAAAAAAAAGACTTCAGGCACTATTTTAAACAGCTTCTCATATTTCTATCATTAATTGCAACCAGCAGCATGTGTGGCAAATGAGAAGAGAAGAGAAGAGAAGAGAAGAGAAGAGAAGAGAAGAGAAGAGAAGAGAAGAGAAGAGAAGAGAAGAGAAGAGAAGAGAAGAGCAGAGCAGAGCAGAGCAGAGCAGAGAAGAGAAGAGAAGAGAGTAAACATGGATAGAGATGTAAAACGTTTCTTGGCAAAGGTGGTTGCGAGTTAACAGCAAACAAATGGTGCGCAGAGCCGAAACTAATGAAAGGCCAAGTTTTTAGACTTGTCGTTGTATGTAGCATCTAAATTTAACCCACAATTGTTTCCAGGTTCAGGAGAAAACGACGTCCCACCCACATGTGAAGCAGACACCAGATCAGGGGTCCCATTCAGTTTGACTTGCCATCAATCAGCCCGGCAGCGTCCCCTGCCAGCATGACATCATGGCATACCTATTCTGTTTTCAACAAGGCAGAGAAGTGTTTCGGTGCGCTGGCAGCCAGAGACGTTCCAATGTCGGCGATAATCAGGTCCCAACAAATCGGAGGAAGAACATTCAGAGTTGCTCAACACTGCGGGGTCGTATTCCCACCGTGCAGAAATCATGTTTGCATGTCATGACCACTTGCGCTCAGAGGATCTGTTGTCAGACATCTTTTGGAGCCTTGAGGTCGACCCAAAAGGGTTTCATTATGCCGAGAGCTGAGGCGCTCACGTCCCTCTGCTGCCGTCACACGATCTCTATTCTCACTCTCAAATGTTTTAGCCTTTCTATTTCACCTTGAACATGAGGAACTTGTGCAAATACTCTGGAAACTGTACATGTTGGGATGGTCCCATGAGTGAGGCATCATACTGCAGCTTAATAAAGAACGTTATATAGTTCAAATTTTAAAAACCTTTTTCAAGGTCACACATTTATTTCTAGTTCAAATTTTGTGTAAACTTATTACTGCACAGTAGCTGTGCTATTACTCTGTGACTCTACATTTTTGTGCCTCTGTGACAATTGTGAGATCTGATGTGAAAATACAGTCACTTCAACAGGGATTACATTTCTTTGCTGACCTTCAAATATCGTGAGGTTCTTCAGGGTCATGGAGTGTTCCCAGTCCTTCAGACGCAGGTCTTCGGTGATCGTGTTTAGTATTTCCATCTCGTTCCTCAGCTGGGCCTCCGTGTGCACGTGGGTCACCCATAAACTGCTGGTGTCCTCTGTTATGTTGCTAATCTGGATCTAAACAAAAAGACGTCCTTTTATGTATTTTTAGCAGTGGATTCAATGCGGAGAACATCTGTAGCGACCTGGAATCGACCTCGAACCTGCAAATCTTGAATCTTTAAATGATGAATACTGATGTCATTGCTGAAGGTGTGGTTGACGGCTCCCACCGTCCAGTTCACTTCGTCGAGTTTCTCTCTTAACCCGCTCACCTGACTCGAGGTATCTCTGACGGACAGATAAAAAAACAAAAATACAAAACAGAATTAGTTCTTGATCCTGATAAATGGAACAAACTGCTCTGGCTGTAATATATAAAAAAAAAAAAAAAAGTGTACCTGAGCAGGACGTCGTGGTCACGGAGCCACCTGGAGGCTCGGGCTACATCCACGGTCAAGCCCGTCAGGTTCCTGCCAGCGGAGTTGCTCAGTGAGGACAACCTGTCATCGAGCTGCACCAGGTAGCCCTCGGACTGAAGGGAGTGAGACTGCATACTCCTCAGCTCCACCTCCAGACTCTGACAAGAGGAGGAGACCCACAGCTGAGTCCGTGTTCAACCGGACTGGGAAAATTATGTTTACAATCAACAAAATCATTGCAGCATCATGCTGCCCCTGACTACTTTATTACATCTCTTCTCCATTGTGTCGCCTCAGCAACATTAATTGATGGATTAAAATGCCACCACTGGGGTGGCGATGTATATCAGGAAAACACACTTCAATCAACATTCTACAGAGTTCAAAACATACTATAACCCCACACACTCATACCTACAAGTAATTTAGAGTTGGAAAAATAGCCTAAAAAAAACAGACTTCTTGAAGAAAACCCAATGCAGACACACAGACCACATACAAATGTGACAAAGAACGACCTCAGTCTGGAAGAAAACTCAGATTCTCCTGCTGTGAGGCGAGAAAGGCTACACTGCACCACTGGCTGGTCTCTATTACCTTTAAAGCATTATGCTATATTATCTCTACATATATTTTGATGTAATAAACATGATGTGACAATCGATGGATTTGCCGACTTTTCAAACAATTGAGACCCTATTTTGTGCAAATGCAGCCACAATAATCTTATGTGACATTGAGAAAAATTCTCAGTCTAATTGTTTGGTTTTTTTTGCAGCATACAGTACATTATTAGATTGTTTAAATATTTTTTTCGGCCACATAAACTCATGTTCAGAGCCTCCTTCACAAACACACAACGACTCTCCGACGAGCCACTCCAAAGCTTCCCACTTCTACAAACACCAGAGTCCAGAAATAGATGAACACAGGTTTCATCTTTTATTAATTAAGGTCTGTCACACCTTGATGAGGATTTCCAGCCTCTGCAGCCAGTTGCTGTGATTCTGGAAAAGGTTTTCCAGTTTCCAGATGTTCTCAAGCAGGTCGGCCTGCGTTGACGCCTCGCCCAGGTTCTGC
This sequence comes from Blennius ocellaris, assembly GCF_963422515.1. Taxonomy (NCBI): domain Eukaryota; kingdom Metazoa; phylum Chordata; class Actinopteri; order Blenniiformes; family Blenniidae; genus Blennius; species Blennius ocellaris. Next base: position 13,495,851 of record NC_137667.1, read on the forward strand.
TGGAGCAGCCGGGAGCGCTCCGACATCCGGGTCACGTTCTCCATCAGCACCTCCTGTCGCTGCGAGGACACCTGGGAACGAGAGACTGGGAAGGGGAAAAGGAGGAGGAGCAGAGGGAGAGATTTGTTCTCAGTGTTGAGTCAATGGTCCCTCGGCTATGGCAGAAGTCCCCCAAAGTTGAGTTTCATTCACTATCAATCACGACTGTCATGTGCGGAGCAAGCCAGCGCAATGATGAAGAGCAGATGTAGATTCAGACGCCGGCACTGATTCCAGTTGTCGATTCTTGCAGACTGGATTGTTTTGTTAGATCCGGTCCTAAACATTTTTATGGGAGTCCTAACTTGACTTTCTCTGAAGTTTTCTGTGCTGTAATGTCACACTGTGGAAACTCTGCCTTCATTCTCACTGATGTTGAAGTTGGCCTCTGCATGCAGACATCCATCCAACGCTGGCAGTGACTGTTTAAGATGTGACGTGTGGATTTCCACTGATATGTAAGTACATAACACCCCAGTCCTTTACTCAACCTTTTTCCTTTGAATGACCTTTGACATATTATCACTTGTTAACAAGGGCAAACGGGCGCCCAATACGCAACTCAGAAAACCAATAAAAATGCAAAAAAGTGTTTACACTTCAAAATAAAAATTGGAAATACAATAGATTGAGTGGATTGTTATAGTATAGCATTGTAGCCTGTCTCTGATTGGTGTGTGGTTGCTGCAGGGTTGCTTATGTTTGTCAGAACCTGGTGACACCCAAATCAGCGTCACCAGATTTTTGTTATTTGGGGATAAAGGAAGCCAGAGAAGGAAGAACATAAAGCTCCATATTGAAATGGTGGTGACAGTCCAACTGACCGGCCTGCTGTAATATGTATAAATATTTGTCTGTTTACTCGTGTGTCTCAAACAAGTTCCTGGTGTTTCTCTTACAGAGTGAGAAAGTGTTAATGATGCAAGTCAACTTTCTGTATAGTTCTGTTGTTACTCAATTATATGTTTAGTGTCTAATTTTCAGAAATTATAACTCATCATTAAATTACAGGATCAGCATGATCCGCATTACACGTTTGCTGATTTCGTAACAATACATCTGTAGAGAGCGAGCAAACTTCTCTCGTCTTGTGTTTGACTGTGGCATAAAGGCCACTTCTTCAGTTGTTTTCTCTGCTCTCCACCGTGTCTAATGAGAAAAAGCTCCTTGGTTATATGTTATGTCGAAAGCATGCTGCATGGTAACGACTCGATAGCCTGGGAGATATTTTGAAACCGGATCCTCAGCATTACGCCATGACGACATCCTCTTTGCTGGAGCGGTGTGTGAAAAAAAAAAGACCTCAGATGGAGAAGAAAGGGATTACTTGGGAAATCAGAGGAAACAGATAATTCCCCTCACACATGTTCCTTGACACGTTCATGCCCTAAGCAGCCTAATGCTACGCACACCAAATGTTTCTGTGTCCACGTATCCAGGAGAGCTTTAAGTGTGTTTTTGTGTGCGGCAGCACTGAGATGTCAGCGTGACCTCAAAGAAATAAAAAAAAGTGGCTGAAGGCCACGATGCTGCAAACAAAACATCTCGATTCCCGCTTATTATGTGTGTTGGGTTTATCGTTAATGATCTGAAAAACTAAATATACTGAGCCCTCCACTACACAGGGAGTTAAATTGCTAAATGAGAGTCAGTTGTCGTCAGCAGGAGTGTTTTTCATTTAAATAGGAAACACGCGTATGCGTGCACACATGGGGGCAAATGCACGGTTGATTGCACAGACACACACACACACACACACACACACACACACACACACACACACACACACACACACACACACACACACACACACACACACACACACACACACACACACACACACACACACACACACACACACACACACACACACACACACACACTCAAACTTATACAGCATTACATGTAGGTCCTTCTCATTGACATAATATATTCTCCAGCCCTAATCTTAATCTTAACAACCCCATCTACATGTGTAACCTGACTCTTAGCTGATTGCGACATTATATGGGGCCACACACACAATCACCAAGCACAGACACACACACCGACATAGACAGAGTTAAGTAAATAAAGGAACAACAGCCAGGAACGTGAGGAAAAATGTACATGAGAAAATGTACTTTACCCTTCAACCCCGAACCGGATACAAGACGTATAGAAGATGGATGGATGAAAATTCGTTTTGTGTCCAACTCTGGACTCCTCATGAGGATTTGTTCTGACCATAACAAGGAAGTTCGGTTTTCAAGATAAGAGCCATGTGCTGGATCCCATGTGGTGAAGCCTGGCTCGTCTCAATCTCTTTAGTTAAGGTTTAATGTCATGAGACTACATTGACTTACTGCTTTAGTCCTTTCTCACAGAAATAGTTTTTCCTCTTTCTTTCAGCCATGCTGTTACTCCTTATTTATAAAGACATGAAGCATTGGAGCTCCTGAGAAAATAACTTGGCAAAAAATGAGGACGAACTTGAAGCCTCAGGACCTTTGGCCACCCAAATTTTACTTTTTAGTTAATCTTTTAGTCACAATCAGCATGTGTAGTATCTTTAATTATACTTCTGAACAGCAGTTCAGAGGGTAAAATCCTAATAGCTCAAAACTCACAGCATGTGATTAAAAAAAAAAAAAATTAGATAATTAATCCATGAACTATTACATTTGTTTATGTGAGTAATGTCACTATGTTAAAGTGTTTTAGTGAATGTGAATAAAGGCAAAATGCTCCTCCAGGTGATTTGTAGTTGCAAATGTGGTAAAAGTAGTCGTATAGAAAATCAGAATCTAAGTAAAAAAGTAAAAATACTTACTAATTCAGAACCTAATCGTTACTTAAGTGGAAATTGCAGGTTCTGAACAAAAGTACACCGATAAAATATTAATAATTTTACTGATAGACTCTATAATATCCAGATAAAAGTTTGAACACTTTCTTGAAGTTAAAACAGGAAACAAGCCAGTTTGAGAGTATGAGTACCAGTAGTATAAATCTTTAAATTCCGTTTGTGTTTATATTTCATGCTTTCAGAATTATAATTGCAGATTTACAGTGACAGATTAAGGGTATTCAGCTGCAGATTGAACTGAGAGCTTATAGTTTTAGTCACAGTGCCGAAACCCCTGGATCCCATGAGGAAAAACGACAACTAACGACTTTCAGGTCCTTCAATCCTCAACATTTCATCATTTCACCCTCATTTGATGACAATAAACCTGAAAGACGAGCCGTATGTCTGACAAATCCATTTCAAACCTCTCAAAGCTTGGCTCTGTCAGGTGGGAAAGTCATCCTGTGCCTTTTACACCCCCTCTTATATTTCACACAAACACACATGGTCTCAGATACACAGTGGCATGGCAGACACGCAAATGGATTTGTCCCAAATCGACAGCTTCATGGTCTTTAACTTCTTCTACGAAGACACAGAGGAGGACACTTTATCCATCCATGTATCCAGAGCAGGGAGAGAAGGCCAGCTCAACAGCTGGGCTTCGCTGTGTAATGTGAATGGCCCGCACACTATTGGTCTATATAAGTAGCTGCGGCTGATCTGCAATGTTGCCTGTTGACTGAAAAGAACATCCGCTAAACAAACAGCACAGGAATGTGCAAAATAAAATTTTTTTGATCACCCTGCAGGTCTGCAAAGTCACATTCAGCTTAGGACCAAAACACGGGTAAAATATCTCATCTGATTGCGGTTACAGCTTTGCTAAAACAGATGTTTAACAATAGAAATGACGGTTTATGTGCATGACATCACATATTAGGCCAGAAACATGGAAACACCTGTGTTAAAATGTCATCACCAGGAAAATAACGCTACTGAAATGCTACTTGGTAAAGGATTATAGGTTGAGGGGTTTTGCTCACAGGCCTATAGTGTTAAATATTGTGGGGACAGCTTGAGGCAGTGACAGTACAGATACAAGCTTGCTCATAAAGATGGGGAATGCTTATAGACGATAATAGTAGAGAAGCTGGTTAAACTGGGATAAAAGTGTGTGTCTGTTGCAGGCAAGGCCGGAGTGAACGATGGGACTAAAGCCTGGTATTTCCTCAGGAGAGTCATGTTAAAGCCACCTGTGCATAATAGGGTATTCAAAATTAAGTAATGGTATTCATTTAGGTTTTACAGCAAAAGAATTACTGTTTTTTTTAAACTCACCAGATAGTTTTGGCACAACCAAGAGTTTTGAACCGAGCAGAAAATTGTTAAAGGTGTTTGTTTTTTTTTATTACCATAATGGTACCTATCAGAAACAAGTATTTTAACTCAGACTGTTATCTAACAAAACTACAACTGCATCAACATGATGTGGATGATGACCGTGATGACAGCGAAGAGGAGGGTGACCCTACTCACTCGTATTTATGAGGCTGATAAGAACGGACTGAAACCAGTTAGTGAGTTAAAGTAATTGGGAGTAAGTGGTTCCCTGATCCTCAAAGTTATTCCTCTCTTCCTCCCGTTCATTGTTATGAGGACTCTATATGTTTCCAGTCATGTTGTACCGAAAAAAAACTAATGTGTAAATGCTCACTTTAGGCCTCAAAACAAATCATCAAAGGGAGCAGTTTGATGTATCTCCTTGTACACAGAACTAAAATAGCTGAAAAGCTGTTTGCCTACAACGTTTAGTTCAAACTGGCAGGGGTGCCCGCACGCACGCACGCACGCACGCACGCACGCACGCACGCACACACGCACACACACACACACACACACACACACACACACACACACACACACGCTGGCTGGTCAATGTTATGGTCTGAACAAGGGCAGTCGGGGGGTCGATCAAAGCTGCATTCCTTTGTGGGCAAAGCCAAAGACAAAACTCCACCTTCATTTATCTCTTCACCTATTCCCTCCGTGTGAGTGTGTGTGTGCATGTGTGTGTGTGTGTGTGTGTTGTTACACGTTTGGATGAAGACCTTTATAGTGACACTATAATCCTTAGAACTCACGGCAGAGTTGACTACAGGCTGATGAAATGTCCCCTGAAGGTTAGAAAACACACCGTGTGTGTGACTGTTCATCCAGTCATACATCTTCAATGTCATATACGATACTTAGGGTAGCGGGGGGCCTGGAGCCAATCCCTGAGCAAAGGCAGAGAGAAGCGCACACATACGCGCACACACACATACACCAATTAACCTGAAACGCATGTTGTGGACTGTGGGAGAAACTTGATGCCCTCGAGAAAACCAATGCGAACACAAGTAGACGATTAGATCTTTGAACAGAAAGTCCCTGATCGACCTGAGGACGTCCTTGCTGTGAGGTGACAGCGGTAACTCTACCACACTACACAGCTCATGAGTAAGATGGAGTCCAAAGAATTTAAGGAAAAAGTCCCCCATAACAGTTGAGAATAATGTTGATGAAATGTAAAAGCATGAAAAAGTCTTGTTTTTGTTTTTTTTTCTTCTTCAAGCACCGACTTGATTTCCTGGCGGTATAATTAAAGTTTTATTTGGTCTCGTTAGATTTAATTAGCTTGTTGCATCATGTCACCACTACATTTCAGTTTATGTGAATTCGTCTTTGTTCTTTTGGTTGTATAAAGACAGTAAACAGCACACTGGTTGGTGCTTATAAACCCTCCAAACTGCAGGTCTTTCATCATCTGTCCTGATGTCATGTTAACACTTTGCACACATGAGATGTCCTGCAGTGCTCGGCCTACTGGCTGCGCAGCCATGGCTACTAATCTCCTGGTTTAGTCCGCTCTCAGGCATTTTAATAAAGTTACTTAATAAAGAGGGAGTCAGTGTGTGAGTGGTTTGTTAAGAGGAGAAGGGGCTTTACTTAGCAGGAAAGGACAACCACGAGCAGAAGAAAGCATTCAGACTTCAAAAGATTGAGTTGAACAGGTTCGTTTTTGGAGAGCCAAGCATCACAAATACATGTGTACCTCGGTCTGCTTGTTGACCATCAGCAGTAATCATTACCATTCAACATTGGCCAGATGCAAAGTTTGTGCAAATTGTTATGAGGGTGGTATTGAGACAGACTCGTAAAAATACAAAAATCAGTGTTTATTTACAAAACCTGACAAAAAAAACAGAAAATAAAGTCTCCTAAAGCAATTCTATACTACACAGCTTCAATCTGTGCAGTAGCCACACGAACATGTTTATACTCCTGTAAAATGGCATTTTCTTCGTTGTCAGCCACAATCACCAGTAGAACTAAATAAATACACTTGACTTGTCTAGACATTCAATCAATACTTAACTTAACCAGAGTTCTAAACAAACTGAGGGAGGTCATCCATTAAACATTATGAAGGATATTTCATTTGTGGTCGAGTTCACTGCACTTTCAGCACAAGTATAAAACATTGTGTCTGTTGATATTGTTTAAATTAACACCCCAAATTGCTACCATTTTTTATGAAATGCCACAAAAGTAAGCTCAATTTTCCTCCGGGCTGTACGGGGGACACCGTGTATACAAACACACTAAAACCAGAGAGGATCAACTAACAAAGTTCATTTGTTCCTTATATTGTGGAAAACACGGCATGTTTGAGTGGTTAGACTGGCCTGCTTTGTGTGTGGCTGCATCTGCTAACACTGAAGAGAAGATGGAGGGTTTATATTTTGAAATTTTAATACAAACCGTCTCCTCACCACATTTTTTTTTTTTTTTGGGGGGGGGGGGATTTTTGCTGCTTACAATCTAAATGAAAGAATGTAAATATGTGAAAAGTTCACCTATTTATCATCTTTCAGCTCAACTCTCAGCTCCCACATTGTGCATCTTGTGGTATAACACCTCAACAAAGAAGAATAAGTAAGAAAGACCCTCCATGTGCCTGTCGGTTTTTCCATCTTTGGACCTCCATGAAGGAGTAAGACATGTTTTGTAGATTTGTGACCAGACTTAAGAGCCTCTCCTCCTCCTCCTCCTGCTCTGAAGCCGACCTCCCCACCTCCACACAGACATTTACTTCAAAGGAAACTAATCTGATCAGTGACTGACATGACGATGGTGTTGATTTGACTTTATCCAGAACATGTTGTTGGATTCACACCAGGATTCACTCGTTACCCAGGTCAAGAACAACGACGTGAAGGAGCCAGAAAAAGCAGCTCACAGGTTGAGTCAGAGATCAGAAGTACCTGGAGTGACACTTGAGGACAAGACAGGAATCAGATGGCAAAACAGTTATGACTGAGACAAAGAAGCTTAAACAAAAAAGTTTTGAGGGTAAACGGCCAGGTTCATTAAAGCTGAGGTTAAATAATCTATTTGAGCAAAATCAATTGTTCACAACCAAAATATCAGCTCCCTTAGCACATCATGAAGTTGTACATAAAGCCTGAGTCTTAGTATGAAACAACAACCTAAAAGACAAGAATTTAACATGTCAACCACAACATTCTTCTTACCAAAACACTCAACTCGTGTTCACTTATATGCCTGATTGATGCCAAAGATTAAGTTTGGTATTTTCCTAGTAAACTAAACACTATACCCCAACAGAAGGTATTTTTAAAACATAGATGTAATTAATCAAATTTATAATCACAAATTATCCTCGAGTTTTCTTTCTCTGGGGTAAAAGTGCAAAACAGAAGCCCACTGTGACACCCTAATAAGAGTAGTGTTTGTTTTTTAAGAATATAGGAAGAAAACAGACAGCAAACCAAATGTCTTTTTGACCCTCAATTCTTCAGCTCTGGATGATCGAATATTATTATAACCTCTCAGCAGACTGGGCTGGTCTTTGAAGAACAGTTGAATCCACTTCAACATTCCCAGACATTGTAATGTAACTCTAATATACAAAATGAATTTAGAGCAGGAGACATAATTGATCAACCAGAGGAGAAAATGAGCTGGCCTGTCTGGAGGGTGAGAAAAATCTCAACCTGGAGAAACATTAAAACATCCAGTTCCCAGTTACAAAGACACACACAGCTCTGTTACATTCTGATGGCAGGTATTTTTAACCCACTCTTTAATCATGCAGACTCAGATGTTGCTGCGCTGCATTTTGCACGTGTTAGAAACGGAGAGAAAAATAGCCCCTGCCAAACAGATGAAAACTCACCAACATCCTACTCGTCTTTGAGGAGATGCCAGAGGCAGGAAGGAGGGAAGGAAGGAAACAAAGAAGAGTCTTTCTGTGACCCGCAGACCTGAAAGCCTCACGGCAATGGAAGAGAGTGAAATTCCAGGATCTGAGAACCTGAACAACCTGTTTTCTTTGACACATTAAAAGGCAGCCATTATTCCATTTTGAATGGATAAATAACAAAAGGTGGCGTTTATACTCAAACAGTTGAAAGTCAACCACCTCTGAAAGTTAAACTTTCAGAATCATCTTAAGCATTGAAGGAATCTATAGCCACACCAACCAGCCAATAAAAAAAAAACAGGAATGTGAATTTAAACCTGAGGTATATGAAGAGATGGATGGATGGATGGATGGATGGATGGATGGATGGATAAAACTGAAGTTACTTTGGCTACTTCAGAACAAAACATCGAACAGGTTGTTTTCTCTTTGTTTATTCTTCTCAACAGGCTCAGAGACCATTAGTAGTTATTAGCTACAGTTACTTCAAAGCGTTTAGACCTGGGTTTGATTCTGAACCTCAGTGGTTTTTCTCTGGCTCCTTCCAGTAAACACACGTTATTCAAGCTGAAAATATTTAGACACTTTTCAGACGTTTGTGTCAGATTAACCCAAAAGCAAAATTAAACATCAGATCTCGTTCATTATGTTACATACTTGCATTAAAGTGTTTAATTTTCACAATAATATAAGAACCCAACAGTCCCACAAATAACTTTGCAGCAGTCCAGATCCAGACATGTTTGTTTTTTTCCCCAAATGTTTTTGTTGCAGGCTTTGTTTCAAATGTAGAAAGATATCTGCTGAACAGATTCTGGACTAAGATTTATTGAGTCCAATATGGCGGCCTGCTGTGTCTCAGCACAGGACTTCACAGATGTACAGACATTTCAGATGTGCACTTAATAATGTTCAATAAATACAGCCGGTTATAGTAAATACTTAAAACAAAGAGAAAAACAAACAATCAACCAATATTCCAACTGCAGTACATTCTCCATATTTTCATAGCAATTTTGAGCTCATCGCTCACGGAATCATGACCACAAATGTGCTCCACACTTTACCTTTTCTCTCTTAAATGTGTTCCCAGAGGAAGCAAGTGTGTGTGGGGGGGGGGCAAATAAATAAGAATAAACCTCAGTAATGATCACCTTCCTGTCCCACCCTGGCATTACAAAACCAACGGCCAGAATCAGCAACTGGTTTAAAAGTGTACGTGTTTTTTTGTTTCCTGGAATAAAAACAACAACAGGCAAAAACAAGCAATACGAATGACTTACAAGTTGTTTCCTCTGGTTTCAGGCTTGTGCTAACCTCAGTTTTGGCAGGACACTTGCTTGATTGCTTTACCAAATAACTGGATTGTACTGTTCTTCCAAGGTGAACTGAGCTAAAGTTTCTAGAAAGACTGTTGAAACAGTGGAAAGTAGCTTAATTTTTACATTTCTTCGACGACCACCATTATCACATCTGGCTGATTATCGTCAGTTTGACCTCAAGTGGAGAAAACAAGCATCATAGCTCAGGTTGATTCTGACTGTACATATAAATTAGAGAACATTTTTCTGTAGGTGGTCGTGAGTGAAGGTCACTGTACCTTGCCTCATCACCACCGCTATCCACCAAGTAAGTCCACTAAAACAGCATCTATGCTGTGGGATTTTTTGTGCACGACAGAGACAAAAGTGCTGTTCGTGATGGTGAAACCAGTGAAATCTTAGCTCATTCCACTTTGTTGCATGACTGAGCGGCAACATAATAGTGTACTTTCCTGCCTCACAGTGAGAAAAACCCCCTTGAGCCCAAGCCACAGTCCAAAAACATGTGTTGGAGACAAACCGGTGACGCTAAATTGGCCGTCGGCGTAAAAGCATGGTTGTCAGTTTGTCTGTGTTTTTCTGTGTTTGCCCCAAGATGGACTGGCAACGTTTCCATGGTGTCACCTGCCAGGAACGGAGTCCAGGACGCCACAGCTTTGATTAGGATGAAGCAGTTTAGAAGATGGGTGGATGAACGGATGCCACATGGACACATTGAAGTTGATGAGGAGAAATATAAGATTTTTTTGAAATTACATATTTCTTTTACCACTTCTATGTTAAACACCTCAACCCAAGACAGTATTTACATTGAAAAGGATTTTATTAAAAAAAAAAAAAAGAAAAAAAGTACATTCTAAGTAACTCACACTGTTTGTATGTGTACAAAAGGGCCACAAAAAAACGGAGTCTAAAAAAAACACTCCTATATGTGCAAGCCAGGCCTGCTTTGACACTGATTTATTTACGTTTAACATTCTTTTCAGCAGCATGGCAACATCTGAGAAGAGCAGACAAACCTATTAGGTGTCAGACTTTTGCTGTGTTTCACTTGAAATGGCACCACTATGACACACAAACCACATGTTTGGGACGAGGTCATGAACCCCGACTCCGTCTCCTGCCTGCCGTCCGCTGCAACGTGACTGTGGCTGGAGGTTAATGTCTGGTCATAGACATTCACACAGGATTGAGTCCCGGCACTGCAGATATACACACGTCGCTGCGATAACAGAGATGTGTTTGCTTTCACTTCAGTGAAAGCGGATGTAGAGTTTTAACAAGAAATTAAGTGTCAGATGCTCGCATGTTGTTTTGAGGGTTTTTCTTTTGCTTGATCATTTTGAAGTTTCAGCATAACAGTGTCTCTGCAGTCATTTTGAAGCGTCTCACTGGGGGAGGTAATGTGTGGACTTGGCCCAACTCTTATTCAGCTGCAGGAATGTTCAGATGAAGTGACGGTGGTGGTTGATCTCTTAGCGTGGGCTCTGTGTAATGTGGCAGACTTTGAAGTGTGGCTCCGTGCTGTGACAGGTCAGATGACCTAATGGATGTTTGTGTCTGTCGGGAAGCACCGGTTCTCTCTTCAGTGGATGATATCTCACAAGAATGGCGGACGATCTCTCCTCACATTAATAACACTCGGTTTGAGTCAGAGCTGGTGCATTTGAGTGCAGGGTTTTCATGTGCATATATCTTTTCTCCAATTACTCCAGCTTGTTCCCATATTTCAAAGACTTTTTGAAGAATAGATGGAATATATGTTCATCACAAGTCCTTTTTTACTTTTTCTATTAACAATAAACCTGCACAATCTCCTCATAGTCGTCATTATGCAGCAGGTCTTCCAGGGTCACCTTGTTCATCACACTGAGTCGCAGATGACATGGAGGAGCTGATGAGGATGGACACTGACAGCACAATGAGAATCTGCTTTATTTTTGTCAGACTGGTGCTCTTACATCGTCTCACCGGTTCTTTCAATCAGGAACATGACGACGCTCCAACACCCAAACTACGCAAGTGACTTCAACTTCTGAACCACCATCCAAAAAGTCGACATTACTTTTCAATGTTTCCTGCTCAACCGAATGCCGGCCAGCAGTAACTGTAACCTGCATGCAAACAAAGCAGTAAAATGTTTAATTGGAAGTAATTAAAGCAACATGCATTTTGCCTTATTTAAACAGAAAAGTACTAAACACTAAATCCATTGGGAGTAAAAATGGAAACACTTAAACACAAGTAAAGCGTGTAAATGTTTCTTGGAAGTACATACACCAATTAGCATTTTATTAATTTTATCCTCATATTTAAATGTAGCTTCAGGAGGTTTTGGCCATGGCGGAGCTGCGGAGTAATGTTTGTTAAAGTGGGATTGTTCAGAAACAATCGTCTGCCAACAGTTTCACAGTATTTTACAGATCAATGTGCCAGTAACAACAAAAAGGCCTTGTGAAGGAATAAATGTATTTGAGTTTTGATTTTGGTCGGAACTTTTTTGTAGAACATTTAGATTTACATTTAGAAAAGTCGAACTCAGAGTTCCAACTGCATATTACATAATCCCTGTCCAGATAATGTGTTGGTGAACGTCACAGCTTTTTGTTAATGTGGATGATCAAGGCTACCAAACGTTGAAGGCATTTGAGCTCGTCTTGCTTCGCCGTGCTGCATTAATAGAGCGTAAAACATCGAACATGACTGATACATGTGGCAGAATAGAGTTTAAAGAAATCGCTTTGTAATTGTTTTCACACATTTTCAACATTTGTTTAATCGTCCCGTTACGAGCTTTTGTCCAACCAAACGCAGTGGAAAGTAATAACCGCTTAGCTGCGAGGCGCCAGCTCTCATAATGTGGCATTGTGCGATTCTTTGGACTTCACTGAGCTCCAACACCACAATTAGCCAGATCAAACCCCTGCAGGGTGCAAGTGAGGGCGAGCTTGTGTGAGCCTTTGGAATCTCTTGTTGCTTAATTAGTCTGCAAATAAACCTGAAAAAAAAAAAAACATTCAGAGGACTAATTTGGACCATTGTTATTGTGCTTCATAATCCCAGCAACTCAGACGCACCCTTCCTGCAGCCGATCTCCAAATTCACTCTCGCTGTTTATAGAGAGCCTCTTCAGACAAACCAGCTGCTTTTATTTGTGTTGGAGGTACTTATACACCGCAGTGTCATACTTTATTGCTCCTTTTTTTCCATATGTGGCTCAAAGTTGCACTGAAAGTGGTATATTTTCAAATTTATAACTAATTCTTTTGAAGGAAAAAGTGTCAGGCGGGAGTTATAAATTCAGTTATATATGTTTTACTGCTACAAAGAAGCAGAATGATTCAGAAAAACCTACAAGAAGTGAAGCTGAAGTTACATTAAAAAACAAACCTTTTCCCCTGTAGCCAGTTAGCTAAAGTAAGTCAATAAATGCGAGACGAGTGTAATATGCTGCCAGTTGCTTTGTTTCCATAAATCCACATTACTTTGTGTAATTTGCTTCATATGCAAACGTATCTACAGATTTTGAATGCCAAAATCATTCAAAATAAATCTGCTTCATATTACCAGAGAAATAAAGTTGTTACTCATACAATAAATATAATAAATGCACACAAAATATGTTGGAGGGAAAACTCTGTGTCATGTTCCACTCCAATTTATCCAACTGAAGGTTGTGGGAAGCCACAGGAGCTGCTCTCAGCTGATTTGGACAAAGACTCCCTGGAGTGGTCACCCGTCCATTGCAGGTCAAACACAGAGGTAGGAAGCCTCTCTCACACACGTTCATACCTACGGGCAGTTTTGCAGCAATTAACCTCAAATCCATGTTTTTGAATAGTGGGAAGAATCCAAAGTATCCGTAGAAAAGACACACACATGCAGAGAGAGCAAACATGCAAACTCCACACAGTGCTAAACATCACCACACTTCACACAGCAAACACAGAAAGATAGTCACACTCACATACTCATTCAGAGAAAATGAAATAATGGCTGCTGTAGTGGAGGCATTACACTCAAACTCGGGGTTTGTCATTGTGAGGTGAGAGTACTAACCACTACACCACTGGGTTAACCCATCCTTCTATTCATGTAGTCATTAACATCTGAACGAGTCATCAATCTCAGAAACTCACACAGACAGACGATTATCAACCATCATACAGGATAGTGTTCACTGTGTGTCATCATATTGAGTTATCATATAATGAGTTTTAATCAGAGCATGCTAACATGATCATGTCAAAATGACAGTCAAATTAAACATTTGGGAATCTGTTATCACTGGGTGAAACTGAACAATTAAAGCCATGACATTAAATTGACTCAAAATTGAACTTTGTCAAATTGATATTAACTGAACTAACCCCAAAGTGCCACCAGAGAAAAAAGCAAAGGGATTGTCAATTACATAGGGGAGATTTGTGAGAACAGCATCAATCTTCATGCAAACGTCCATTTGTATGTATTCATCTGTTGCTGAAGTGATTTATACCCTCTAATGGCAAATGCTATGTTAAACCATTTGTAGTCTGTTTGCTGACCAAGCAATTATCATCACTACATTTTCAATGATTGATTGAGACATATTTCTGCCTCGGGGCATGAAATTCTATTGAGCAAACACAGAGAAAGAGTGAAGTCTGGTCCAATTAGTCTTGACATGTTAATGATCTGCGTCTGACTGCATGAATGAGGCTGCGTGCGGACTTTTGGGATTCTTCTTGACTTTTCCCTCTCTTTGTGTGTGTGTGTGTGTGTGTGTGTGTGTGTGTGTGTGTGTGTGTGTGTGTGTGTGTGTGTGTGTGTGTGTGTGTGTGTGTGTGTGTGTGTGTGTGTGTCCTATGATGGACTCTCTTACTGGGGAAGCTGGATTGTCTCCAGAATCCTTTCTTTGGAAATGACTACGGCCACAGTGCAGAAACTCATTAGAAAGGGTTTTATGTTCTCCGAGTCAATTTAGGGGCCCCGAGGCCCATCGTACATGTGACGTATAGCTCTGTATACATGTGTGTATATATAGTTTGCACATACATGCCTGTGTGCCATGGTAGTGAATGTATATTCTCATGTGTTTGACGGCTTGCATGACTCTCTGAATCTGGTATGCATGTGGGTGTATGAATGTTTTCTGTGTGTTCAGTGTGCACACATTGATGGCTGTGACTTCAGCACATATGGATGTATGACTGAGCACACTCCCATTAATACCTCCGAACATCTTAAATACTGGATCTGAACTTGAGCATGATTACTTCCTTTTACTACTCTGCTTTATGTGAGTGCTTTTGAGTGCATCTGATGTGCATGTATATGATAATACATATGCATTTACAGTACGTGTCTGTAATGATGATATATTTGAGCTCTCAAGTAACACTTTCTGGATTTCCCTAAACAGGCCGGGATCAGAGACACCTCATCGTCCGTAGCTGAAGCGCTTATTGTTTCCTCAGGAGTGCAGTTAAAACCTTAAAGTTTGTCTTTACAGTCATTGGGAGTGGCTGCTTGTGGTGTCAGATTTGGGAGCCAGACACATATGGTATACATTTAGGATCTTGCGTCATGCACGCCGTGTGTGCTTATTTCAACCTCAAAGGACAAAAGTAACTAAAGATTGTGGTTGTGCTAAAAGGAGCTTGTCATTGTTTTCATACTGGTCCCATGGTGGAGTCCTTTAACCTCATTGTTGACCTACAGATCTAATTGGTGTCCACGGACAAAAAAGTGTGATCTTCAGAAAGAAACATCCTCAAACGCATAACTGAGGAAGACACATAAAGGATGGTCTAAGAGTGTAGGTTGGCACAGTAGATGAAGAAAGGTTGAAAAAGTTATAAAAAAAAAAAAAACCCACACACTGAAAGCCAAACATTCAACAGTGCATATTTTAGTACAGCAACACAATAATAGGACATTAGGATTGAAATACATTTCCCTTGATGATATATAGATGTAATGATGATGTACATATAAAGTACAACCTCTATCAGTATTACTGTACTTTGGGTGAAATAATAAATCTGCATTACTTCATACAGTTCAGATGAAAAGCACCAGTCTGTCTTCAGTGTCTCTGAAGTGGATTATACAAACAGTTCTAAACTTTCTATACTAGTATAGAATGCTGCTGCTGATACATTTATATTCCTGCAGGCAACATGTGTCAAACCTGCTTTAACGTCACAGAAGTGGGCGAGTTAATTAACCCTTAAAAACTGAACCTATTGTTTTGCACTTATTTGAGTGTGAGCATGTGAAATGTGGCATGTTGGTTGACAAACCTACATTACATGGAATTTTGCATTTGGAATTTGTTTGCTTAGTTTTGGAGTTGTGCTTTATAATGGGAGTTGTAACGAGAGGTTAAAGTGCTCTGCAATGCATGTTTCTCATGAAAATCTCTAACTCACTTTTAATACCTTTAAATAAATTCAAATAATTATTATTTCCTACACAAACAATACCATCATTCATTCATCTCGTGCACTTCTCAGTGGAATAACACTTCCTGTTACTTTCCTTACGCTGGTTGACTCAATCTTCTCTTTGAATGTCATAACTCCAGCATTTCCAATTGGGTTTCTCTTAAAATAAATCTATCTGAAGCAGGAAAAGCTGAGGTAACACACCAAAAGTAATCATGATAACAAATGCAAGGCCAAACCAAGTTACATAACCAGAGTAAGCCCGAGTCGTTTCAGGGTGCAACGGCCTGTTGCCCATTTCCACTTGGCAATAACATGCATGTAACCTACAGTATCACTGAGAGACACGGGCTCTTGTTGGAAGATTTCATGGTTTAAAAGAAGCATAACAAACGTGCATCATGTTTTCCAGCAATTAACTTGTGAAGGAAAAAAGAAGCACTGTGCCAAACTTGTGAGCTGCATGTTTCCTCCGACTGGAAAACATGACTCAGTTTCACCTACAGAGGGACGCAGGGCATGGA
Source organism: Blennius ocellaris (assembly GCF_963422515.1). Classification (NCBI taxonomy): domain Eukaryota; kingdom Metazoa; phylum Chordata; class Actinopteri; order Blenniiformes; family Blenniidae; genus Blennius; species Blennius ocellaris. The sequence goes on from NC_137667.1 coordinate 13,512,269, forward strand.
TATAGGTCTGCAGAGAAGCAGACGTCGTGCAGGGAAAGACGACAGTTGCAAAACCTTGCTGAAATAAGTATATATGAAAAACCATTTTACAATACATGTTTTAAATATCTGGACAGTTGTGCATGTGATAACTGGCACTGAATGACAAATCAATCTCTCACAAGCGCGGATAGTAAATGTGTAAATCCTTCGGAAATCTCCTGTCTTGACCACCCTGTCGGTTATCAGCATATCTCTATTGGGCTAAAACATGGTGTCTTGGGTGTTTTAGACAACTTGGTACCCTGAGAACTGAGTCCAGATGTTGCACGAGGACTTTGGAGTAAAATTTGGACGAGATGCATCCAAAGTCCTCAACTTTCTTATAAAAACAAGAAAAGAAAAAAGGTCATTCTGACAGTATGTGGCATGAATTTGTAAAAGAAAAAACAAACAAACATGCGTGCATGTTTGAGAGGTGTCTGAAAAGGGATATGTTGTGCCGAGAGTGTGCTAACATCTGACTGGTTGCATGAGTCAGTGTGCATGTGAGGGCAGTGAAGCAATAACCTTTACTTTGGAGTGCAAAAACTGTGATGACAACTGATGTTTAATGAGCAGAATCCAATGATAGAATATAAAAACGTGACCATCTGAGATGGATCAGAGAGGCTTTTGCAGTGTTTACGGATGTATTTGTATGTTTATTGTGTTTACAAGTAATACACACATCATACCAGTGTTTTTTTGTGGTAATTTCCAGATTGCACAAACCACTTATGAAAAACAAGTTGTAAACTGAAGCAATCTTTTAAAATATTGACGTCACCTTCTCAATTAGATGTATGTTGATTATTTGCACATAGTCAATATTAATCGTTTTAAGTTGTGTTTCTAGTTCTGCTCTGCTGCTTTTAGTAACTCTTGATGAGTTCCCAACATCTGGATCTTTCCCTGTGAAACATTTGGCGTCTTCTTAGCCGATTGGTGCGAAGTGCGTGCAGTCGGTGCAAAACAACATTGATGAACCATGAGAATGAACCAAAAGAAGGAAAGATGTGATCTTTAAAACCAGAACAGCCAGTTGAAGACAACCAGACTTTTGGCGACAGGTTTTCATCTATAAATAGCAAATAGGATTTCTACAGGGGTGCCAAATTATTGTAGTTGAGAAACCAAATACAGACTAATTTGATCTCCACTGGTCAGACCAGTCAAAATAATATAATAACCCATAAATAACAACAACTCTAAATATTTGTCCAGAAAAACCATCCATCCTCTTGGCTCAAAATTTCTGCAGATTTCAGCATGCATGACTTCACAAAACTTCCCTGAATGGCTCTGATGTCTTTGATGACATAAAGTTTTTAATGTGTTTCCATGGATCCACTTATTCAATATACTAATTTGACAAAATAAACAGTTGAAGCTGTTAACGGTGCATTTCCACATTTGAAAGTCTTCAATGCAGACGTAAAAGAGAATGCTGGGTTGTTGGGTTTTTTTTCCGATTATGGCAGCAGGAAACCATTTTTCAGTCTAGCATATTTCTTACCTACGATACTATAAAGAGAAAATACACCCGAAAGAGTTTAGACCCTAAAATTTTCAAAATGACCTTAGGCATTTCTCCTGCTGGGTCATTTGGGATTACTATTCGCAATGAGATAATAGATCAATGGTCGATGTGGACAAAGCACCACATCTGGAAGTTAGAAACTTCTTCAGAGTATCGCAGACAATATCACATGACTGATTCAACTGCATCCAAGAAAAGGTGTGTTTTCATAAAATGCTGGGGCGCAAAGCTCAAGTGAGCATAACCAATGGTAAAATGAGACTTTTATTGCCCTTTGGAAACAAAAACAGTTTTGTGTATATTTTACATTATGCTATCACATCAAGTCTCACTTGTAATAAAAGTGATGAGAAGTGTCCATATGCGCTATTATGCATGATTCAACGTGCTCTCCAACAGCCAGCCCATGAAAAGGGTCCTCCTTTCTGGGAATAACATGATATTCATATTTCTGTGAGAACACATGGTAATCATTAAAATGCAACAACGAACATGAATTCAACAGTAACAGTGCTGCCACCTCGTTCTGTCTGCACTATATGTGATCTCACTGAGCTTTAACTCCTAATATTATCTGCATATCTGGCCAAAGTGCTGTAATAATGCGTTTTTTTTGGTTCCACATCGCCATGGAAACAATTCATTCTGCTCTACAAACTGAGTATTGGGCGCAGGCTGATTATCTGGTCTTGTGAAAAAAATAAATTTTCGGGGAGATGTTATGGGATTAGAAATAAGAGAAACCACCACTACCATGTACTACGACTCCCTCGAACAATACATTGACTTGCTGGAGAGTCAGGATCGGCAGATGACCCGCCCAGTGTGGATCCTGCCTTTTGCCCATTATCAGGAGGAAACAATCAGACTATGATTATAAGTTTAGTAGAATAGGCTCAAAAGCAGAAATGTGTTCTTTTAATAGATAATGTTGTTTGCAGTTGTGATACCTTTGATTAATTAGACATACATTAAACTGTCTGGATGTGCAGCAACTTATCAAAAATAGGCTTTTTTTTTTTTTTTTTAGCTCAAACATCTTGAGCTTTACCTGATGCAGGACTTGGGAACCACTTCTCAACACTTCTGGTAACTGAAGACCAACCAACAACTTTGTCAGATGCCAAGTTGATTTTAAATGCCAAATAAAGAAAACTCTAAGGAAGTGCCCTGCTCTTCAGAAATGTCAGTCAAACCAAATGAAACTGAACACAAAAGGTTCCTCCTACAGGCGCCTCTCGGAAGATAAAAGTCTGGTTTCTGGCTGAGGGACATTTCAGCACAGCAACCTTTCAGCTGCGCTCTGATCAGAACTTGCTGCAATCGACGTGGAGATAAGACCGAAAAACTAATGAACTTAGGAGACAGTTCTCAACCACATGATGGATGGAGCTGCATTCTTCTGGCTCTTTCATCCCCTGTCTTTTTGCTTCTATCCGTCTGTTTTGGTTTATCACTCTGTCTTCACCATAAGATTTAGGGTCAGGAGCGCTGACACAGAGAAAACTATTTCATACTCATCACGTCAGGGATGCAGATGCAATCAGACTGGGTTAAGGCTTCAGGATCCTGGTGGAAATTAGACGTGAATGTGCCTGAATGCACGGGGAGACGCTGGGAGACTTGAAGTTGGGGGACTGCCAGTAAGGCAACGCAAACACTGGAAAAAGCAAAAAGCCAAACTCAAGTGAGAATTCAGACTGGGAGAATGTGGAAGGGCTCAAAGCTGAATGCGTTCACATCTGAAAACTGTTGTGAATGCGTTTATGCGCGCACTTGTGTCGTGTAAATGTGTGTGCCTGGCCAAGGAGCCTCCTGCACAGTGACGCTGGGGCCACTTAGCTTTTTGGATGGCCCGCATTTACTTTAAGAGAGGCTGCCTGAAAGGCATGATTTGACCACTTTTCTGAAACAACCTCATCTAAAAGCCCTAAATAACCAAATACCTCCGTGAGGACAGCAAAGCGGTTCCAAACTCTTTAACTGCATCACGCAGTGCCTGGGAGCACACGCAGACCATGTCCGTTTAATGGCAGCAGCCTTGTGGTTACGGCATGTAGCTCAGGGAGACGAGGCCTTGAAATGAAATTAGGATTAGTTGATCTGAAGCCAAGCAGCTCTTAAACCTGTTTCTGGATCTGTTGCCTCTCCTTCTCACTACCTCTACCATGATTTCTCTCCCCCAACAGCTTCCTTTCTCCCTCTGTCGCCATCGTGCTCCTTTTGCCCTTCTCTCCTTTAATACAAGAACTGACATTTACAAGGAGGCCACAGCGGGGATCGCAAAGGGTAACAGCCATAAAGATTGACACACCTCCAAGAGCTTCACACACACACACACACACACACACACACACACACACACACGCACACGCACGCACACACACACACGCACACACACACGCACGCACGCACACACACCAGTGAATTGGCCATGAAGCTGCCGTGGCATCATGCCAGGGTCTTTCCAAACCAACCAGGAGGAGGAGGAAGTGCAAGGATGTAAACTCTGAAGACGCTCAAATATATTACAGGACTGAGTGATATGAAACAACAACAGCAAACACAGATTTCCATAACTCAGACGTCCAAATTTCCATTGTCCAGCTTCACTGAATCTGTGGCAATCGTGAAAATTAAGTTTCTTACAATTCAGTTCACAAAAAAAAGCTGTTCTTTTAAATATGTATTTACGCTCAGCATAAGCTTCCATGTAATCTCATACATGCATATAATCTCCTCATCTGCCCCTCTGAGATAAACAGACTGCAGCAAGACTGCTTCCATCGTTGGTGTAGTATTACCTGCTATACAAGAAGGGTGTGCCGAATTTAATCAAATGGTCTCTTCATCAACATCATTGAGCTAAAATATCCACTGTCAGTGTATTTTGGTGTCAAGAAAACATTAAAGAATTGGAGATGTTGAGGTCCAGTGCCCCATAAATAACTAATTTTACATTACATACATTAATAAATAATTTAGGGATTTCCCACTTGCTATCCTATTTGTGTTATTTTAATGTATATGGGTTCTTTATATGTTAATTGTATTTTTGTATGCTTTGTGCCATGAATTGCACTCCACTGAACATCAAAAATGTTGGTTACCCACTCATCCATTTCAAAAGCCAATTAGATATTTTTAGAGAACGAGTAAATGTACATGTAACATTTGGGAATGTTACAGGTGATCAGGATGTATCATACCATTCAGACACAAAGACATTTAAATTAATAGAGTCCCACAATTTTGAGTGCATAATTTCCATAGAGAATACATGTAATCCTGTAACGTTCCCAGCGTTTTACAAAAGTCCCACAGTCTTTTTTAACATGGGTGCAAGCATCAATAATTCAAAAGACGCCTTCATCAGGCTGAGTAACCATTCAACTATGTTTCAAGCTGAAACATACTTTTGTGTTCAGTCATATTTTCAAAGACTATACATGGATCCAAAAAAGTCACACAGTAGTGACCTGCTCAAATAAAATATATATTCAACATAGATTCAAGCATTGACCAGATCAAATTTAGCCTTCTAGGTAATAGATAATAGATTTATTCAGATGGTATGGCCATAAGATAAAACTCTGACTATATTGCTTTGTCTACCCAGGGATACAAACTAAACAGGGATATAAAGGCCAGTTGGAATGGAAATCTTCCAGTTCTATCACCATACCCACCCTGCCTGAAGGGTATCCAGACAACAAGGGAAACCATGCTGGTCCTGTCAGGAAAACTACTTTAACTGCGTCACTACGATGACTAAATCATCGCGGAGCCAAGATTCAACATCTGAAAATAGTGGTACTGTGTTGTGAAGGAGAGATTTGCCATGAACGCACCATGCCGTTCACAGTGGGCAGCCCTGAAGATGACACACACTAAATTACACAATACATCAACATCCAACATCACACAAGGGCAAAACCGGATTCTTGCAGTTTTTGTTGTGATCTCTGTGACAATGTTTTCCTGATTGTTAAAAATGGCAGAAGATTTGATACTGAACCCTGACAGCATGCTTTAATCTTAACAACTGAGTCAAATTATCAGCCTTGACCTCCAACAGAGATGGTTGCGATGCCAGCTCATGTCTCAAGTAGTGCCGTTACCCGTCACCCCGAGGAGCTCGGAGTGTCTGCGTAGTGTAGGCCTCTGTACTCCCACAGCTGTGGATGCAGGGCAGTATGGGAACTATGCAGCACAGAGGAGCCGGCCCTTTAAAACCACCGTCACGCTTTATCTTATCTTTCTTTTATGTTGCCATGTAAAAGGTCAAGCTGGTCACGCTTTCAAAACGCTGAGAAAGACACATCTTTCCCCCCCATGAGGGCATCAAGTTTAAACCTGTCACACATGTGCCGAGTCCTGCAATCAGCAGCAGAAAGCCCGAGGGCGAAGCGTGCACTGTGCTTGGAAAACCGATTTCACGACTCAGGTCAGAAAACTCTCAGAGGACAGAGGAAAACCTGCGGTGACAGAGAGCCGAGCGACACTTGGCACTGACGCGTTTACGCAAACCTCGCAACAGAAGAGAGTAGTAAAATCTTTGATTTTGGGAAGAAAGTCAACAAAAACCACAAGCGGAGCTTTACGTTAGAGCAGGTTGGGTTATACTTGTACTGGCTGATTATTCATTTTGTGCAAATGTGTGTGCTCAGTGCTAAACCAGAGGAGACAGCTTAAGAGGGGAGTAAGGTTTCAGACCACAGCTCCGAGTGTCACCTCAGACTAAATAGGCTTTTATGGTGCAAGTGTGTAAAAAAAAAAAAAAAAAAAAAAACTGTGCATCTGTGTGTGTGAGTCCTACTTTACCTTGAGGAATGGCTGATGTCATCTGCATAACAGACCCGAGTACGAAGGACTTATTGTGAAAATGAACCAAACACCATAAAAGCATTCTGCAACTTATTTTATTTATTCATCCCCCCGCAAAATAAAAAAAGGAGGCAAATAATGTATGACAGTTACGTGTGTTGAAGAATGATTCACAAACCATGTTACTTCCACTGCAAGGGAGCACTTTTGCAGTAGCTGGGGCCAAATTGAAGGATTGTGGAGAAGTGGAGGAGAAATAAAATCTTTAAATGTTCTTATTCATTTGACAGCTTGGAAACGGTAAAGCTTAATGGATTAAAGATGAGACAACAAAATAGGGTTAATTTATTAAGCCAAAACAGTACAAAAGTATTTGAAAAGTATAAAAAGATAAAGTAGAAATGGTTCAAATAAACAAGCTAAAATAGTGGCTGGATGTGCCAATGTTTGTCTTATATAACACTTGGTTTAGGAAGTCACTGAGCCACAGATTGTATCTTCATCATGATTCATTTATTCGTCTCATCTTTATCCCTGAACCTTCGCCCCCACGGCAAGTATTTGACTAATATAAATATTTCTTAAATAGTCTTTCTCTTTCAAACATGAATGTTACAATTTACTGAAAAAATCTTTTTGTTCCTCCTAATTACCCCCAGTATTAAATAGTTAAGTGTGTTAAAAGACGTCCTGTTAGTCTTCATTTCAAACAACACGACGAGCAGTATCAACAGACGTTCATCCGGCAAAAATGCTTAAATGCGGCTGGAAGTTGATTTGATAGCAACTCCAAGTAATACAGCTTTATCCGTGCACATTGTGCAAACTCAACTGTCTCCTGCGTGTGTGAGTGAAACAGTTTTCTCTTTGATTTAGTGCCCTCTCGAACATATTTTACAATCAAAACATCAGAACAAAAGCACAACACATGCCATGGGTGGCCTCGCCTGAGAGCAGCTCTGCTTAACTCGAATGACCAAATGTTGGAAAAAAGTCTGGCAGCGACTCTTCCACCTCTGATGAAACAGGCGAATTCTCCACTGCAACTTTCTCAGTGCACTGAAGTGCTACAGCTTCTTTTGCTGGAGCTGTTTGTAATCTATAAAATTCACATTCTCTCACGATTGCAACGTCTTAAACGTTCAGTGAATAATATAACTCTCCTGTCAAAATCATTTTATGAGATGTATTTTTCGTTTTACGTCCCGTGTCTCAGTGTCTCAGAGTGTTTTGACAACAAATAATCAGCCGTGACGTCAAGATATTTTAGATATTTCGAGACAAACTTGTGTGAACTTTTGTGTTATAAATCTACAGGGAAACACAAACAGATGTTAGTAAGGCTGCTGGAAACATCCCGAAAGCTTGTACTATGTAAATTACAATGTTTAAATCAGTTGTGAGGCGACATTTAGTGCTCCCACAGTAAAATTGTTTAAAGGTGCAGGTGTATTCATTCATTCACGCACAGCCTACCTGCGAGACAGAGTCCAAAGATGATGAGAAGGACCAGGATGTAAAGGGAGACGATGGCGTACTTGATGGCTGAGAGGGAGTTCAGGTGACTGCAACACTGGTCCTGCTTCCTGCGACGCGTTGAAGAAACTGAGCATAGAAAAAAAAAAAAAAAAACAATAACAATGTTTTAGATTAAAAAAACACACGGAGATAAGATTTACTCTTTTGAAATGTGTGTTTCATATTAACAGTGTGTGACTACGTGTGCAGCTGGAGTAATTTACATTTTTATGTACATCTTTTAATTAGACTTCTGTGTATTAGCAGATGCACAGTTTTCTCCCCACGTTTCATATTTTTATACAAGAAACAGAAGATGTTTTTCTATCTGCCGTTTGGAATTTACCCATCATATTTTTTAAAGTGCACGTGCATGCGTACTGCAGAGTTTCACTGCCTGCACACTGGTGAAATGATTTCTTATCGACTTGCAACAAGTTAAGTGTCTAACTTGCATTAAGACAGATTTAATATGAGCACTCAATTAGTAAGCAAATCATTAGTTTGGGAATAAAAGAGGTCACATAAGTGCACTGTATTATATTGAACTGCACAGACTCAAACACTCAGTGAGGAACTTTTTGTTTTATTTCCTGTTCCCACTTAACACTCCTCTCAGGGTCAAACAGATGTTTCAAAATTAGTCTTAATATAACGGACACGGCGCCGTTTATGACCGATGGTCGTGTTTTCCTCCTTTTATGAGTGAGAGTGTGTTTTGAACATCTTGGCGTTTAAGCTTGTTGATTTTGGTGATGGAACCACTCCTTTGGGTCCAGAGGAGGAAGAGATTTCAGAGGCTCTGGAGTCACAATCCTTCATCAGTCATTGGAACAGGGTTGTAATATTAGCTTCAAAACATTCCAGGCTCCACCAGTAAAATTAGCAAACAATTATAATCGAAAATCTTCATGAGCCAGCTTGGCAATTCATTTCTAAAGATATCCGTTAACTGTGTTCGCTTTTAACGGTCACATAGATATGCAGTAATAGAAACTATCCAGCTATTGTCAGTGACATAAAACCATTTGCAATATCACACCAGCGCCGACCAGCTTTGCATTGCCGGTGTCACTTCGCCAGGGCGACATCAGCGGGGCCGGCCGGCGTTCGCTCTCTCTGAACCAACACTGTGGCTGCAAAAAAGGTTAACAAAACAACTCGTGCTCAGCAGAGGATGTAAACAACAACAGAGGATTCATATGGCC